>NC_090930.1:1272812932-1273115962 GCF_040938575.1 Ambystoma mexicanum | reverse complement strand
TCGGAGCGAGCGCGCGCAGCATGCGAACCCACACCACCCAAGTGGGGTGGTTCTCCTCCCACACATTTTTTTGAAACTGGCCTCCAAAATATGCTATTTATTGTCCAAAACCCACCGAAATATGACATAAAAAGCATTAGGTTTTACATACTAATGGTGGTACATTATTCTTACGTGTGCAAGTGTGGTGGTGTATTTTACAGCAGCTTGTAAATTTAAGAATGGCTGGTACTATGGTGTATACATAAAGAAATTCATCATTAATGGTAGCAGCTGCAAAATGGTGCAAGTGCCTGGGCATATAATAGAAGCGCCTGGCAAATGCCTAATAACTATACACAGGCCAAAGCTGTTGGCTTTGCCAATGCTTGTTTTTCACAGTCCTTTAGTGAAAGACATGTATGCGCTTACAAATCGAGTGGCGGAAGGCAAACCTGGTTAAGACATTTTTATTACACCAGAAGTAGGTCTACAGCTCCATCAAGTCATTAACTCTTAGAAGACTGCTTTAAAAGGCCCCAAAGTACGAAGTTTAATGGTAAGGCTTGAATGAATCGACTCAATCTCATAGAATTCCCATGAAGAGGAGTTATGGGCGGGGAAGGGAAGGTACTACAAGGAAACGGCCATAGAGATTAGCATGGCCATGGGAAGTCAATGGGTGGGCAAATAACCAAACAGCACCAACAAGCTGTGTGTCCCTCCACATGTGCCATTTCTCCCTATCTGTATGCTAATGCACATGTTTTGCCTAATAGGTGGCGCAAATAGCCCAAACTAATAAGGCCACCAGTTCATACAATGCAGATTATGCCTCAAATGCCATGCAGACGTGACATCACTCAGTCATTGTCTACATATGGCTGAATTATGTTCTGCATAAAGGAGGTTTCTTACCTGTAGGGATTTCCCGTGTACTGTAACAAGATGGATGAGAGTCTCAGCAAATTCCTCTGCAATGCATGCCCCCCAGTCATGGGCGCTGGCAGTGACCCACCTCTCGACAGAGTGATGTGCCTTTTGATCCCCGTGTACAAGAAGTGATAGAAGGGGTCAAGTCCTAAAAATAGAAGTGGGGGGACTCATCAGCAAATGCAATGGGTTGTGCTGTCGCCAGACATTAGCATATCAAGGTGAAATATGCACATTTCATTAAATTGCCTTTGCATAAATTAATCACCCAAATTGCACATGACGAATGGCATTTGTCTTTCATAAAATCAACACACACACAAAACCAAGAGAGGATATTTGCTTCTAATAGAGTTTTTGAAAACATTAAAAGGTGTGCATGTTTTAAACTCCACGAACCTACACAAATGTTTTCTCTGGAACTTGCAGTACCGAAATGGTACTGCAAGTTCCAACGATAAAGTCCAATGGCCAACATTATAGTGTAATCGGGCTGGGTGCCCTGCCATGCATATGTCCATGAAGGTCCTTTGCTATTGCAGCGGGATCTCCTTACTACATTCATCGCCATTCGCCACCCCTCCACCCAGCTTCTACTTAGATTGTTGACATACATTTATGGTAGTAGATGCCACGTGCTCAGAGGAGATTGGGGATGGATAGTACAGAATTCTTTGTCGAGCAAAGGTGCTAGAAGTGGTTTCGTGAATGGTCTCAGGCAGGATTAGGGGCTAGGAGATGGACTGTGCTCAGAGGTGTGCGACCATAGATGGATTTGAAGACAATGTGGAGCATATTCAGGGAGGGGCCGGATGGCAGAGGAGGAACGCATGAAAACAGCTCCCGGAGAGTGCATAGTTCTGGGGGGGTGATATAAGAAAGTAAGTTACTTAAATCATCTTTGTTTATTTTTATAGCACGCACCAGCACTGCACGCATATTTGCCTCGTGTAACTACAAGTAGATAGCGAGCAGTGGCGAGTTCTCCATCTCTCCCATGGTGACGATGAGAGAAAAAGGGAAATGGTGCTGGCTCAGTTACCCATTGTGAGCGTTAGCTCTGCTTGTCCACTCTTGAGAAATGTTTTCAAGATAGTGGAAAGATGGTTCTTTCAGCACACGGGAAAAGAGCGACATATGAAGAGAAACTGAATGCCTGATTTACAAAACGTTTTCCAATGGAATTGTGCAATTGTGAAACACTTTTGTAAATTAGGTTGTGGGACTCATAGTCAGTGACTGGTGAATACATGTATGAGGACAATCAAGGGCAAAGCAGCCCTGCACAACTCCCTTGGATAGCGTTGGACCCTTGGGCACCAGAGGCATTGCTGGGGGGCGGGGGGAGCTATAGCCCCGTGTCTTTTGGTTGTAGCCCCAGATAGAATCTCAGGGGCTTCAACCAAAAGGCTAGCTAGCCCCGAGTCCTGACAATCCCGACATTAGTGTAGTCCCGGATCTTTGCCAGACCTAGCAACACCCCTGTGGTGTCGCGTCAGAGGTTAAAGTGAATTTGAAAACTGGAATGGATGCAGGTACAGGGCACAGAAGAAAATCTCCTCACTCTCTGAATGCGCAATGTACAACTATAATTCTTTACAGGGCAGCTGCGCTCTCGTGATAATTGCACAATTTGGAAAGACATTTGAAAGCATATTTTAGCAAGTTTGTGTGGCGACTGTTAAACATACGTCTCATGTTTAATAGGGATAGGAATTGATGGAGAGAGGATGGGACTGACAGTGACTCTGGAAACTTGTACTTTGTGTGTATTTACTTGTGTGAGGCGCTTCCCCATGCAAAGAGGTGAGACTCCTCAGGAAAGACAATAACTGTTGATAACAAATATCACCCCAGTAAGCTTTTACTCCTATGCTCCCTCTCTGCTTGTGCTTGCCAGCACCTTTATATGCGCAACTCACCCTTTCCATTGGTATTGCCATTGTGCCCCGGGTGACCCTTAATTGAGAGTTGAAAAAGTTCTCCAACTCTTGTGACACGAGTGTCCTAAACATGCACAGTGCCTGTGTGATAACGAGGGGTGCTGGTAATGTACCAGTACATTCAAAGCACGGGGGAGTTATGCCCGTGCAACAGCCCTGACTTTAAAGGAGCTCAGCCCATAACGTGCCAAGAACTGTGCAGTCTCCCATCCAATGAACAACCCAAACAGACCCTGCTTCGCTTCCTACGTGGCCGCATGCCAATCAAACCTTTTCTAATGTCCTCACATTGTTATCCTTATTGTCATTTTACAGACCTGTAGGTTAGTCAAACTTCATAGATTTAAAGCAAAATAATTTCCACACTTATATTAATGTAGTCTAATACTAAACTCTGCGTGTATTCACCCAAACACCTAATTTTCCCATTATTATATGTACATATAATTTAAGAATAATTATCCACAAAAGGTCACTGGGAATGTACCTTTATTAATAACCAACCTTCATTAATAATACATAGCAAACAGTAAGTTTGTTCGCCACATATAACATTGCATTCCTTCTCAATATGCTGCACAAAACCAGAATCTTTCAAGAAATAAAAACGTGTGCTTGTCTTACGAAATGCACTCCCTTTACCTGCCGTAAATAAAAGCTACGTCAGACCATGTGCAGGCTCCAAAACCGGACGGGATCAGTCCCGTTCAGGCGGGATGTACATTTCAGTTACCAACAAAGCATGTTTACACAAAATATTAACTCCACACGCCATTATGAAATCCCAATGTAAACCAATTGCAACCTTTATTGACAACCATATGTAATCGAATCCATACATCACATAAATTCACAAAACCCACTTCGAAATTATTATCACAGTTCTTTGGAAACAATGCACAGTGCCATAAAAACACAGAAATTGCTCAGCCCTGGGAATCCTACACTTATCTCAAACAAAGCACTGTGCTATGCTGAAGCGTATGGGAAAGCTGGCCTGCTGCCTGGCCTGGCTGCGTGCATGCCGCTGCAGTGCACGCGACGCGCACACACAAATAGATGATTTTTATTCAGTTTAGTAACTGAATAAGAAATCATTTTTTATTCTGTGCACGCGCCGATGCAGCAGGCCAGGCCGGCCAGGCCTGCCAGGGTCTGATGCAGCAGGACAGGCCCAGTCAGGCCTATCCCTGAATCAGGACCCAGGGCTGCGAACTGCCCCACAGGCCCCAAGGTGTCTCCAGCACCGGACGTTGCTGGAGACACCTTAGGGTCCGCAAGCAGTCAGGCACCTCTCTGGCACGGTCACACCATGCACAGCACAACAGGTTTCTTTCTGAGTCAGGCTGGGCACCTCTCTTGTCAAAGATGAGAGAAGGACCATGCCCGACTCAGAAAGAAGCCTGGCTTCTAATGCAGGCGGCCTTAGTGATACAAGGCCCTAAGTTGCCTACACGGCTTCTAATACAGGCGGCCTTAGTGATACAAGGCCCCAAGTTGCCTACACGGCCCTTACAGTCAGCACTGAAAGACGTGTAGGCCCTGGCTTGCAGGTCTTTCAGTGCTGACTGTGTAGGACCCGTGTTACACACACGCCCGAAACAGTGGGTACTAGTAACTTACCGCAGGCAAGGGCCCAGAGCTGTCTCTCTCTGGTCTCAGCAGGTCCGGTCGTCTTGTCCACTCGTCGCTCTCATCGGGAAGAGAAGTGTGAAGGTGGCGCAGGCGTACGTACACACCCTGTGCCACCTGCATAGATACAGTAATGTCATTGGCTGTTTGCCATTGGCTGGAAAACAGCCAATGACAATACTGTAGCTAGGGGGAAGGAATCTTCAGTGCGCTGTTTGTGCACATTTTATGCTGTTGGAGCCACCACTGAAGCGCCCCGCCAGCCTGCTAATTAAAGGGGCTACGTAGAGTGCGTGGAGCTACTTGCTCCACACGCTCTACTATTAAAAAAGAAGAGTAAATAGGGACACGCCCCGCTATGAAAGCCGGGCCCGGCCCTACACAGTCACAGACATACACATAGCCTAGCCTTGCCACAGCGCCCCTGTGCTGTTGGCAAAGGAAAAGCACCTTCTAAAACCTAAAAGAGATTCAATCAGAGAACTTCTCTGAATGAATCTCTTTTAGCTTCTCTCTTTCTTTTCTGGGGGGGAGGCGCCCGGCCGCCCTATGATAGCAGCCGCCACTGGTTGGTTGTAATTATTTTTTAGATTGTTAATTGAAGTGCATAGTTTTGAGGTGAGTGTATTATGTTTTTGGGTTGTGGTCATTTGGTAGGTGTTTGTTTCTATGGGTGTGTTATGCTGTAGTGGTTGTGCACCCAAGACTCTAGGCCCTGGCCACAACCACCGCAGCATAACTCTATAAAGCTACCAAACATTTTGATTGTGGTATGTGAGCTGATTAGGGGAAATGTTTTAAAAAATGTGAGTACTGATTGGTAGTAGTGTAATAGTGTTGATAGGATAGGGAGATTATGTGTGGATCGGTGAGGGGCAGCACTTTTTTGGATGGAAAGAGTAGGTTTCTTCTGAGTTCTCATTCATACTTCAGACGCTGTTAATGTAGGCATGGATTTCTTTGTTTTTGCAGGTGTAGTGCTTTCTGATAACTGTGCATAGCATGTACGTGCACATTTCTCTGCCTATGTGTATTCTGTATATTTTATTTACAATCTGTTAGTTGGATGTGCTTTAGAAATGAGTACAATAGTAAGTGCATACAGCACTCATGGCTTCGTAAGGCGGTGTTATTGGATGTTAAGAAATAATCGTATGCTTTGTTTACTATTCTTTCAGGGTAAATAGCAGGAACTGTATGGAAAAGTATGCAATGGATATTTGTGAAGGTGTGGGAAATAAATCAGAAGGGTTTGATGGGGTCAGCAGCTTACTTTTCAGTAGGTGATTACTAAAGTACTGGGTGATTCTGTGGTGCTTGGAGATGGGAGAGTCTGAAATAAAGTAAGGGTCGCAAGGAAGGACATGGCGCTTTTGTTGAAGACTGAAGGGAAGAGGAGATGTTGTATCTCTTGTTTTACAACACTGTACGTAGTTGTAGATGATGTGATAGATATGACTGCACCTGTGCATAGTTGAATGCTCTTGTGAAATGTAGAACGGAACGGACAACCAACTGGAATGAGAGAGCTGTGTAGATTGGAAGAACAGTTGTAGAGGCAGTGGTGTTGCTTCAGCTGGGAGCCTTTCAAATGATATTGGCTATCTGTGTGCATAAATAAAGATGCATGTACTCATCCTGGCTGCGTGTAATTTTATAACGCACTAGAAAGCCTTTTTCCATAATTATACTGTTATTTCTCCCATCTTTTAACATGAAATTTAACTTTGTTAGATAGCTGTGTGTGTTGTGTTTGATTACTAATATAGTAATTGAAATGATAGAATGTATGTGAAATATGCAGAATGTATAGAAAGGAAATTGTATGTACATCTTATGCACTATAATGCATTAAATGCTAGCATGGTTGAAAAGTGGTTAAACACATGGCAGTGGTTACAGAAATTATAGAATGAATGAAGAAAATAAAAGTTTGCACATTGCAGTTAATAATATGGGTAAGTAAACATTTTACTAGTAGTTGCTGTATGTGCTTTTCAGTCAAGTGTACTCGGAGTAGTCAACAGTACATCTAAAGTGCTGAATTGTGATGATTGAGTTAGCTGTAGAGGTCTTGCATGTGATTGGTGGATGGTTGTGTAACTGCTTAACAGTAGCCAATGAGGGAATGGTGCAGAGAGTGAAGTGTAAAGAGTAGAAAGGCTGCCCTAGTGTTACTTACATGCTCCGCGGTAGGGATGTAACGGTATAACGGTATACCGTTAAAGATACCGTGAACAACTTAATTGAACAATAATAACCGTCACGTTGTTTATACCGGTATACTGTTTATACCGTTAAGTGTGCTTTTCAATCTGATTTGGAAAGGCTGCAGTCTTGGTATTACAATGCAAAGCTGGTAACAATGAGCTGACTGACTGGCTCTATAAGCATACCGGAGACTCTAGTTCATAGACTCTGCCATACCTGGATTTCATGGGCAAACTAGAACAAGGTTATTTTGTTTCAGGCATTATTTATTTGAAAGGCAGAATACAGATTTTAAACATTTTCACACAGTCATGCTGCTCTGCACTACAGGTCAGATCTTCTATGATTGTCCCGATTTTCAATTTGAAATTAGCAAGACTAGAGGAACATACGAGGGTGAGCTGAGGGCCTGAATTGAAAGTGAGCATTTTATTTTTCCTTTTGTTCATATGTAAACAAGTGTAATAAAACGGTCAGTGGCTTGCAAAACAGTGGAGTCAGGAGCACTTTGCTTAGCAACTACTCAGCCAGCAGGAGCAGAAATGTATCGATTCAGCCTGGCCCGGCATCATGTGCCATTAGTTCAGTAATTAAGGTTCTACTTCGCTGAGCAAACACACATTGGAACAGCTCTTGCTCTGGCTGTGCAAATTGTATAAAAAGAAACGACGGCCAGTGAAGTCATGCATATCGAATTACTCTCCCCAATGTTTAGATTCAAGGAACCCAAGTTTCTCATGGTCATGGGTCAGGTAGCCATCCAGTTCTGTTTTAGCTTAGAATTCTGGGATTTGTAGTTTTCCCACCAATTTGAAAGACTGGGAACTACACATCCCAGAATTCAAAGGGGGGAATGAACTGGATGCCGTTCTGATGCATGCCCACAAACAACTTTAGCTTTGTAGATCAAGCATGGACTGGCCTTTAGGGCAATAGGCCCATGGCCGAACCAAAAACGCGAAATTCTTGTGTGGGCCAGTTTTTTGGGTCAAATTGGGGCACTTTTTGGCCAAAGTGGGTCAGCTTGATGAGTGACTTCACTATGCGGCTTATAGTTTTGATCACTGTTGCTGAATAAATATTCTTTTAAATGTACAATTTGCATCCCATTTTATCAAAATTCTCCCCCATGGGTACTATTCAAACAGTGTTCCAAAAGGAATTAATTCCCATTTGCAACTGTGGACCGCTTTTATGTTGGTGCCCGAGACAATTTTATGCCCCAGTCGAACCCTGCTGTAGACTGTGTGAACACTGGCCTATCAGTGCTTTCTGCTAGTAAATAGATTACCCCACCATACTGTTCTCTGTGTAGATTTGCACATTGGCACTAGAGTTGTTCCTTGGCTTGATCCTTCACCTACCTGCCTTCTGCATATGGCACTGGACTCAAGCAGGCAGGACAGATTCTACATTCAATTTGAAGCATCCAGAGCAACAGGAGTGAAATATTTCTTAGGTCTATTCTCAATTTGTGACACCACCCATGAAAGCATTCCTCCCTCTGAACTCGCATCACAAGGGTCCTAATGCACTCAGACCTGGGGAAAACGGTAATGATGGGGCTGTGGTGAGGTGGTGCTCTAGGCCATATTTGTGCGGATATGTGTTTTAACTTTGTCATTTTAAAAGGGTTTTTTTTGCCACTATCTTTAAGAAGGTAAATGAACATGTATTGCAAGAATCAAGAAAGAAATCTACAGCGCCCACTGAACGCTATCCCTTTAGGATTACATGGTCAGTGGTGACTCCGACATCAGACCTTCATAATACACCAGGCAGATGGTAAACACGCTATAGTGATCAGATCACTATGCAACCTTTCGGTGTGTTTGTGTTGGCTATGACATTTTGACAAAAGAAACACAATGACATGGGCTTTCAGACCGCACATGAATGACCGTTCTCCCTTTAATGGGATAAAGAGTTGTCAAAAACAAAGTTTTTGTCGCCACAACGGGTCATGATGCCCATGCCATGTAGTTCCAAAAAAAAGTCGTGGCCAATTTTCAAAGCGATGACCTGTGATTGAGCAGCAAGCTCATGACTCAAAATGTGCATTATAACACTTCCTCTAGTCACTCTTTCATTCAAGGCGATCAACGAGTGAGCGCCATGAAAGACCAATTCTGCAGCCGCCTTAGATCCCTGGAGGATCAGCTAAATAAGTGCAGAGACAAGTTTCAAAATGCTACCTTGCTACAGCTGGAAAATCCTGTCTGAGAATTCGTAAGTTAACTAAAAAGCATTGATTTACTGGTAAGTTAAAGAACTTAACAATGTAAAAAATAAAGTTCTTTTTTTTTGTTTGGTACAAGTAGTTTCAGTTGGAGCAGTTTTTAATGCCATTCCGTAAACTACACGTGCCTAACACAAAATCAATATGTTAGCAATAGGAAGAATAAATACAGTGCCAAGAAGGAAAAGGATTTACTTTGGGTTGGTGGCTTTGGGGTTTATATATTTATAATAGATAATGTTTTCTAAGCATATGACAATGGGGATTTCCCTGGTTTTATCATTGAATTTACATATAACAAGTCACACCGCGAAATTCACTCATCTCTGCGGGTATTCCCTGCTGCCATACCAAAGGGTAACATGTCTGTGATTATGGAACACCTTTTGGCCCGCAAGTAAACTAGAGGTTGTAACGTAAAGAGAGAGTGTGTGTGCGTGTGTGTGTGTGTGTATGCGCACAAGCGCATACTGCCATCAGCCTCCATTGATCTGCGGCATGCAGATTATCAAGATGGCAACATGTTCATCTTCACAGTAGTCAGTGGGGGAGCTAAAGCCTAAATGGCCACTTAAGAAAAGCTATTAAGTTTGCTTTGCCAGTCGCAGCAGGGCTCCCCCACGCCCCCTCCTCCTCTCCACACGTGTGTTTGTGATGTTTAGTGGAAGCAGGGGGTGGCATTTCAGTGGAAAGTATGTTGAAAAGCCCAATTCTGACCCTGGTGCCTGGTTTTGTTTGCAATGATAAATCTGACAATTTATGACCTTTTAAGAAAATATTTGTTAATATTAGTTAACTCCACCTGCTATACCGCGATAACCATGATATACCGTCATTTGGCAAGAAGGTTATCGTATCGCCATAAAACAAATACCGTGACACCCCTACTCCCCGGACAGAGCGGCTGTTCGCAGACAGGGCTTCTGAGCATGAAATGGGAGTGTATATCGGGGATTAGCCAATCAGGTGTTGAGGTTCTGCTTCATATTGAGAGAGGCAGTCTGTAGTGAATATGGCAGAGGTGGATAAAGTCAGGGTGGTGGTGCTTGGAGATATGTTTGTGAATGGTTTGGAGTAGTATGCTAAATCTAGGAATGCGACACAAAAGGAGTGGATGTGGTGCGGTGCACTGTGCCTGGTTTTAATTTGCAGGCAATGCTAGAAGGTGTTCAGGATATGGCTAGGTATTAGAGTCCTCATGTGGTTGTTCTGTACTGTGGTGCTTTGCATTTGGGCTAAGTCAGTGCCCCTACTTTTTTGCAAGATCTGCAAAACTTAGTTCAGGCAGTCATGAAAGTGCTTCCAAATGTGAAAGTAATTTTTTCTGCTTTGGTATCTAGGCCAGTATGGGACAATAGTTCTGTTTTTTGTCCTCAGCAAAATGTTGGTATGTGCTTAATCAACTGAGGCATGTTTGCTTTTATGACTACAGCTGGCATGTTCTTTTGCAACAATGAGAACATTGACTCAGGTAATGTTGATTACTTTAAAGAAGATGGCATGTCTTTATTTTTTATGGGAAATGCCATGTTGTTTTGGAACATAAGGGTTGCTTTGGAAAAGCTAATGTGAAGATTTTTAGAGGAAAATAAGGAAAGAAACCCAAAATAAAATACAAAATAAAAGGTGTTTCTGAAGCATCTGGAAAAAGGCACTTTTCAGAGCCAACCTCAAAGGGGAAATGGGGCACACTATATAAAATTTCATTCCCCATGCTCAGAATTTTCAATTTGTCCACAGACACTGCGCTTCAGCTGGAGTGAAGCACTGCCCCACAGGAGTGTCTCTTGTGGTGGGGAGAGCGGAAACGGAGGATGCTGCAGAGGAACTCTACCTACTACATTTATCGCAAGGTACAACCTTACAAATAGCCCCACCGTGGAACGATTTTAGGTGTCGCTTCATTGAGGTAGTACCATAGCTGTACAAACCTGGTTTCCCACGACTCAGCACCATCTTGCACTGATTGCAGGTCACCTTGTGTGCACGTGTTTTTGGTACTCCATCAACAGTGGTAAATAACCGCCACACCCAAGATTCACGGTGTGAACTAGTAGTAGGGACTTCCACTACCTCATCCTCTTCATCACTCTCCTCTGTATCCTGACACCTGTTCCTCTCTGCAGGCCCTCGGGGAGGTGTTGGTGGTGGAGGGGTTGGAGGTGTTGCTGAGACAGCAGTAGCACCAGCAGCAACCATGGATGCCATGAGGACAGCTCTTTCAAAGAGCAAGAGCAAATCCGATGCAACAAGGAGCATTCTCTGTCTTGGAAGCCCAAAAACAGAATAAGGAGCAGCTGTGGGGTGTGGCCTTTTATAGGGGTGCTGGGGCATGCTTCACCCGTGCTGTCCCAGCATACTTCAAACACTAAGAAAGGGCTAAAAAAATTCCAAAAAAAATACAGATCACCAGGACATAGTGTGGGACATGGACAAGGGTGAACTTTTCCAGGAAAATACCTTGGATTGCTGAAAAAACACTTTTTAGGTGTCCGAGGGTGCGGTCACATGATGACGTTGAGGACACATTGGCGAATGGGACGACTGTCCATAGGACACCAAATGCACGGGGTCGGGTCTACGCATGTGTGCGGTTGTTCTATGGTTGGTCCCAGTCCTCGAACTAATTAAAATTGCGACACACGTGCGGCGGACAATTGTGGAGAGGCACAATGTTTGTAGGGGCAAGGGTGTGGTACGCATTCATGCAGGTGTATTAAGGACAGTGTTCAGGTCCCCGAACAAAACAAATGTGCGGCACAACTTTGCAGACAGGTGGACGGGCTATGTGTTCTACGGACATATTCATTCTGGTTATGGACAATGCGAACAGGGGGAATGTTCTCAGGACATTTTATTTTGCATAGCTGCGAACATGCGGATGTCTTTAGTGTTCTGCGGACACCCCCATTTTGACTACGGCAATTCAAACAGGTATACTGTCATTAGGACATCCCCATTTTGGTTAAATACAGACAGGCGGACATCTTGTGTGACCGAACGACACTTCCATCTTGATTGAGGACAGTGCGAACAGGTATAGTGTCCCTAGGACATCCCCATTGTGATTGATTGCAGACAGGTGGACATCTTGTGTGTCCTAAGGATACTTCCATCTTGATTGAGGACAGTGCGAACAGGTATAGTGTACTTAGGACACCCCCATTTTGGTTAATTGAGGACATCCTGGACAGCCGCACTGTCCACAGACAACCTAACTGCCTTTTTTAAAAAAAATAAGACACAGAGGAATATTTTAACAACACACTTAATATTTTATTATTGTACAACAGTAACAAAAGTGTAACGAAAGAGAGAGGGAAGCAGAAACTGAAACAAATACAGAGGAATTAGGGGTTTGGACATAATGGATGCGAGAGGAGGAAGGGATGGAAGTCTCATCGTATCGTTTTTCTTGCTGGGGAGGGTTTGGGGATAGTTGGCTGAGACATGGAGAGGGGGAACAGTTACATGTGGGACAGTGATATGTAATGTTTTCTTTTATATGTCCGCCACAAAGTGTTTTAAAAGAATACCATTTTTCATTAACAGATCCATTTATAGCTCCATTCGCTGCAGAGGATTTTCTAACGTCCCTCTTGGTATATTATTTTTAATGTCGGTACGGTCTGTTAAAAAAAAAAAATGTTAAGTACACATAAAGTAATGTTTATTAATTGGCTTATATAGAAAAGTGTACTGTCTACCATTAGCATTACTGTCTTCGCTCATTTCATCCCGAAGAAAATTTTCTTCCAGCCATTCCAAAGTAGAGGACACTTCTGTGTAAAAAAATAATATTACTTTTAGTGTACCAAATACAGAAAGTTTATAAATATATACTATAAATGTAGTGTACTCACTAGTTTCTTGCTACGTTTTGCTGTTACTGCTCTGTAGGTGTCCTGTTCATTTTTGCTGTGCAGTTTCTGTGAGATAATTCTGTTGGAGGCATATTTATTGTGCTTTGATATATTCCACTATGTTGCATATGCTATGTAATTGGACTGTTAGTGTTTTACATAAACAGTTTCACTTCTTATTTATTATTGAATGTAATGTATTTATGTGTTGCTTTTTGAACATTTTTAGTGTTTTTCTTGGATGATATAACAATATAAGATACCCCCTGAGTTTTTGGATAGTGTTGATGTTGTCCGAGTCCATCTGCGAACAGGCGCATGGTTCCGGATATCAGACGCACTAGCGCAGGTAGGGAGTTCAGTATATTCTATGTTATATGTATATAAACTAAGGGCATCCTACTAAATGTTTATCAAATTTACATTCTCTATATATGTGATTCAGTGAATCTTTGTTAAAGGGACGTTATGGTTGAGTTGCACTGCTCAAAACCTATGAAATTCAGTGAAAAAAACTTTGTTAAAGGGACGTTATGGTTAAGTTGCGCTACTAAAAACCTATGAAATTCAGTGAAAAACTTTGTTAAAGGGACAATAAAACCCCCTGAAATTCGACAGTTATGGTAAACTAAGACCACCATGCACTACTAAGACTAACACCAAGGACATCAAAGATGACATCACGGACTATGTAGACTGCAAAAGGTCCTGTGATTTTTATTTTTAGTTCTATTTTTTAACTGTGAAATGTGGGTCCTAAAGGAACTTTTTTTTTTTTTCTGGCTTTATATTTTTAGGGGATTTGTTTTTGGAGGGGAGGTGAGGAGGAAAGGTGGTGCAGGGAAGGGAGGGAAGTGGCACCAAACACAGGCACAGTGGGACAGGTGGAGAGGGGAAGATGTTGTGCATGCCTTAAATCTACGGTCGGTGTCATTGTTTCTTGTGCTCCTTGACCGCGGCAGCACCTGGGTGGTTGGATCGAGTGTGGTGTTACAAGGAGCTGGCCCAAAAAAGTACTGACCAGGCTGTCCATGACTGAATACGACCCTGCACACAATGCATTCAACCTTGGCAGCCCAACCTTTTAGTACACCCCTACGGACTTAAAGAACCCCCACACCCATGACTCTCTCTGGGTGCTGGAGGTAGGAAATTCCTCTACCTCATCTTCGTGTTCCTTGTCATACTCCTGCACATCATCGCACCTGTGATGGTGGTGGTAGTGGAGGCCCCTGGGAAGGTGGGATGGCCATGGCAGATGCCTTTCTTAAACTCCTGGAAAATGCTATCTCCTGGTGTGCCAGATTGAGAATGACTAAAAGTACTCGGTGGGTCTCCTCAGTAAAGCGTCTGCAGACTGCGTGACTTTCTGCAGACTATTGTGCCAAAAATAGCCTTTGTAAAGTTGTAAAAAGTTGACAGATCAACAAAGAATGGGTCTAGGAGCTCTGGAAGGGTAAACTTTCAACTTGAAACACCCTATATTGACTGAAAATGCAGTTTCAAACAGTACGCTCCGAAGAACACAGTCTGCAGATACGCCGCCCGGATACGGTGTCATGATGATGTACAGGGGCGTTCATGGCAGGTGTCTGGAGACCCCATCCAGAAGGAGACGCAAGGCTCATGGATGTGTGCAAACGGCTGGGTAGTCTGCGGTGTAATTAAAAGTGTTTTGTACAAGACCGGACATATCCATACAGGGTGAGATGTCCACGGACGCCCCATTGCATAAACGGACCCTCCAAACAGTTGTGATGTCCAAAGACTATTAATTGGGGTTTTACAGAAAAAAATAAGACTTAATGTCACAATAATATACCATGTTTTAATAGTAAAAAATGTATTTATGTATGAAAGGGATGGGGTATTAGAATGGGAAACATACATGGGATAGTTTGGAATTTCAATAAAGTCATCATCTGGGGAGAGAGGGAGAGAAGTTTCATCAAAGCGTCTTTGATTTATGTTTTGTGAAATTGATTGGGGTGATTGCTGCGGAAGGGGGAGAGGTACAAATAGGCAGTGATAATAAACTTTTCTAATAACATGATTTTTAACTTAATTTAAAAGTTCTTTAAAGTCATTGCTAAGTTCATCCAATTTTGATATCATTATTTCATTCTGTACAGCTGGGGTTTGGGATTGTAATTCTGATTGTTGGGATTCTGCATAATTTATCTGTGGTGTAGTTTCTTCAAGCAAACTATGTACTATAAGAAAAGAAAAATATTATTTCATTGAGCTCTTCATAAATTACATTATTTGTTTATTTTGAAAAATGTATTGGTTACCATTAGATATTTCATCTTCACTCTTTTCTTCTTTGGGAACGTTTTCTTGTAGCCACTCAAGTCTGTTTGCTATTTCTGTCAAAATAAGAAATGGTGATATTTGCTTACGAGAAATGTTTATATAATGAATTTTAATAATATCATTGATTAAGTTGCTTAATTTATGGAAAGGGTACTTTTTGGGCAGCTTATAAGTATAGCAACATTCGGCAAATGGTCACCAAACTTTGCAGAGAGGTGCATGCTGATTGGATGTTTGAAAACATGAGGTGTGTCATAATTTTAGAAATGGTCACCATATTGGATGGGGGATAATGGCTTTTGTCCACGGACAGCGCAAAGAGGAAAAGAAGTCTGGGAAATATATTTGGGGTCCTTTTATGGACAAAGAGGGCTTGCAAAGGGTGAGGGCGGGGAAAATGTTGAAATAGAGCTATATTTATAGATGAAAAAAGCTGTGCAGGTGCTGCCGTGTCTGCTGTTAATTTTTCTGTCTGCAAACGTTATTGAGATTGGGGGGTGAGTCTTGCTATTTGAAGGTGTAGTGTACATACTTGCGGTCACATACACAATATTAATATGTGTATAGTTATTATAGGTACTATGGGGGAGTATACCGTATTTGTAATATGGTAGAATTATATAATTGAAGTGTATATGCGATTTATGGTAGTCCAATTGAGGATAGTGCTCCTCAATCTCTCCTCCACCTTTGACATGATCAACCATTGTATCCTCATTAAACAGCTAAATGATACCTTCGGCATCACAGACTGGGCACTGGACTGGCTGACCTGTTTCCTCACTAACCGCCCTTCCCAGCTGCAATTGGGTCATTTCTCATCCACCACCTCACTCTCTACCTGGAGCGTTCCCGCAGGGTTCTATCCTATTGATGTGGGTTTTCAATATTTACCTCCTCCCTCTGGCTCATCTGATCTCGTCCTTCTCTTCTCATTTCCAGTGTTATGCCAGTGACACACAGCTTTCCTTGAAACTTCTGTCTACTAATTTGTGCTCTCCATCTTTCTTCCCGGATTGTCTGACCACCATCCAGGCATTGTGTGCAGCTAAAAATCTATCTCTCAATGCAAGTAAGATGGAGATCCTTCTTATTGGGACACCTGTGCCCTGCTTCTGTCCTCGCCTCTATCTGCCCTCATTGGGCCCTATACACTCACCACCATGTGAGGCCAACAATCTTGGGGTCATCTTTGACTCCTCTCTCTCCTTCGCTCCTTACATCTTGGTCCTTGTCAAGAAGGCACACTTTCAGCTTCACCTCCTTACAGGCATTCTACCTTTCTGCACCTTCCCCCAGAAGCTCAATGTCTGTAGAGCCTTGGTCCTGTCTAGCCTGGACTACTGCAACAGTCACTTCCTCAACCTCCCCCTTTGTTTCCTGCACCCCCTTCAGCTAATACAGTATAGGGATGCAAGACTTAACCTTGGTCTCAAGCCCACGGATCATATCTCTGGAGCCCTAATATGTCTCCAGTGACTTCTGGTTACTACAAGGATGAAATTGAAGATGCTCTGTATCATCGACAAGGCTTTTTGGTGCCTGGCATCTCCAACTCCTAACTCCTCTAACGCCAATTCTCTACTTGTCAAACGCTTCGCCAAATAGAGAGAAGGAGTCTTTGGATCAGCATCCCTGCTCCTCTCAGACTTGAGCTGGACTTCCTTAATTTCCGGATATTTCTCAAAACTCTGCTTTTCCCTTCCTCTTTCCATCTGTCCTTTTCCCTGCTAACTCATACCACTGTCACTGAGACTTGTGGCCTGGTCCCGCAATAACCCCACAAGTTCCACACCCTATAACTAGTCAACACCAGCACCCTCCTAGCCCCCTCAGCACTGCCCTGCGGGCTTACCACCTGGCGGCTGTGCACCCCGCCCTGGGGAATCCTCCGCCCCAGCACTTAGCCAATGGCCTGAAATCTTGGCATCCCTTTGCACTTCCCTTCCGGGCTTCCATCAGCACTTGCCCATCCCTACTCCCCCTGCCATTCATGCACTTCTATAACTGCACAATGCATATGTGCATTTCTAGCAGCACTGTGCACAGTCTTTTTCTATAAGTAAGTGAAATGCAGATAGAAATGATTTCTAGAAAAGTGTTAAGTGGCAATTGGTGTGTGGAATTTTAATATGTTGATAGGGTTACATGTAGAGTTTTTCGAAGTGATTGGTGGATGGATGTGTGACTGTTTGAAAGAAGGCAATGAGGGAGTGTTACAAACATAAAAGTAAAAAAGAGTAGAAGGGCTGTTGTGTGCGATGGTGTGCACGTGCCATTTGGGTCTTTTAATGATGCCTACCCTGGAAAGGGGACTGCAGAGTCCGTGGATAGTCACAAAGGTCCATGGATTATGGTCTTTATTGTATGCGAGAGAAAAGTATTTGTGACAGAAAATTGTTTCTGTCCTTTTTTCTTTTTCTCTCGGATACAATTGTCCATTACTTCCATTAGCATAGTGCAAAATGCATATGGAAATGTTGGGGAATCTTATTGAGTGTAACTTCTTTATAAAAAATGTAAAGCAGATAGAATCTATAAGTTACATTTTTTAGTTCTATTTTTGAACTGTGAAATATTGCTCCAAAATGAAACATTTTGTGGTGTTTTTTTGATTTTCAATTTTTTTGTTTCTTTTCTTGCAGAAGAGGCCAGGAAGTAAGATGGGGCAGGAAATGAGCGATGGGGCACCAACCACAGATACTGAGGGGCAGTTGGACAGGGGAAGATACTGCGCGTGCTTTAAATATAATGTAGGGGGCAGTGTTTCTCATGCTCTTTGATAAAACTCTCAAAAGCACATTTGAAACTGTGCCCCCTGCTGAGTGGTGGGTTGCATTATATACAGAGTACTGTTGTCTTGGAAAAATATGGATCAACAGCCTATTTTATGGCCTGCAAGGTAGCTGGTGGGATGTAAGGTTAGGTCTAGGAGCTGTGCCAGGGTAAACTTTCAGCTTGAAACTTCCTAGATTAGCTGAAAACACAGTTTTGAAATGTCTGCGAAGCACAGACCCGTTCGTGAACTCGTCATCACACTGTGCACGCATGCGTGGTCACGTGAAATTTTCCAGAAAGTCTGCAGTGACATCAGATGTTCATGGAAGTCAGCGGAAAGAAAAACGGTGTAAAAAGGGGTAGAAAGTTGATAGAAGTGCTAAGAATGTTCCTAGAAGGTAGGTAATGGCACAGTAGATTGGATGAAAATGCTTCTATATTGGGAGTAAGTATGAGGTTAGGAAGTTGTAGAAAATTAGGGTGCACTAATAAATACCTATGAAATTCAGTGAACATTTTTTGTTAATGGGTCGTTATCGTTACAAGTAAAATCAAAACACCTCAGAAATTCACCAGTTATGGTAAACTAAGCAACCATAACTCACACCACCACCGTGCACTCCTAAAACTATCACCCAGGACATCAAAGATGACATCACAAATGTCATTGATGACATCACGGATAACATCACATATGAAATTAATTCTGATGAAAATTCTATACAAGAGGTTGTGTTTTTAATGTTGGTAGCAACATATCTGTGATGATCGGGAGTGCTCTCATGAAGTACTTAATGTATTAAAAAATTGACTCATTTAAATAAAATATTACATTGGCGTGTTCTTGTTAATAAAATAACCTAATCATAAATACACATAGGTAATGGGTGCAGCATGCACCACAAAAATACAGTATTTTTAATCTGGTGATATTGGTCAGTAATGAATGCAAGGTTATCAGAATCTTGACTGATGTAAAACTTGGAATGAATAGCTAACAATACAAGACATACTACAAATGTGTGTTAGTACAAACAGTACATACGAAGAGCTGCAATGAATAGTAATCTGAGGCATATACAGGGAAACTGCAGTAAGGAGGAAAGAAAGAACAACACTAGAACATGACAATAAGAATAGAGTTTATTGTCAGGAGGGGGTGCTGTTGAGCGAGTGTGTACGAATATCAGGCTGTCACAAGATATTGAATTGAGTGGTAAAGGACAGGGATGTCACCTTTTCCCACTACTGTTTGCCCTGGTCATCGAGCCACTGGCTGAGTTGATCTGATCTGAGTTAAATTCCCAAGGGCTGATATCCTTCTGGTCGGGAGACCTGAAGTAATTTCATTATATGCTGATATTTTGTTGTATATAGGGGACCCATTGATCCACATGGCACCATTGATCACAGCTGCAAAAGGTTTTGGCTATTACTCAGGATTACTGTTGAATAATAATAAGTCAGAAATCTTCTCGTTCATGGATTACTCGCATGGCACAATTGATACACTGGGTCTCAAGTGGGTCTTGAGTGACTTCCGATACCTGGATGTTAGGGTTGGCCATACGACCTCCATGACATTTGATCTAAATTACAGTAAATATTTAGGGGAGTTGAGGATTAAACTCCGGAAATGGGGTAACAATCAAATCTCTATGGTCGGTAAACTGACACTGATTAAAATGATTATTTTACCAAAGCTCCTTTATTATATTTTCACAACATCCCGATGTAGCCCGGGTGCGCATTCTCTTTGGAACTGGTCAAGCTTTATTTTACTGTTGTGTAGTTTGGGGGTAGGATTCGGATGAGATGCGATCGATTGGCTAGGCCTTAAGCAGAGGGAGGTCTTTCTGTCCCAAACTTTGAGCTATACTATCTAGTGGTGCAGATACACTATGCAATATATTGTAAATGCAGATGCCCCGGAGAAGCCAAAAGTGAGAATTGAGCAATTGCAAATGGGCCTCACTCCAGCTATCCTGTTACTGAACTGGAACCCTGTCTGCAACATTCGTAGGTTGGACCCAGTAGGGGCGACACAGGACGCATGGATTAGACTGAATAGGTGGACGAGGGCCTGATCTCTTATGACAGAAAGCTTATCATATGGGGTATGGTGATGGTGGAACCCTCCACAGATAAGGTAATGGAGTGAGATTGGGGAGGGGCAAAAATCCAAATGGCAGGCGACATGTATATTGATGGGCAATTTATAGATTGGGATGTTAGCAGAGAGCATGTTGACGATATGGCTCTCCAAAGACAGCAGTATTATCATGAGGGCTGCGGTTCGGAAGTGCTGGTTGGGGTACCCATCGGAGCCTTTGCCAAATTCGTCTCTGTCCTATATTCTCTCACCCACCACACATAAGAAAACAGTCTCAGTACTTCATAAACTGGCACACTCCTTATTGACAGTGAAAGCCCCTGACTTTAGGCTGAAATGGGAGTGAGACCTGGGGATGGAGATTGCGGAAATGAAGTGGAAACAGATTTGTTGATGAATCATGTGGGTGTGGATCAATTCTAAATACCGACTGATACAATACAAGGTTGTAAATAGACTGTATCACACACCAGCAATGATATCTAAGTTTCCGGCTGCCACCACTCAGGTATGCCCGAGGTCCTGGGATGCTGATGCCCATCTACTGGATATGTTGTGGGAGTGTACCAAACTGGAGGGGTATTGGGACAGGGTATGCTGGGTACTGGATACTATACTGGCAATGCTATTTGAATCTGACACCTTCTGATTGTGTGTTGGGATACACAGGGCGAATGTCGAATGTCCAGCAGAGGTTCCTAAACCTGAGTCTATTCATGGCTAAAAGAGTTATACTGATGAGATGAACACAGCCTTGCCCTCATAGGGTATCTGACTAGTTGCATGGTGTGATTTGGGCCAATATTAATGTGCAGCTATACATGCAAACAATGCTTGAAAGTGGCCGACCCAAAGACATTTGGGATGACTTTCATCAATATCTTGCTAGCACCTCGGAATGAAGCTGTTATTATTTCTGGTATTCTAATGATTCACGCCATTATTGCTTGTTATACTTGGCTTGCCGATACGTTGGTGTTTGAGATTGTAATATGCTGTATGTTATGTTAATGTTAAAGGATATTTATACCACACACTGTCACCACTGGAGTGGTCCTCTGGCAGCTCTGAAAGGCAAAAGGGTTGGGTAAGTCAGTAGGACAGACCAGGAGAAAGAGCAAGAAAGCTGTGATGTGCTGTTACCAGCTTTAGTTCGCTTTACGCCATTCACTGAGCTTTGGTGTATTTTTTGGTTGGTAGCCTTCAGGTTCTGCTGTGCGAGGCTATGTGTGGTTTGTTTTGTTGTTGCAGTGTAGTGAAATGTGTGCGGTTTGTTGTGCTTTAGAGGTATGGTTGTGTTTAGTTCAGGGTGGAGAGGTGTATGCAGAGGGATGATTTTTTTTATTAGTAGGGTTGGTTATAGACATAACTATCTAAACAGGACGCATAATGATATCTACAATTCCGTCCAGATGTGATGCAAGCTAATGTTCACATTCCTGTCTAGATGTGGCGACATCAAATATTCACATTCCTATTTAGATGTGACATAAGCTAATATTCACAAATCGATCTAGGTGTGATGCAAGCTAGCATTCAAATTTCTGTATAGATGTGACACAAGCTAATAATCACAATTCTGTGTAGATGTGACACATCATTACCAGCCAATATCATGCTTTCCATGCCGACCTTGCCTTTGCTGAATTGCGATCAATTGCGGCAATGGCTCGTGACCATTCCATATTGATCCAGGTGGCGGATAAGGGGGGAGGAATTGTTGTGAACGATACAAATAAATATGATCAAGAGGTACATAGACTATTGGCCATTCCAAGTCATTACTGGAAACTTAATCATAATCCATCGGAATGATCAAGTTGAAAATGTTGTCACTGACTGAGAGGGGTCTAGAGGAGGGGTTTTTGTCCAAAAAAGAACATGAATTCATTAATCAGTCTGCAGGGCGTATTCCCCTCTTCTACACCCTTCCTAAGCTTCATAAGGATGCTTACAACCCTCCAGGACTTCCCATTGTGTATGGATGTGGCTCAATTCTCGAGCCACTGTCCAGATTAGGGGTGTACCGAACTTCGGCTTCGAGTAAGAATTTGGCCGAATTCCACCTGAAAAAAAGCTATTCGGCTCCAGCCGAATAGTTTCTTGCTATTCAGCTCTTGTCGAATACTTTGTCATTCTCATTTTAATACAATGCAACAAGAACTCAGAAAGGAAAATGTAGGGCCTCATTACGAGTAGTGTGGAATGGGTTTAACGGCACCGGCAATAGTGCCGGCGCGGTTAAACCCACTCCGCGCTATTACAAGCTCCCCTCGGGGGACCCGTTCTGGACGTCTGGTTTTTCCAGACGTCCATAGCGGGTTCCTCGAGGGAACCAGGGAGCTAACAACAGGCCTGTCAATTACGGGCCCGTTGTTAGCTCCCTCCCCATTCCCATTGAGCCCTATGGGGGCTCAAATGGGAATGGGGGAAGGACCGGGCCCGGGTTCCCTGAAGGAGGGATTACCGGAGGAATTACCTCTGAACTCAGAATGGCCCGGTAATTCCCCATTCAGGGAACCCGGACCCAGACACGATTTTGGAGGCAGCCATGGCGCTAATTGCTTGGTTTAACTTAACTAGCAAATTTCCATGTTTTTTTTTCGATTTTACTTGTAACATAACATACCTTTGACAATGTTTTTCACTGGATGTACATATGAATAATTATCCAAATTAATTAATAATAAAAATGTGTTATAACTTTCCAATGAAAAATGTATTTCCTTATTGACAATAAAAACATATGTAAATTAATATGCTAATAAAGACAATAATATGTTTTATAGTGAAAGAATGTCAGGTTGCTCCTGTAGAAGGGTCCTTGACTTGAAATGCATTGAGGCAGAATGACAACCTCAAAAATTTGGAGACTTATACAACTAATTTATGAGTTTATTGGATGAGTTTTCATTATTATATGGATGTACTTAATAATCTGTTTTTAATTTCTAGGGAAGTCCTATTTGTTGGGAATGTAATTATGTGAGTGCTGGGGTAATGACCTTCAAAGTGTTTCCAAGGCAATGTTTCCTTTTTATATGATTTATGCTAACTAGTACCAGAGGTTCAAGATTGGTTTTGGAATGTAGTCAAACTCGCAGTGCCATGAACATTTCTTACTTTAACAGTTTATATCTCAAGTCTGTAGTCACAGGTGCACATATATTGTTGGCACAAATATGTTTCATCAGTTTCTGTACAGCCGACACATGTTTTGACCACACTTGTCATTTCCAAGGCCCGATATCCTGATTTATTCGGACAAAGAACAATGAAGAAATGCTGTCAAGAGCAGAAGAGTTGCACATCAACGCGTATTTCGAATAGTTATCTCTGGTCAATAGAACACCACAATGGAAAGTCACACCCAATGGTATCATGTGTAGTGAAGGCCAAAATAAGAAAAGAGATAAATCCCTCAGGAGAAAACAGTCCACTGTACCATATCAGCAATCAGGGCGTCATGCCTCTAATGGTGGAATTTCCAATAATGATGAAAGGCATGTATCGTGATATGTTTATCTGTGACTAGAGACTTTAGATATAAACTGTTAAAGTAACAAATGTTCATGGCACTGCGTGTTTGACTACATTCCCAAACCAATCTTGTTCCTTATACTAAATCTGAGCCTTGTTTCGGTAGGCTCTGTGGGAGTGTCCACACAGCCGGCCTTGGTTTCAGCTATTTTACTTAGGTGGATATCATAGCGCACAGGTACTTTCTGTGAAACCCTTTAGTCCTCATTCAGTTAGTATCAGAGGTTGTTTACTCCCTCAGCACCTATTAGAAAGTATCATTATTATCTAAATTGTAAATCTGTGTGTACAATATTTAACGTAGTGCTCTCACTAGTTGGAATTGTTTTAATCAATACAACAGAACCATGTTTCACCCTTACAATGTATCTCTCATAGCTACTGGTATTGAGCAACACCAGTTGAGCCTTACTTAGGAAACCCATTAACCTTCTTCTCTCCCTAATTGCACCTCAGATACTCTCTTTGAATCAGAACCAAACTCATCTACAGAACTGATAGTATTTGGTCATGCCCTGTGCAATTTACACTATTCAACACTTAATTATGTGATGCCTCAAGCCACCTCGTAGAACTTCTGTTCCTTAATTCCCACAATCTTTCCACCTTTCTGATAACTCAGGAGGCAGACTAATGTGGACTAAACCATCTGCATTTGCTGGTTGAATCCTCCTTGATCTGCGGATCCTTGGACTACTGCAATTTATTCTACCGCACGCAACCGGCTTACCTTCTGCAGCATTTACAAATTCTGCAAAACTCTGCAGCAACCTTGCCTATGGGTGCTGCTCATTATTCTTTGTCTCTACTATTCTCAAATCCCTTCAATGGCTGCCTGTGCCAAAACGGATTAAATGTAAGGCTCTTTGTGTTGTTCATTGGGCCTTCTACAAAACAGGGCCTGAGTATCTCCAGACTAAATTCTGTCAGTACACCCCTTCTCGTCCTGTTCGCCGGCCTCTCACGCTGCATGTCCTGGTATGTCACTTTAAGCACTCCCAGGTTAGAGGATGCTCCTTTTCAGTGGCTGCAGCGCAACTCTGGAACACCCTCACTTTGCCGCTCTGCAGAATTAATTACCATCTGCCATTCCGGCGCGCCTTGAAGACTATTTCTATTTTTAGTATGATCTTATGTTTCCTTCCAGCTTCTTTTCAGTCACGCTTGCTGTAGCACAATGTTACCCTAGTTTGTGATGACTGCACTTTAGCAATGGCTCTAACATAACATAGCATAACATAACATATTGTGCCACTGTTTCTCCCTTAGTAAGTTAACCTCCACTTTGTTCCTCCCTTGATGATCTCATCACGAGTTTCCTGTACCCTCTTAAGATCCCCAAAGTTGTCCTTCTGTCTATCACCCATCTAATAAATAAAATACTTTCCTGTAAGACTGCCTGCAACATACTCTGATCAAACAGAACAACAACAAGAAACTCATCTTCATTGAACACCTCAACATCTGGGTAGCTTCCTCCTCAAACTCTGTTGAGTCAACCTTCATGAATGGCATCTCTACTTCCAGACTCTACCATGCATTGTGCATCTCCTACTCCACTGCAGCCTACATACTTAACCTCCAGTGACTGTTAAAAATGAAGACTCTTAGTAATTTCCAGGAAACAATGATGAGATGTATGAGTTTTGAGAAAACCAAGGTTCAATACAAAATAATAACAGTCGGGAGGGTAGTTAGACTTGTGAGAAAGGAAGACTGAAGCTCTAAACACACCCACATCGGGCTAGTATTTAAAGACAAAAAAACACAAAATTAGAATACATTTATAATATGTTCCAGACAATAGGCATACATAACATTCCATCATCCCTATTGGAACCTGCATATATAAAATCTAAGCCAGCATAAATTGTCCTACTTTAATTGGTTAGTACAATAACCGATGACATCAAATTTGCAAACCACCTGGTGTCAAATTAAATGAACAGTGGAGAGAGCGAAACCTACCCCCATGGCAACAAATTAGATACAGTGAAAACTCCATCCTGTGCGACCCTACCTCTTTACTATCTTAGGTCTACTTCCAAATTCTGCAGCTGTGCTCCTTCCTGTGGGCGATTGCCCTTGCTACTATCATATCTTTGTGTGTCCATGCCAAGGACACAATCCCATCAGCTCAGGCCAATCTCCTCCTCTTGGATAGGCATTTCCCTCACCTCATCAACTTCCATTCATCTATGACTGTCCCTTCCTCTCATCCTTGGCTACCTTGTCCACCTCTCCCTTCTCCTCTGCCCCAATTCAGGCTACCTCCACTCCTCAGCAGGGTGTACCTCTGATTTGTACCCCTCCCTGGAAGGTCTGTAAGGCTGGCAACCTTCTGTACCTTGCCATTCGCAATTCTCACTCTGCTGTCAAACACTCCTCTGACATCTGCCACTTCCTTGAAGAACTGGACTTTGATGTCCTCGGTTTTACTGAGACATGGTTTACAGCCAGCTCTGTCACAAGCTTTGACACTCACCTCCCTGATGGCTGCAAGATCCTCTCCGTACCCAGATCCACCCGACCCAGAGGTGGTGTAGCCCTGATCTTTCCTGAGGGGATTCCTGCCACTATCATTCCCACTCAGATCTACCCCTTTTTCAAATGCCTTGTTGCAGGCTCTCACTCTCTCCTAGCCACTCTCTTACTGTTGCTACTCTCTATCGGTCACCTGGTAAAATCACCTCTTTTCTCTCTGAGTGGCCTGAACTCTCCTCCTCCCTCTATGCCTCAACCACTCAACTCCTCTTCCTTGGTGACCTCAACATCCACCTTGACTCTCCCTGTCCCTCATCTTTGCTCTTTCGCAACCTATGAGATTCCCTCTCTCTCTCTATCCTCCCCTATGGCCTGACACATTCTGCGGGTCATACACTTGATGTCTTGATCTCCTCCAGCCTCCCCCTCTCTATCCCTCTGACTACTCTTCTCTCCTGGAGTGACCACTGCCTCCTCCCCTCTCATCTCTCACTCTCTTTCCACCAAGCCAAGCCTACACCAACAGTGTCAACTACCTTCTCATACATCCGGCCCATGAAGCGTGTGTCAGTTGAGGCTTTTTCTGCCACCTTCTCCCCCCCTCCTCTGGCTGACTCACACCCAGACACAGCCCTGTCTCTTCTCTACTCTTCTATTTCTGATACTCTTGATGCCCTTGCCCCTGTCATGAGGATCCGTTTGAAGGCCAAAGCCATGTGAAATTCCTGGTATGACTCCGACCTAGCTACAATTAAACGTGAGTGTAGGGCGGCTGAGAGGAAATGAAGGGCTTCTTGTTCATCCTCTGACGAACTGGCCTGTCACCTGCTCCAAAGGCAATACCGACTCTGCCCTCACCAAGAGGAGAGTCCACATTCAAGCCTGTGTCTAACAACTAGGCTGAACTCTTTAAAATCTGCAAGGAGCTGACCAACCCTGCTGCAGTCTCTGCCCCCCTGTTGCCTCTCAGGCTCTTTGCAATGCCCTTGCCTCACACTTTAACTCAAAAACCCAGAACATCCTCTCCACCCTCCCCTTCCCTTCCTCCCTCCTCCTCATCTGTGCTTGCTATCCCTCCTTCAGTCACTCCCACACCCCCTTCTTGTCCTTTCCTCTTTTCTCCCCCGATGAGGTCGCTAGACAAGTCTGACCTATGAAAGCCTCATCAAAACAGTCTCATCCCTGTTCCTCTAAAACCATCGAGAACCACATTGACACCCTCGCTCCGGCCCTTGCTGATTTTTGCAACCACTCTTTTGCGTTAGTATCCTTCCCCTCCTCTTTGAAGCACTCCCTTGTGCATCCTCTTCTCAAGAAACCCACAGCTGATCCTTCCTGTCTGGCTAACTATCGCCCAATTTCCACTACTCCCTTTCTGGACAAACTCCTGGAAAAGCTGGCCATCTCCCAGCTTAACCTTCATTACGATTCTGTTGGCTGTTTCCATGACCACCAGTCTGGCTTCTGAGTTGCCTGAAGCATGGAAACTGCTCTCCTGAACATTTGTGAAGATCTGCTCTCTAATCTTGACTCTAACATTCCCTCTATCCTCATCCTACTCAATCTCTCTTCTGCCTTTGACACGGTCAACCACACCATCCTGCTCAACCGTCTCTGTCATAACCTGGGTATCACCGATCAGGCTCTGGCTAGGCTGACCTCTTTCCTCTCTGATCGAACCTCCCAGGTCATACTGGGATCCTTCCTATCATCTATCTCTCTCTCTCTACTTGTGGTGTTCGCCAGAGGTCTAACTTCTCGCCCTGGCTTTTCAACCAATACATGGAAACTCTCACCCACTGCATTGCCATTTTCTGCTCTAACTTCCAGTGCTATGCTGATGACACTCAACTCATTTTCAGGCTGCCCTCAGCCACCTCCTCTCCCTCTCTCATCTCTGATTGCCTTAATGCCATTCAAGATTGGTGTTCCGCCAATGATCTTTGTCTGAATGCAAGCACGACTGAGATCCTCCTCATCGGCACACCTTCTCCATCCTTTCCCCTCACTCTCTGGCTGGCCTCTTTTGGCCCCCCTTCAGCCCCCACCTGCAAGGCTAAGAACCTCAGGGTCATCTTTGATTCCACACTTTCCTTCTTCCCCTACATCTCTGGTGTCTCAAATAAGTCAAACTTCATACTGCAGCTCCTCAGAGGTACTCTGCCTTTCCTCTCCTTCCCCCAGAAGCTCACTGACTCCCAAGCTCTGGTTCTCTCTAAGTTGGACTATTGGAACAGCCTCTTTCTAAATCTACCTGCCTCTACTCTCCACCCTCTGCAACTAATCCAGAACAGGACTGCAAGGCTTGTCCTTGGCCTCAAGCCCAGGGATCGTATCTCTCCAGCTTTGAAATCTCTCCATTGGCTCCCAGTGGATGCAAGGATTAAATTCAAAGCCCTCTGCATTGTCCACAAGGCTGTCTGGGTCCTGGGTCCAAAATACCTTCAGCTTTCCCTCTGCAAATCCCTCCCCTCGCCAGCTCTTCTCTCCTCTACCTCTAACTCCCTCGGGGTCAGTCGTTTTTTAAAGAAATGAGCTGGGGATAGATCTCTGTCTTTGGCTGGGGCCTCCCTCTGGAATAGCCTCCCTGCCACTCTAAAGCTTGAGGAGAACCATCTCCGGTTCCGGAAGCATCTCAAGACCTTCCTCTTTGCTCCTGCCTTTGCCCCCCCTCCTCTGCTCACCTGCTTCTCTCTTGGCACCGTGCACCTGGCCAACCTCTGTCCTCCGGGCCCAGGTTCCTGCTCACCCTGCCACACCCTCCCGCACTACCTCCGGACCACCCCCTGCACTGGGGTCTGTATCTGTACCCATAGAGTCCCCCCCCTTTTTTTTCTGCCTGCACTTATTTGACCTACCCTGTCTGCTGCCTTAAACTCAGCATTTGCCTCTTGCTGGCTGCACTACCACTTTTGGTGGTTTTATTATTTATTTATTTTTATTATTATTATTTATTCTGTTCTCCTTTTGCTCTGCACTTTCCACTTCTTCCCCCTTCCTTGCACTTTTCCCCATTCCCCCTCTCCCATGCACTTGCGCGTTCTCAATGTCACTGGGCCTAGTAAGATCATTGTTTTGTTCTTCCCTGCTCCCCTCCCTTGCCTTGTTGTGCTCTGAAACACTTGTGTATGAGCACGATATAAATAAAATGTCCATTTCAATTCAATTCATTCTGTACTACTATTATTCCATTGTATGTGTGAGTTTCTGTGGAGAGGTTTTTACATGTAAAAATACAACACTGACCTAATTCTTTGAATAATAACTCTTATCTGCAACCTCTAAAATGTGGTACTTATTAATTTACAAGAGATTGGCCTAACATTGGAATGCGCGCTTACTCTGCCTAATGTTTACGCCAAATTAAAAATCAAAACAGGGGATAGGGCCTCCTGTGTAAGTATGGCTACTCTCGAAGGCAAAAAGGGATTTGCAGAATACCGTATCCAGGGCCTTATGGGTCACACTCCTTGCTTGTATCTGACAAAATACTGTCCTTCCAAGCCATGTAGATTTATCACATACTTCAGTTAAAAATATCCTTCCCACCAACCAATACCTTGGGCCCTGGAACAGAATTGCACTTGAGAAACGACTGTGCAGATTATGTGACTCCGAAATAGAAACAAGTCGACATATATTGACACAGTGCCCGGTGCTGAGAATTTAATATTTGAAGGGCTATTTGAAGTTTTTAACTAGTGAGGACAGATTTGAGTCCGACCAATTCTGCAGACCATTTTTAGAGCAGACCCACTGGTGATTGGGGCTGCAGCTTATTATATATTGAGAGAAGCTTCAGAACTGTTTGACCCTACACTTTAGGACACGTTGGCATTGTGCTTTGTATTAATATAACTAGACAATTGAATGAATTTGGTATCTTTATTTGTATGTGAAATGTTAATTGATTTACTGCTTTAGCTACTTTATTGGATGTTTTATGTTGCTATGCTATGCTCTGTTCTTGAATGTGTTTCTTTTTCTGTGAAAGAGTGTGGCAACAAGCCACGAGACTGCAGGCCAATACCACCCCAGGTAATGCCCCCGGGGCCGTAGTTACAGGCCCGAGCGTAGCTATACTTGTTCAGTCCGCATCCAGCCGCGAACATGGCAACCAGTAAAGATTCTCTAGGATTGCTGCGGGAATAAAATTAAATTCAATAAATGGCAAGCTCGTAATGTGCACTAGGCGTTAACTAGTCCTCAAATCTATCTGATGAACATAAAGCCTGAAAATGCAATAAAACTTAGCAGACAGGCAGTTCCCAAATGGCGATGCCTAAACCTAATGCAATCAAAATGGCGGAAATGTTCACTTCAATATTGTTCACGTAGCTTGTATCTCCTTCTATGTTCTTCATAAACATGCATAAACATGCATCTGCATGTTTACACTAGCTTCCATGTGCCCCACACCAATACCCCTCCTAAGGCCTGGTCAGGCCAATGCCCATTTATGACATGAGCCCTTTCAAGAACCAAGACTCATTCTGCTCTAGGCAGAGGGGCCCACCCTAAATCCAACCTCAAACATCAATGTCAAGCTCTTCATGCCATTAATAACAGAGAGCATGTGATCAATGCTCCTAATGTTGTGACTGTTTACTCCATTTCAACTCACAGAAGTTCCAACTTCAACACATATTCTGTTCATCCAAGCATCCACTCTAGCCAATATTTAGGTGGAGTAGCTGCTCGTATAAACATAAAAAGAGATTATAACCCCTGATCTTCACAGGAAAGAATGAAAATCAAAAACGAAAATCCCCTTTTGACGATTTGGAAGTTAGGGACATTTAGACAATATGTCTGTCATTCTGCTTCTCTGAAACTTCTTGACATTCCTAACATCAACTGCACTTCATAAAGTCTATAACACAACATAAAATATTCCAAGAAAAACACACTAGCCAAAAAAAGGGGGTTTCTTTGAAACTATTAAGAGCGCCTCCAAATATTCTACAGATCTACTTAATATAGTTGCCAGCTCATTATAGCTTCAAAACAGTGACGCATCAAAATGTAAGGCGTTCTACAAAAATGACAAATTTACAAAACCAGGGTGACGATCATTTCAACATCTCCTATTGCCGCTCAGCACTTATTTCAGTCACTCATCATCTAATCTGCTACACCTCATTCAGTTGCCACCAACCAACACAAAGCTATCTGACTGGGTTTTCCCACTGGCAGCTGCTCACCATAATTCTTCAAAGTATTCAGCCTCAATGTCATCTCTCAGCTATTCAATCTCAGATTCTTAAATTTCAGTTTCAATAATCCTATGAAAGCCAAGTCTCATTGATGAAAACTAGACTGAAGAGAACCCTACTATGACCACACGACCCCAAAGAAATATAAACCAGTTGCTGCCCTCTTTTTCTCATGATGCTCTTGGAGTCATTAGTCACCATGATCATTCCTCAAAGGCAACTTGATTGATTGCATTCCTGATTCCCACCAACATGAGCACCAAAACAGGTAAGAAGCCCATTAAGGATGGTCTCTGCCCCTTAGATGCCCCAATGGCTCTGCCCTTTTTGTCCTCCATGAATGATTTCCTACTTGAAACACCCAGAACCACCAGCTCCTGTTTGCCTAGCTTAAACCAGTGGTATATATATATAACTGTATTGACTCATTTTAATGAACGTAATTAATCACTCTTTCTGCCTTTTCAGTTCCCCAAGGTTCCATGGGGCTTTATTTAGAGTGTGGTGGATTCAGAAATCCGCCGGCTTTCCGCTCGCGGAATAAGGGCTATTTAAAGATAGCATTGCACCAGCCTTACCCTGGGTTTCCACAGGCAGAAAGATGACAGAGAATGCATCAGTCTCCATGCATTGCAATGGTGGACTGGTGGATTTCCCGCCAGCTTTGCTGATGACACCCAGATCGATATTCCAATATCTGGAAGTGGCATAAAATACCTAGACAATATCTCCTAAGTCTTGCATCTGATCCAATCCTGGATCATATGTGCTCTCTCCAAATATTATGAAGAGCACAACTTTGCTTTACTTGCTCTGCATATGCTACAACCTGATTATACTGCATCACACAATCTTCACGGTTGTAAATTCAAAAACCTATGTGGCATCCTCAATTCAGCCCTTTAGCGCCACCCTTTCATCAAGTTTTTTCACCCAGAAGCAGTAAAAGCCTTTTTTCCACTCATGGCATGTCAACAATCACACACCCTATGATCACCTCCAAATTGGTCTACTCAGAGGCGATGCATATATTCTCATCCACTTTCAGATAGTCACATTTTTTAACGCATTTTTTTAGACGCCGGGATGGGGAGCGAAGTTCAGTTCCCAGATGCACAGACACTGTGGGTGAGGATACATGTCCGGTATGGGACAGGAGCTGCTTCTCTTTATTCGAATTAAGAGCAAAGAAAACACTGATGCAGCAGGCCTCAAAACGCTGGAAGGAACGTGGGAAAACCGCCTTCAGTGACCCTGGTGCCTCTTTTTGTGGTAAAAAAAAAAACAGTACAAAGAAAAGCTAACAAATATTTGAGCACCTGGAATAAGATGAAAAGACATTAGGTCCCTTCATCTCTTATCAACCTCATTTCCCCTCACAAATTACCTAGACCTCTTGACCGTTTGTGCATTCATCTGATCAACTTCCCCCATCCCCGGACACTATGCCATCTCTGTGTTCTGGGAGAAAACTTGGTCGGCTCAGGACCGGTGATTATTTGAACATTAATTAAAGTTAATTGGCTCATTTCAGTTTCAGGAAGTTAAACTGACAGATCTATGAGGTTTTGCTGACATTTATTTTGCAGACATACACTTTTGCTGAATTTTTTTTGCTGATCTTTACCACTTTCTTTTTCCACAAAATGCCAGAGGAGAAGATTTTGGAAAACAACACGCACCTGAATCTTACCTAGTTTGAAATCGAGGTGCAGGCTTCACAAAACATGCAAGGGTTTAGCAGGTGCAGATTGAGCTATTCAACTTATCGTACAATCAACGAGCCTGCTCTTCAATGTGTCTGCATTATCAATGAAATAGGGGAGATAGGAGTTGCATAGCTCACCTTTACTGAGGGTGTATTACGAGGGTACGGGATGATAACACCAAACACAGCCCTCAGCCCCAGGACTGTAATGCTGTTATAATATGGTAAACACAAAAGCCGGCTTGTTTAGGTTTATTTAGTCTTCTTCTGATTATACCTTTGTTTTGCTGTCTTAAAACTGCATGCACGTAATAACGTGCTAGGAAACCAGGCTGCTGTGGTCACACCTTATTACTGCGCCAGAAGAAAAAAAGAAATTATGCTGGAGACTAAGTCCAATTGCTGTTGTGTGATAAAGTTTAATTGATCTGCCCTATGGATTACACGTGTTTCGGCAAGGTGCCTTTCTCAAATCAGGGCTTATCCAACTTTATTTCTCTTGCTCATTACTGGAAGTGTAATAACGGTGATCAATCCCAGCTGCAAATATCATTGCCGCAAATATCATTGCCGCGTCCCGCGTTCAAGCGAAGTGTTGCTTGCGTAGGAGCTAGACTTTTTTGTAAGCCATATCGTTTTAGTAACAAAGCAGTGAAAATCTAGTTGTCACCAAGATGCTGGAGTCAGAAATATTCGACTTGGGGGAGCATCTCCATGTATATTACTTTTCTTGGTATTTAGTCAACTCTTACACTTACCGAAAGACACCCCCAATCTTATGAAAACGTGTAGAACACAATTGTTTACTCACTCGCTTTGAAAAACATATTCTGGAGGTCGTTCAGAGTTAGGAGGTTAACAGTGAATTCAGCAGTATTTACCAAATACTGCCAATTCTAATTCTAATGTGTGCCCAATTCAGCTTGGTTGAATACTCTAAGAAGCATTCCATGGGATGATGCAAGCAGTATTTTAGGCAGACCTTCAGCCAACAATGTTCCTGTTTTCACCTCTGCCTCAGAGTTAAGCATTTCAAATTAGCCCAATGTTTGAAAAACATGTTTACTGTACATAAAGCAAGTGCAGCTGCTTTCCTTGAATACAGTGAAAACAGTTTTTACAATCAATGGGCCATAGTCATAGGGTGAGAGGGTGGGAATCTTACCACTGCCCCAGGTAACACATAAAAGGGTCAGAATGCACCCTTCTGTGAATAAACACGTGTGCACCTGTGGTATGAACCTCGACTGTACATGATCCTTTTCCACCTCTGGCTGAAACAAAGGTTTCAAAAATATGTTTTATGGTACCACTGGTGAACGTGGTACTGCAAAAATACCCCTTTCTCCAGTGATGAACTCTGAATTGTGCAGATTTTCTGAATTACCACTGGTGGTATTTCACACCAAGAAATCCTCCAACTCTAAAGCCCGGGGACCACATATCTCCTGCACTAAAAAGTCTTCACTGGCTCCCGGTTGCGGCACAGATTTCATTCCTCTGCCTCATCTAGAAGGCTGTCTGGGCCAGGGGACCACACTATCTTCAACTTTATCTCACTGAATACTCTCCCTCTAGACCACTACATTCCTCTGGCACCAACTCTTTGTGTGTTAAGCATTTTTCTAAACAGAGGGTAGGTGGTCGTTTGCGTTCCTCAGCTGGCTCCCTCCTATGGAACAGCCTCCCCTCCCTCTGCGCCTTGAGCAAGATCTTCTTAAATTCCAGAAGCTCCTTAAGATTTTCCTCTTTACCTCCTGCTTCCCTTCTTCTCTCCTCTGCCAATCCCACAGTTGCTACGTTTGGTGTCCAGGGCCCTTATGCATCCTCGGGGCTCCTAACCTCCAACACCAAATCGGCCCAGCACCTGTCCATTCACAGCACCTGCATTGGTGCACCCTCAGGCCTGGTGGTTCGCACTTACACCTCCTGCGGCACCAGTCCGTGTAGCACTCAAAATTCCTAGCACTTCATCTGTGGCTCACCCATGAGCTCGGACTCCACATCACTTACCCCCTCTTCCCTCTTCCTTTCTGCACTTGCACGTTCTGAATACTCAAGGCCGGTAGGTGCGTCCTTTCTTCCTTTCTCCCCACACTGCTCTTAAATATTGTGTTTTTAATGTATTTCCTACCCTTGCTCCCTCCCTGACCTGTGGGCGGGTTGAAACAGTATTTTCTTACTGTATGAGCGCCTAACAAGCTAATAATAAATAAATAAAATAAATGCCGCCCCCTTTCATTTTCTTTAAAATGAGTGAGCTGGAAACCTCGGTAAGAACGGGGACCTTTCAAAAACATACAGAATAGTACATCACATTACACCAGCAGTGATTTAAAAAAAAATAGTAAAAAGGACAAAGCTTCTGATGCAAAATTATCCTTTATTTTGAATTGTATACAATAGTATGACCTGCGTTATTTGCAACAATGTGCAATGCAGTATATAACTCATATCAATTGTGCGGGGGGAGGGACCGTGGGGGGGGGCAGGGGACAATTTCCATACGTCATTCAAATGCAACCTACCCTGAGCGCCTCCGTCGATAGTGAACATGAATGCAATTTCATAGCGACAACCTTCAAATCCGTCCCACGTTATTTCTGTGCCAATCACGCGTTGTCCTGTACTGGAAATGTGCAACATTTGAATATTGGTAAATTTATTTTGGATCTGCGATCATTCCCCACGGAGAGTCAGTCACACCATGAAAAGTATCAGGGCCCGTTTCAGCTGAAGCAGTGTGGTGCTGTGCAGGCGATGTTAATGTCACAATAAAGGTTTCTTTTATAGACAGCTTCGCCTCTGGCTGATGTTTTCTCCTCCAAGTGCTGTGGACCATGGCACCGTATTACATTTTCCTTTTATTACATTTGTTGGTGTGACAAAATGTTCCGAGTTACCTTTTTTCTAAGTTGCATTTGCTTTAGGGGAGAACATGCCAGCAAATGTTCTTTTCTCCCCACACCCCCCCTGCCGAAATCGCAAGTTATTCTGATACAAACTAACTGCAACAGCTCATTAGGGTTACAGGCTCCGGGACTTTTGAACAAGTGGAACAAAATACATTTTTTTCCAGCTGGCCGCCACTGACCTTCTCAGAACTGCGTGCTTTCAAGTCGTTCTCACTTCAGCACACTCTTTTGGTATCGCACGAAATTCAACTGTGTGCAGGGGTGTACATGTTTTTGTTATTTCCTTGTTAATAATACCATTTCAGATATCTAATTTTTGGGTGAAAAACTGCGATCACTGAGTGTAAAGGTACCTCTGAAACTGCTGTTATACTCTATTTGCTTCAGATTTGCCTCCATGGAACACAACTTATGTGCCAAGGACGAGTATGCCCGTCTTTTTTGCATAGACTTGCATAATAGCCTGGCACTTATCCCTAAAGCCTTTGGGTGGCCTGTCTATTCTAGCCATTGGCATTAGTGGTCATCAGGACAAAATAAATGTGGACCTATTAAAATGTAACCCACATCATTTCCTGGAGAGAAGCCGATGCCTGCCAGCATCACACATTTGTATGCGTTTCATTGCAGATGTAACTCCTTCCACTTCCTGTACTCCAACTTCCTTGCTCTTGCTTTTCTCTACCTCATTGGCTTCGCAATTAATCGTAAAATATGCATTCTCATCCTCTCCCCTCTGATTTTCCTCTCTTTCACCTCTTCCCTCCATGTTGGTATCACCCCTTCTTCAATGTTTCACTTCTTCTCTTTTCCTTCCAATCTTCCACCCTAACACCTCCTTCTCTCCAGCTTGGCTTCACTCATCCTCCCAATGTATCTCACCTTATTTCCTCTCAGGTCTTCCTCTCTTCCACCTCCTCCTTCCAACATTCCCTTAGTTCTTTCCTTCCCTGCAGTTGTTCTATTCTTTCCTCTGTCACCTCAAACTATTCCAACCTGCCTTGCTTACCCACTCTCCTTTTCTTTCTCGCACTTTCCCACCTCCAAACTCTTTTGCATCTTAACCTGCCCTGCTCTTTCACACTCTCTTGCAGATCCACACTCCTTTGCATCTCCATTCTTACCAAGACCTCCACACCCCTGTGCACCTCCAAGCCCTCCTGCAGCTTCAGCATCACCTCCACTCTCCTCGGGCCTCCTACTGATTCATAAGGGCTCTTTCTTTACCCGCTTGGTTGAGATAATATCAACTGTTTGCCTTTGTGCATTATCAGTGCTTCGAGCGCAGGGTTGACATTCCATGTAATTCTCATCGACATCAGATGTAAGCACCACTAAAAGAGGTTGGTATGCCATATTGTTTGCCTCATTGGGAGTCCTTTGTGGAGATATGCACAACCAGAGATGTGTGAGTGGGGCCTGCCCTGCTCACATGAAGCCCAGCAAGCTGCTTACTGTCTGTATGTGGCTTGGCTAGCGTGCACGCGCACAAACACACACACACACACACACAACATCATCACTCCAGCTGATCTCCTGCCAGCATCCAGTGAAAAAGGTGGTGTGTATCATGGTGGACCTGGTCTATATGTAACCAATGACTAGCTTTCGTGAGGAGGATACTGTGCTGGAAGGAATGATGGATCAGGCCATGATCTAAATGTCCACACCTTTGGGTGCTCTTTTAATTTTTCTGACTTGTTTTTTAAGGAGTATGGACACAGATGGTGCTCTTCTACGACCATTTTTATTTTTGGTTTTGAGTCCAACTTAATTGGGTACCTTGGGTCAGGTGTGGTGATACTAGTGATGGTTGTACCGCAGGCACACATTGTTGGAAAAGAGTCAGGGATGACAATGTATCCACTAGACCTTTTGTAATGTTGTGCACAGTTTGCGAGTGTGGGCAGTCAGATGTTTTCCTGGGTTGGGTGGGAGGCAGATTCGCCTTTCACTGGGAGGCTTCACAATGTGATTGTTAGATGCAGATTTACAGGCTGTCACAAGGCATTTCTGTGACAAAAATCACCGTTATCCAAGGTTGACTTTGACAGATCAACCACTATTTAAGCTGTTTTAAAAAAGATGTATTTATGTAGGAGAAAGGAAAATAAAGGTAACAAACACAACCATAACATTATAATGAGGGCTTCACCTAGCTTAGTGGTGATATTTCTATCCTTCTATATTGACCTAGCATTTGTCACCTGCTCTAGTCAAACTTAAGGGTTTGTATTCAGTGCATCTCAAATTGGTCAGAATGGTTGGTCTCCCAATTATCGAAGCACGTTTTGGGAAAGAACATAAAATGGGGCCAGAATGGAGTTCAAATCAAAAAGCATTTTGGGGCAGAATGACCAGCTCCTCCAAAAGGGACATCAAAGTTGTGCATTGAAAAGAAATTCTCCCACATTCCTCGCCTGTTCTTTCTCAGTGCTTTTGTTCTTTCACTTGGAATTGATGAGTGTGTGTTCTCCCATCTGGTTGAGTTTTAGATACATCAGCACAGAACTTTTCGAAGAGACCAATCTGATTCAGGAGCCTTATGGGAAGGACGGTGACTTTCTGACCATCTCCCTGATCCAGGGTCCTAGCACTACCTGTGCCCAGCTGACTCTCACTTTCCTCCTCTGACCCCGATACAGCCTCAGTGTAGATGAACTTGCTACCTTATGGGGAACCCTTCTATCTTCAGACTCCTCAGGGATCTCATTGACGTCTTTCCATATGCCCATACCTCCTCTCACCACACTTAAATACTTCTTTGAAATTGGATGGATGTGCCCCTCTCTCCATGTTATTTCTTCGACTCCTCTGTTAAATCCTTCCTCTACTCCTCCTTTCCCCACCACCTTTACTATTTCTTCACTTCTTTTCCTTGTGGCACCTCTTACTCTGATTAGGCCTGCTTCTCTGCCTTTGTTCCTCTTTTCATCGACTATCCCCCTGATCTCACTGTCTCCTCCTCGTATTCTGATCCTCCTTGTACTTGCCTCCTTACTTTCTCCTCCAGTTCCTCACCTGCTCATTTAAGCAGTCTCCTCTCCCCACTTCATCTCCTCTCTAGATACTGCCTCTTTGCTCTCTGACCTTCTCAAAACTTCCATGGTGCCTTATCAAAACTCACGAGGTGCCTTCTCAAAATTTTCATGCCAATGCTCTCTCTAGGCTCTCTTATATAAAGGACTGTTCCACTCGCCGTGGGCCATGCCCCTGATCTGACCATAACCTTATTCATTTTGATATAATTCCGCCCATGTGGCCAAGGAAGAAGAAGCCATCTAGGGTCACTGTTATTTACCGTAATTCTCAGTGCCGAAGCTCTGATGCCTCTTATTGCCCCTCTGCAATTTGACCAAGATGCTGTGTCACTTTTCATGTTTCAGACTTCTCTTTCTCCCGCCATAGGCCGGATGGCTACAATTAAATCTTGCATTTTACCACTAAAACCTAATAAACATTGGTACTTATCTGAGTTACATAACCTGAAATTGATCAAGTGAAAGGCTCATAATACCTGGTCCGAATCTAAATCCACCGAAAATTGGAAGGCTTACATCAATGCAGCAAAAAAGTATAAAGTCACAATTATTGAGGCAAAAAAAATGGATTATAACTTGCGTATTGCTAATGCTTGATCAGATAACAGTGAACTTTTTAAAATCTTAAAGGAGTTACAAAATCTGGTTCCTCCTGAAGAGAATTTAATCAAAGATAAATCCTGGTGTGTTTCTATCCAGGAAGCTGTGGTCAAATAAATTGAAAAAATCAGAGAAAATATTAAGGATAGACAAAAGGGAGATTTACCAACTAATGCTGGGACTCGGGAGAGGTAGCTGATATCTACACCCGCAGCTGCGCTATCTGGAAGATGCCAAATCCCTTTGTGTTTAGGCTAGTGACAGAAACTGAGGTCTCAAATATTGTCACTCAGCTCAACCCTACCACTTGCAAGGGTAATGATTGCCCAGCATTCTTGGTTAAATCTTGTACTCCAACCTTAATCCCTCTTATTAACAAGTATATTAATAGAGCTTTTACAGAAAGATTTCTACCGGACATTATTAAACAAGCATGAAGTACACCCTTATTAAAAAGGCCACTTTTGATCCTGCAGTCGCAACAAATTACAGACCTAAAACAATTGCGCCGTTTTGTGGAAAATTCTGGATCGAGTGGTGTATCTCCAGGTTCAGACACATTTTAACATCCAAACCATTATTGGTAAGAGTCAACCAGGTTTTAGGTAGGCACATGGCACTGAAAACGCCATGCTAGATCTGAAAGCTAACATCTTGGAGGCTATGGACAAATGTGATATTGGCCCTCATTACAAAGTCGGCAGTATACTGCCAGTGCTACCGGCGGGTTGCCGCCAACCTCGTGACACAGTTCCACCGCCTGAGATCCCAGTGCCATTGGGACATTACAAGTCCCGGCGGCCCGAGTTATCAGGCAGCGGGAAGTGTAAGTCCCTATTCCCGTGGAGTCCAACAGGACCAACAGTCCAACAGGACTCCACGGGAATGGGGACACGGAAGCACCAGCACTGTTGCTAATGGTACCAGTGCTTCCGTGAAAGCCATGCCTGCAGTGGCCGGTGCTCCCCGAAGGTCACAACTGCCAGGAGCAATGGCCCCTGCAGGAATTCTCGTAGTCTGGCGGTGCAGAAAGGGTGCCGGTACATTGCTACCGGCACCCTCATTTCCGAACCACCAGGCTTGCAATGGGGCCCATTGTACTCCTGATGTTGATGAATCTATAATTCCGGCCGTGTTTGATCTGGTCTCTCATACAATCTTGATCAACAGACTGTCTCATTCTGCCAATTGTTCACCCCCCATGGCTGAGTGGGTGAAATCATTTTATTCTGATTGGTCGGCTAGATTATTTAGTGGGGCCAAAGCCATTGACACCGTCAACATGCCTTGTCGGGTGCCGCAGGGCTTGTGTTTATAGCTGACCACATATAATATTATACAAAACCATTGTTTGAATTACTGGATGCAAAGGGCATTACCTACACTAATTATGCTGATGACACTCAGTGCCTTCTCGGGATCTCTGGGGATTACAGGTACACTGAGGTCCTCAATGAAGTGTTCTCCCTCATCCAGCACTGGATTGCTCACAATGTGTTAGCACTAAATGGTTCCAAGACAGAGTTAATGGTAGCAGGTACCGCCGTGAGGTCCCGAGTATAGAAACATTATCATTGTAGGATGTACTATTGCTACTCTAGACAAAGTTAAAACTGTAGGTGTATATTTAGACTCTGAAATGTCCATGAAGGTCCACATCAATATTATTGTTGTGACCTCAGCTTACCATCTTAAGTTGTTGAGCCATATTAGACTCTTTCTTTTCAAGGAGAGTTGTGATATCATAGAAGGGGCCATCATTGGAACTAAAATTGATTATTGCAGTAGTCTGCTGTATGGAATTAGCCAGGGCAATATCCCTAAATTGCTGGTAATACAAAATAGTACTCTGCGAATTGTTGAGAGATTGGGAAGAAGAGATCATGTCTCTCTGGCCAGGCGTGCACTTCTGGCTTCTTACCTTCACTCATAAATGCCTGTTTAGTGTTAGCCCCAGTTATTTATCTGAATGAATTTCCTGGTTATCTGCTCAGAGAACCCTGACGTCTAATTCTGCTAATCTGCTAATCTCATGGTAGTGCCAAGAATGAAGCTGATGTCAGGTGTACCTTTGACTACGGCACCTCTAAGCTTTGGAATGCCATGCTGTTAGAATGGATTTCTAAACTCTGGCCTGCTGGACAGAGGTTTAGGAGGCCACCCTTGTTAGATTAACAGGGGCCACTTCAGGGAAGCTAGCCAGACCAATTCACGGTAGCTTGGAGAGCAGTTGGGGCATCATTTCCGGAGGAGTCAGGCGGATCAGGGGTCTCCAATGAGCACAAACAGTGGAACATCAAGAAATACAGCTAGACAGCAGTATACAAAAAATACTATTTATTATAGGTCCAATAACAACACATATGAATAATGAAATGTTATAGCAATATACCACACAAGCAACACACTTTGTAATATATATACAGTCAATATAGTCAGTGCGAGAAAGTTAATAATCCCCACAATACCTGTAAGGATAAATGGGTGAATAGCTTATACAGCACAGACCGTCTTCAGAGATGGCAACCCTCATTTTATAAATCCAGCCCGAAGATGTATGGAGCCGTGTGCTCAAGGTTCAATGCTCGCATAAAAGCGTGTGTTTGTGTGTAAAGTACACAAAGTACTTCCTAGGAGGAAGGAAAAAGTTAGGGTGGGGGTTCTGTAGGAGTGAAACGGGTTCCAAGAGTCAGGAGAGGATCTGCTACAGTGAACAAAGTGGCTCCCAGCTTTCAGAGGGCTTTAGGGAGCAAATACAACCCAATCCAAAGGAAGGCCAAAATGAAGCTTCTATGCATAAAAGCGATTGGATGAACAAAGGGCCACGAGCAAGTGATTTCACTACTCAGAGCCCATAGCTCTGTTTTGGCTCTGATTTATCAGTCTTATCAGGTCTGGAGATGGTCATCAGAGGTACAATTTCCCACCCTCGGTTCAGTTTCCAGATGCACAGGCACTGCGGGTAAGAATACAGGTAATATATGGGACAGGAACTGGGATTCCCCAAAGTCTCAGGTCAAAACTCGAAACACAGATGAAGCACCTTCACAGGTCTTCAGAGATCAAAGGCAAAGCCAGACTTGACCGGCACAACAGTGAGATTCAGGTGCCAGCGCTCTTCAGTGCGTCTCAGGATCATCCTTTGTTCTGCCTGGATCTTCATGATGCTTTGTTCCTTCGTCATATCTTTTTGAATCTGTTGCTGACCTGCTGAAATGAATGCAGGACCCCTCCTCATATCCACAGTCAGGCGAGTGCTCGCACCCGGCCCACCAATGGGAAGATCTGTTCCATGCATGCACATGCAGGCAACTACATGCCCATATAAGGAAGCCCCAGCACCGGAAGGGGAGGGGAAAGGTCAAAGGACAAAATGGCCAAAGGGACAGACAAAAGACCTTGTGGCACAGCCATGTTGGACACTAGCCACAGTCATGGACCAAATGTGGTAAACACAATATGGCTCGGTAAAACATTACACAACACAAGGGCCCCATTACTCGATACTGTAAGGTACTTAACGCAATGACAAAATGTTATCAACAAGAGGCAACAAAGTCACAAGACTAAGAGAAACAAAGTTTATCAGTACTAACAGCCTGAAGGACATCTCAGCTTCCCCATAACAAAGAGCGAAAGCCCAGTGGAGAACAGCTGCAGGCTGTGCTTCACTGTAAAATGTCAGGTTAGGATACAGAAACAAACGCAAAACGTTTGGGGGTCCATGGAATATGGAGGAAAAGTTGCTTCCCAAGAAATCTTTTCTAACACATGCCACCCTAGTTGCGGGGTTGTCATCTCTTGGGAACTTTTAAAAGCGCCCTGAAGACTCATTTTTTTTTTTATAAAGTTCATTTTGGCTCTGCTCTCCTGCAACATTTTCTGCCATGACTGTGTGTGTATTTGTTCCTATTTTTGTTTTTGGTGAGTTTGTGTTTCTCATTTTGTGAGCACCCTGATGCCTCTGGACTTATTTCTGGTGCAATACAAATAATAAATAAATAAATAACAACAGCATGGGAAAGGGGAAGCGTGGTTAAGGAAGACCAATGAGGAAGGTGTAGGCTGTCCTTTGCTTAGACTGCGGTTATACAGATATTGCTTATTTCCTATTTGCACTAATAACTTAGGAACAAAATAAAAAAAACAGAAGATCGTCATATTTTGAAAACAAAATTGAATAGTGTGGGTGTTTTACCGAAGGAGCCCATGTTGATTCTCAAGAAACAGTAAGCTTATATTCTCTATCACGAAATGCATAAATATAAGATATAGCTCATTGAATCAAATTAAAATAAGTGCATACTATAATAAAGTCCCCTGCCTGACTTTGGGAAATACTAGGATTACACGACCACCACCCCCAGTATCCCCCCAGTGAAAGAAATGTATTCTCACAAGACCTGCAAACCCCAGAAGCCAAGCAACATTTTCAATAGTCATATTATTAAGGTCCAAGGAGAGAAAGACAACTCCAAGAGACCCATGTCAGATGACCCAGAAAAGACCAGGTCAAGCACAGTGCAGGTCATCAAAGGGAAGCCAGCCCAAGTGAAGGGGCATCCGAGAATAAAATACAGAGCTCTTAATTTAAGAGGAGAGGTGATAGAAGAAGTACATGGAAGACATAGCCTAGAAGAGTTGGAGAATAGAGCAATTGTGGAGAGAAGAGGCTGGAGGAGCTAGAAGGCTACAGTGTAAGGATGAGGGGATACAGGAGATATCCAGGGATTATGAGCTGGCGATGCAGTACCAGTCTACAGATTGAGAGTTGTGAGTTCATGGGGGTCACCGAGAGATTTGGGTGTACAGTGGTCACTCCAATATCTGGGTTACACAGATTCCCAAACATTTGAGAGTGTGGAAGACTCCAAAGTTTGAAGGTACAGGAGGGCAATTCCAAGATTTAAAGGAGCAGTGTCACCCACGACTAGGAGGCTGGGCCACTGTAACGCTCACCTGACTCCCACGGAGGCGCTGGCCTGGTTCGCGCTGCTGTGACCTCTTCTAAGGTGATGCGCAGGGTTCGGAAGACGGACTGGACCGGGCCCGCAAATCTGGCTTGTCTGGCTCGCAGAAGTATCCTTCTATAGGCGAAAATAGGGGATTAACTGTCTGCGGGGTAATGCAATCAGCCTCCCACCTCCCCTCTCACCCTCCTCGAAACCCTTTTGTGATTCCTCATAGCGTCTCACCTTAGGGTCTGGAAGGACGAGCTCTCCATCCTGCTTCTGATGCAGGATGGAGAGCTTCAATGTATTTCGGATTGGTGAGAACCAAACTTGCTTGGCTTCCAGGTAAGTCTTTTGATAAGAGGTTCCCCTTGTGTCCATGCATTAATGTACTAATGCTAGTGTCTTTTTCCCCATAGGGGCCGGGGTACGGAATGCCGGGGAACAGGCACCGACCCGAGATGACAGGTGAAATCCTTGTAGAAATCAGGTAAGTCTTTAATGAGCGTTTTTTGGTAATGTCTTTTCATTCGCTCATTAACGCTGATGTCTCTTTTTCCCCTTAGGGGCCGGGGTCCGGAAATGCCAGGATGTGGCGCGGACCCGAAATGAAGAGGGAATGAATCAACAGGTAAGTCTTAACATGGAGATTTAGCTTTCCTTATTCCCTTCTCTCTCTCACCTTTTGTTCTGGTCTTTTTCTCCCTAGGCACTGGGGCGTGACTGCGAATCCGGATGATTGCTGCTGAACATGGAGGCGCCCAGTAAAGGTGAGTGGAATGTGGCACTGCAGCGATCGACGTGATGAGCTTTAAATAAAAGTCTTCCTTTTCAGGATTGTCGGCGAGATGTCTCCGGGATGCGGATTTAGCAGGTAAGGACTTTTCCTTCTTCTGTTCTCTTCTTCTCTTCCTTTGCAGGTGATCCAGGATGCTGGCAGGCGTGGCAGAAGTCAGGATACAGGAGCAGACACGGTGTGCGTCCAGCGGCTAGATGCAGAGCAACGCGAAGCACGTGTGGCTGTTCGGGTGGGGTTAAATAGCCTTGGAAGAAGTTCCAGGTATGTATCCTTCCTCCAATCAGGTATGTATCCTTCCCCCACCACGCCCGGATGGTAAATTAGTCCCACAGATAAAGTAGTTCCTTTCAGGCCTCAAGGAGGCCGGGATCCTGCAGCATGGTCTGCATCAGGTAAGTGCACCCAAGCACTTCCATAATGAGCCTGGCGCCTACGCGCCAGGACTGATGTCTTTTATGAGCCTAGCGCCATAGGCGCCAGGACACTGTCCAAAGGGCCCCTATATGGGGTTGCTGGGTCCTTCTTTGGGGACTGGATGTCCTCTTTTTTCGGGGACGCAGGGCTTGAACCGGCTCCCCGGGAGCAGGCATCATGGCAGCCACCATGAGATGTGGGGCTGCAGGAGTCCACCTGAAAGCAGCCCAAAAAGAAAAAGGCAGTACGTTGGGCCCTATGGAGTGGAGAGATCCCTAGAGGATCTTCAAGGAGGCCAAGGTAAAGGAGGTGGAGGTTTGGCTAGACTAGGAGGAGAGTCTGCGAGCTGGTACTGTAGAGGAGAGAAGAGTTTGATCAGGGAATCTGCCTGATTACAGTGTCCCGTAGGCAGAATATTGGAGGTAGGGTGCTGTGAAGGCCTGAGAAACTGGAGGAGGTGGTTCGGAAATCAGGACACACCAGTTGGGAGAGAAAGGAATGCACGAAGGAACAGAATGGAGGAGAAAGGGATGTGTAAGCATATAGTAGGATTGAGGGATCAGAGAGCTGGTCCCTCCGAGGTTGCTTTACAGCAGGTGCTCAAAATGTGGGGTAAAGAGGTGACACAAGAGATACACTGAAAATACATATTATTTAGATGTGAGGCTCAACTTTGGCAAGTATAAGGAAGAGAGCGTGAGATAAGGAAAGAAATAACACAAGTGGAGGAAGATCTTTGAGGTCTGCAGGTGTTACTAGAGGTAGGATAAGAACAACAGGAAATCTTGTGTTAGAAGTACACATGATGTTGCAGCAGACTGGTCAGTCACAGGCAGGTATAGAAGTGGGTGGGTTTCCAGTCATTGCAGTCAATCTGGGGGTACAGGGAGCTTACAATAGGTTAAAGGACATATACAGGAAGCCTGGGGACCTGATACAGGTGCATATGTCATCTGGTAGTAGGGCAGAACATCTCCTTTGGACACAATTGTGTCCCTCTCCACTGGACTCCAGGATCCTGTTCCAAGGGAAATTGAGATTCCTGGAAGTCTTCTTCCCACAAGACCAGTGACTGGGACAGGTTTTGGACTTTGCGGCTCAGGAGGCTTTGTGAATTTTCTTTGGTAAACATTATTTATGTACAGAGTCAAGGAAGCTGTAACTAGCAGAGGAGCCGTTCATCAGACTGGACATGGTGCCTGGGATGACGAAGGAATTCACAGAGGACATCAAACTATGCTCTTCCCTCCTTTATCTATTTGATTTGGGGAATATTATGTTTGCTGTGCTATATGAAACCTGTTATATCCAGCACTTCCCTGCTTGAGCAAGCAGGTTCATGACACCATGGGACTCCCATCTGCTGGCTGCATGAATGATTCATGGTAACAGATGAGAGAGAGACCTGACAATGGAATGGATGGATGACAGGTGGCTTCTGCAATATAATTGTTAAATTAAGTATATTGTTAAATCAAATGTGATCTGCAAAAATCCTTGGTATGACGGGGAACGTTGCCATGCAAAATCAGTGTTAATTGACCATGCCCAGGGGTTTCGGGACGGGGGCTGAGAGGCACTAGCTGAGGCTAGAAGAAGGTATAATAAATTGCTACAAGTTAAGAAATTACAATTTTCAGAGAATTTATGGGCTGCCCTCCTCACGGCTTCTAATTCTAATGACCCAAAACGATTTTGGGATTGTATTGGTGCAGGGTAAACTAAAGAGCAAATGTGGTTCAGGATAGTATCCCAGAGACAATGTGGATTGCCCATTTTGAAAGGTTATATAAGGAAACTAGACCAGCCTTTAGTATGTGTGGCAGGGACCTGCTAAGGCGCACTCCTCATGGAGTTGAGATCCCCTTATCGTTTACTGTGCAGGAAGTGAAGGATGCATTAATGTTGAGAAAGCCCCAGGGCCTGATATGGTCCCAATTGATATGTCCAGTAATGAGATAGACATTTGGGGCCCATATTTTTTAAAGTTATTTAATGTGGCACTAGCAGAGGGAGTAGTTCCTCACTCTTGGACCCAGGCTGTCCTCTTACTCATATTCGAGAAAGGGGATAGGGCATCTCCTGCCAACTATAGACCCATCTCCCTTCTTGTTGCAGTTGACAAACATTTGCTATGATGGTTCTGGTGCATTTGGAGGAGTGGATCCAAGAGGTGGGGACCCTGCATCATCTACAGGCGGGCTTCTGATAAAATGTGAGTACAACAGACCAATGCCTCACATTTTGACAGTGTCCCCCGGGCTAAGCTGTGGCAGGTTCTGAAGGACTTGGGATTGCTGTCACGTATTTTAAGATCAATCCAGCTATTGTATTCTGGAAATGGTGCGACTATCAATATTCTCTACCTGGGTGCGCACCACGCGCAGTGTAGATGTCGAAAGTGGTGTCAGGCAGGGTTGCGCGTTTCCCCCTTGCTTATTCTGTTTATTTATAAACAGAGTAATCAATAAACTGTCAATTACTATCAGAGATGGGGCCATTGTCCAGGTTTTCTTGTACAATTACTTAGGGGTGAGGTTGAAGGCTAACTGCACATGGGGAGAGCAAATCAACAGTGCCGTTCTTAATTTAACCAGACACTGTGGTGCTGTTTCTCAATTCATTCAGGAACATGGAGGGGAGCCAGTGAGTGTCATCCTGAAGGTTTATATGGCCCAAGCTGGGCAGGCAGCCATATATGGGGATGAGCTCTGGGGCATGAGTAATATCGATAATTTACAGATGACAGAGCAAACATTTCTAAAATCTATTTTGGGGTTCCCTGTCAATGCACCTATTAACCCTATTATTATGGACACAAGTATTTGAAGCTATTGGATTCATCTGCCACGCCAAATCTGTGTACTTCTGGGCCTGTGTGTGGGCAAATCCCAACCTTGCCAAATTCAGAGAGGCACTTAGCGATTTGCTATCCCAGGCTGGAGGTACAAACATTGCTTGGTTTACGGCCATTAAAAGTGAATGAACTAATATGGGTTGGGAAAATGTTTGGAATTACCCAGAAACTATCCCTTCCAATTTTAAAGAGAAAATGAAAGTTGTCACAAGATGGGAAAGGAAAACCTTGGTAAAGTTGCGCCAGTCAAATGTTCTCAGTGGTTATGTACTCCTAAAGAGCACCTATGACTTTCAGCAGTATTTGGACTCGATGCAGCCCAAAGCTATGAAAGTGCTCTACATGAAATTTCAAATGGATACTCTCCTGCTTGCTGATCTAAGAAATAAATGGAATTCACATAGCTCCCCTGATTATCCATCTTGTTAATATACTGCGGAAAGGAGGATAGCTCAGGGGCAACGTGCTCGTCTTGAAAGCAAGACAACACTGAGCAACACAGGTTCGATCCCCGGGTCCGTGCTTAGAAACCCCTGGGTATTAAGCGCGTTTTAAATAACCCATTACAAATTACAAAGTGTTGTCCATTCTTTTATTTTTTATTTGTATTCTTAGTTTAAACAAAACGTTTTAGCAAAAAACAACATCTTCCGGTGTTCCATGACCCTTTTCTCCAAAAGAAGAAATTTGTGTTTTAGGTAACATGTCCACTGCTTCTCTCTTGGTGCTGCTAGAACCCCTGAGAAGGAGAGTGTGAGAATCAGGACAGTAGCCGAGGTTGATGCTGATAGACCTTTATTAAACACAGGTTAAATGTTTTGTGTTAACCACAATGCTTGGATTCCCAGCAGTCCCACAGTTACTTCACTGTGGGAAAGGAACCAGGACTTGCTCTCCTTGTGAAGTGTCTCCTATACACTCGGACCCGGATAGGCCCACCAGTTGCTTTCACTCTCCTCTCCTTCTTCCGGCAAAAAGCAACAATACTGCCATTAGGCAGTCCCCTTTATACCCGGTGTTAGGAGGGGAAAAAGGGCCAATCAAGGACACTTTCCCCCCCCCCTTCCCATTGGTAGAGCCTCTAGGAGCCCTCCCTCTAGGAATAGAGCTGCCCTCTCTCTTCCTCCTCCCTTCCTTCGGTTGACTGGTTCCAGCTCTCCCTCCACGCCTCCATCCCCTCCCTGGCTGCTACTGCACCTGAGCAGTGCCTGATGCACGTTCTCCCCATAGGCCCCGCCCCCCCAACATGGCGCTCCACTGGATGTCTGTCCCGTGTGAGGCCCCGCATCGGCAGCCTTGTCAGGTAAGGAGGGGGGTTCTATTTTCTACACACTTGCCCTCGCTCTCCCACCTGTAATGCTTTCCTCCGATGCTGAGCGGTTGGCCTGAGCTTGGCTCCTGGCTCCCCAAGCTCCGCCGCCGCCGCTCAACGTCAGAGGCTGCAGAGTCAGGCTGTGTCCCGCTAATGCGGCGTGTCTTTGGACTGCTCCGCCGCAGCGCCAGTGTCCCGGGCTCCTGTGAGAGGTCTCAGGGCTGCAGCAGTGCAGACGGCAAGGCGTCCCTGTTGTCAGAGGCTCCTCTCCGGCGCACCCAGTCAATGTGGCCCGCGGCGGTGCCTCCCCCGTGTTCCACAACTGTGCCGACTGAGGCACAGCCGTGGCCCGTGGCGGCGCCTCCCTGGCGTTCCACGACAGTGCCGACTGAGGCACAGCAGGCTCCGCCGTTCACCAAGTGTCCTGCATCAGGCCCGGTTTGGCTCCCTCGGAGTCCTCGCTCCCATCCTCACATACCCCACCACAGATCCAGGCCGGTCGGGCCGGATCGAGCATCTGGACAAGTAGTCCATCATCAACTGGAAGCTGGCAGGTTTATGTAAGGTGACAAAGTCGAAGGGTTGGAGGGACAGGAACCAACGCAGTACCCGCTGGTTCGTGTCCTTGTGTCACGCCAACCACTGTAACGGAGCGTGGTCGGTATACAGCGTGAACCTCCTTCCCAGTAGGTAATAACGTAAAGTGTCCACCGCCCACTTGATAGTGAGGCATTCCTTTTCTATCGTGGAATACATCAATTCATGGGGAAGAAGTTTCTGGCTCACAAAACAAACCGGTCATAGGAAACCATCTATCTCCTGTGTCAAGACAGCACCCAAGCCCAGGCCCGAGGCGTCCGTCTGCAGGAAGAAATGTTCCTGGAAGTCAGGGCACAACAACACCGGATGTGTGGATATGCTGCGCTTCAACTTCTCTACCGCCAGGATGGCTGTAGGATTGTTTGACAGGTCCGGGGAACCTCTGTTCTTCAGAGCCTCGGTTAGCCGCGCGGCCAGGGATGAGAAACTGGGAATAAAGCATCTATAGAAACCAATAAACCCCAAAAATGCCGTATTTGCTTTCTGGTTGTTGGAACCGGAATCATCTGGATCGCTTTGATCTTAAGTACCTGTGGTTTGATCACACCTCCCCCCACGACATGTCCCAGGTACTTAGTTTCACGGGCACCGAGGACAGTTTTTCTTGGATTTATATGGAGCCCGGCCCGGGTTAGGGCGCAGACCATCTCCTGTAGATGGACCGGGTGTTCACTCCATGACGCACTGTAGACTACGATGTCATCAAGGTAGGCTGCACCGTACTGATCATGTGGTTGCAAAAGGACGTCCATTAGTCTCTGGAAGGTGGCCGGCGCCCCATGTAACCAGAAGGGTAGAACCTTATACTGAAAGAGCCCCTGAGGTGTAGCAAAGGCTGTCTTTTCCTTGTCTTATTTCCGGAGCAGGATCTGCCAGTACCCCTTGGTGAGGTCCAAGGTACTGAGGTAACGGGCAGCACCTAGTCTTTCCAGCAGTTCATCCATTCTAGCCATGGGATAGGCTTCATACCGTGAGATCGTATTGAGCTGTCTATAATCCATACAAAACGGACAGCCCCATCTGGTTTGGGCACGAGTACGATGGGGGAACACCACGCACTGGTTGAGGGTTCGATGATGTCCAGTTTGATCATTTCTTCGATCTCCCTCTTAATGATCAATCTCCGGGCCTCCGGGATCCGGTAAGGTCGCAGCCGGCCTATTTGTCCGGGTTGGGTTTCGATTCGATGCTCTATGAGGTTGGTCCTTCCAGGTAAGGGGGAGAAGGCTTTGTGGTGGGGTTTGAGCATCTCCTGGATCTCGTTCGTCATGTGTTCCGTCAGAGATTCGCCCCATTGTACCATATCCAACTGGTTGGGTGTGTCATCCACCCCAGTCTCGTGAGTGGCCGGAACATTGATCGGGGCAGGTTCTGTCCATTTCTTCAGGTGATTGATATGGTAGATTTTATGCAAGGGGGTCCGGTCGGGCTGGTTTATTCGATAGTTCACTGGCCCCACTATGTCCTTTACCACATACGGGCCCCTCCACCGGGCTAACAACTTGTTGGCGCTTGTGGGTAACAACACTAGTACCCTCTCCCGTGGTTCTAGCTTCCTTAGACGACTTCCCTTGTTATATCCCCTCTCCTGCTGGTCTTGTGCTAGACGTAGATGGGTTTCTGCTAAACTTCTTAAGGTGGATAGATGTTCTCTAAGGTCCTCGGCATACTCGGTTAGGTACGTTTCCTTAGTGTTTTCCCAGTCTTCCTTGACCAGATCTAGAATGGTCCTGGGTTGTCTCCCGAATAGCAGCTCGGATGGTGAGAACCCGGTCGAGGATTGGGGCGTGTCACTCAGTACCATTAGGATCAGAGGTATGACCCTATCCCAGTCCTTCCCCTCCGGACCCGTCACTCTTTTTATCATTTTCTTTATAGTTTGATTATACCTCTCCACCAAACCGTCCATCTGGGGGTGTTAGACGGAAGAGCGCAATTGTCTGATCTGTAGTCTTTCACAGATTTGGCGCAGGACAGCCAACATGAAGTTTGTACCCTGATCGGTAAGGATTTCGGTGGGTAGGCCTACCCGTGAGAAAAAAGGGATTAGTTGGTCGCATATTTGGGTAGCTGATGTCCCCTTTATGGGGAAGGCCTCGGGATACTTGGTGGCATAATCCACAATAACCAACAAGTATCGGTACCCTTGACTGGCTGGTTCTAGGGGGCCTACCAGATCAATACCTATCCTTTGGAATGGTATGGTGATTAGTGGCATCCGCTGTAAAGGTGCCTTGGCTGGCTTCTCCCCACTCATCAACTGGCAAGTCTTGCACTCCTTACAGAATTTCGCCATCTCCCCATAGATCCCTGGCCAGTAGAAACGTTTCAGGATATTGTGCTGTGTTTTTAGGGAGGCCATATGGCCCCCGCATGGGTGATTGTGTGCCAGTTGGAGAACAATACCCCGCTGGGACTTGGGTAGGAGTAGCTGCTCTCTTCATATTCCTCCTTCCGCCTGGTAGACCCGATAGAGTAGACCCTGCCTAGAGGTAAAACCGGCTCCCTTGGTAAGGTCGGGGTCCTCGTCTATGGTAGCTCTTTCGTGAGCAAATTTTAAGGTAGGGTCTGTCAGGGTTTCTCCCCGGATGGATTCCTCATGATCCTCGGGGTTCCATGCTATCCGTTGGGTGGCATACATGGATGCACATTTAGCAAGCTGGTTTTCCCTTCTTTTCGTACTGATTTTCTCACGGCCCTGGGTGTTTGGGAGTATAGGCTCTCTGGCAAAGGGTGCTTCGTCCCACCATCCCTGGTCTATGACCTTTAGGGCCTGGTGGAAGTGGGGCAGACCGGTTCCAATCACTACCGGGGCATGTAAGGAAGGGAGGAAGGCAGCTCTCATCTCTGCAATGTTAGGGCCCACCTCTACTGTGATGGTTTTCATGGGGTATGTCCTCACGTCCCCGTGTATACATCGTATCGGAATACTAACATTAGTGAGGTAAGGGGAGTCACTTACGGTTGGTAGCACCGCCATCTGCCGGCTTCCACTGTCGATTAGGGCCCTGGTCGGGATCCCGTCCACCCGGATGTCCATGTTGTAGGGACCCTTGCACCGTGGCCCCTGTTCCGCCTTCATAAATCCGATCTCCATCGGCTCTGCACCTCTTTTCCTGGGGCAAAACCGGGCTATATGGCCCCACTCGCCACAGTCATAACATTGTGGTTGCCGGAATCCTGTGGGTAATGGGGTGGGTCGGCCATCGTGACTGCTCTTTTTTTCGTCTGCTCTGGTAGGACGTTCCTCCATCGATCTCCATCTTGGTGGAGCCACTCTAGGACCCTTGGTTGTGAATGGTTTCGTCAGGGGTATCGGGCTGCAGTTGGAAGAGCCGGCTCCAAAGGGTTTACCCCTCCCCAGCCTTTTGGTAGGCTGATGCTATGGCCACAGCTTCAGATAAGGTGGGTCGGTGATGTTGTCGGACCCATCTTTGTATCGGAGGGGGTAGGGCCCCGATGAATTGCTCTAGGGTGACCTTATCCAATACATCCTGTAAGCCTGTACCCGGTGCTTGCAGCCATTTCTCTGTGGGGTCTTTAACCCGGTAGAAGAGCTGCCGGGGGTTCTCCCCAGGTTTGAGTCTAGTGTCCTGTAGCCTCATTCTGTAGGCTTCCTTGTCTAGTCCCAACCGGTCTAACACGGCCTTCTTAATTTCAGTGTAGGGGGTGGTTCTGTTTGGGTTAACAGCCTGGTAGTCTCCTTGCATTATGCTTGATAGCAGGGGTACAATGTACTTCCACCAGCGGTCCGCAGGCCATTGTGCATTTCGGGCTATCCTCTCAAACGTGTTGAAAAAGTATGCTGGGTCTTCGCCTTCCTTACATTTCTGTAACATTGCGGAGGGGACCATAGGCTGGTTTCGGGAGCTGGTCACCGCATCCGTCAGGTGCCTGATAGTCTTTTGATGTTTGTCCTGAGATGTGGACTGAAGGGTACTCTGCATCTGCATTGCCTGTTGGAAGGCCTGGCATTCAGCAGCCGCCTGCTGGGCCTGTAATGGGGGAGCTGTTGTAGTTGCTGTTGCCCCTCAGACAGTGTTTAGATAATTTTCTCCATGGCGTTCTCAATCCTGACGACTATGCCACTTGTGAGAATCAGGACAGTAGCCGAGGTTGATGCTGATAGACCTTTATTAAACATGGGTTAAATGTTCTGTGTTAACCACGATGCTTGGATTCCCGGCAGTCCCACAGTTACTTCACGGTGGGAAAAGAACCAGGACTTGCTCTCCTTGTGAAATGTCTTCTATACACTCGGACCCGGATAGGCCCACCAGTTGCTTTAACTCTCCTCTCCTTCTCCCTGCAGAAAGCAACAATACTGCCATTAGGCCAGTCACCTTTATACCCGGTGCTAGGAGGGAAAAAGGGCCAATCAGGGACACTTTCCCTCCCCCCTTCCGATTGGTAGAGCCTCTAGGAGCCCTCCCTCTAGAAATAGAGCTGCCCTCTCCCTTCCTCCTCCCTTCCTTCGGTTGACTGGTCCCAGCTCTCCCTCCACGCCTCCAGCCCCTCCCTGGCTGCTACTGCAACTGAGCACTGCCTGATGCACGTTCTCACCATAGGCCCTGCCCCCCCAACATGGCGCTCCACTGGATGTCTGTCCCGTGTGAGGCCCCGCGTCGGCAGCCTTGTCAGGTAAGAAGGGGGTTCTATTTTCTACACACTTGCCCTCGCTCTCCCATCTGTAATGCTTTCCTCCGATGCTGAGCGGTCGGCCTGAGCTTGGCTCCTAGCTCTGCAAGCTCCGCCGCCGCTCAACGTTGGAGTCTGCAGAGTCAGGCTGTGTCCCGCTAATGCGGCGTGTCTTTGGACTGCTCTGCCGCAGTGCCAGTGTCCCCTGTGTGAGGGCCCGGCATTGCGGCAGCGCAGGTGGCCCAGTCGTGGAACGCCGGCAAGGCGAGCCTGTTGTCAGAGGCTCCTCTCCGGCGCTCCCCGTGAGTGCGGCCCACGGTGGCGCCTCCCCCGTGTTCCGCGACTGTGCCGACTGAGGCACAGCCGCAGGCTGTGGCGGCACCTCCCCCGCGTTCCACAACAGCGCTGACTGAGGCACAGCAGGCTCCACCGTTCCCCGAGTGTCCTGCACCAGGCCCAGTCCGGCTCCCTCGGGGTCCTCGCTCCCATCCTCACAAAGAGAAAAGGGAAATCTTCTATTATTTGTCCAAACATTATAGTTAAGCGCCCCTTTTGTTATAGATGGTAAGACTATCCAGCTTCACGCTTTCATTTAAGAATTTTACAGCAGTGACTGTCAAGCTCACTCTATCTCCTCAGAGTAGCATTGTCCACCACTCATTTGCCGATAAAGAAGGAAATGATTCTAACGATTTTGCAAAGTATTTAGTTCTCATTTCTGTTAAGCCCGGGCAAAGTGTGAAGAGATGTTGCAGGGACTCCATTGCATTAGAAGACTTTTAAAATCTGAATACAGGTGAAGGAACCCTTCCCTTAGATCTTGTTCCTGCCAGTTGCATTGTTGGCACCAGGTTAAACCTAATTTGCATCAGATCAGATCTCTAAACCGGATCGGGGAATTTTAGTATGTGTGATAGTACTTGGCCATAGGCTTTGGTTTCGTTAATCAGTTGTTTGAAGAGTTTTATTTGTTAGCAGTCTCGCAAGTGGCAATCCAATCTTTATCTCAGAGCTTTTATTTTTATTTTATTTGGGTTTGAAACTCTTCATGAGGGACTCCCAGCTCTTCAAGAAGGGTTTGTGTAAGTGGCCCTGTGCTGACCCTGCTGCTTTGTTTCCTGTACTTATCACTTCTTTCATTGCTTTTAGACTTGCCAGCGCTTCTGGGTTATCACATTTTCCTATAGAAGGATGGAGCCTTCCATTGAACTGTGGCCTTAAGTGATATCAGGCCTAGTTCTCTTTGGATTATATGAATCAGGGTTGATTTCGGCAAACCGAGTATTCTCTTCCAGAATTTACCTTCTAGAAGTGGCCACAGATTGCCCTTGGAAAACAGCATTGCCTCCGCGCCGTAGGTTACGACAGCCACAACTTTCGCTCGATAGAAGTCCATCACTGGGAGGAGTGTAAAGTTGCAGAGTCTTCTTTTTAGTATTACAGGCCGGTTTGCCAGAGGTTTAATTTCCCCTTTCAAGGCCAGAGTGTGTTCCCTGTCAGTCTCACTTGATGCAATGTTGATTCCCAGATATTTCATAGATGGAATGCAGTCCAGTTTTCTTGAGCCAATGGACCAGCAGAATTACCTTCTTTTTGCATTTTGTTTCTTTATTTGAATGATCTTAGTTTTGTCTATGTTAATTGATAAGCTGTTCTGTTTAGTGTATTTTTCCAGTTTTGTTAATTGTCTCTGCAGACCAATTTGTGTTTTATCGGTTAAAACTAGGTTATCTTCATAAAGAGGATGAGTGATTTCCATCTTACCAATTTTTGGGTGAAAACACCTACAAGGTTTAATGAAAGCGGGTAGATCTGAGTTGTATATATTGAAGATATATGGTGCGAGGGGATAGCCTTGTTTTTCCCCTCATTCCGTTTTCATTTTTTCACTGCATAGATCCACAGCATTTAGCCATACTCTGAAAAAGGTGTCCGAATTTAGTTTTTATATCTGTGCCAGTAGGTCTTCAGGAGAATTCCAATTTGCCAGATTTTCCCACAGCTTGTGTCTGCTGATGCGATCGAAAGCTTTTGAAAATCTATTAAAGCCATTTAGAGGTTTTGAGATGTTCTTACCATCTTACTTTTCAACAGTGACAGAATTAAGAGAGGCGTGGAGTGCTCTAGGCCTTTGGTGAAGCCAAACTGCAGGTGATCTGCAGACCTTGTTTTTTCATCCATTCTTTTATTTTTGCAGAAGCAGTGTGGCATAGAGTTTGCCCAGCACGTCGAGTAAGGCTATCCATTGATAGTTCCTGGGAACATCTCCAGGATGCTGGAATGGTCCTAGTCGCCATGCTTGAACTGAGAATTCTGTCTAAGACCCAAGCCCATTCTTCTGGATTGTCCGTCAACATGTTTTCAAAAGTCTGCCCGGTCCAGTGGCCCGAGATGGTTTAACTTTTTTCAATTAGGCCAATCAGATTGTTGTGGGTATAGGACAAGAGCCAAGGATGATGAGATCATTGTTGATATTCTGGATGTTTAGGGTCTGCATATAGCGTTTTGAAGAATGCAGCCCATTTCTGCTCTGTTACTCCATTAATCAAAGGTAATTTCTGGGGACCTATGGACGAGTTGATAATTGACCACAATTCACTTGTATTGTTCTTTTTCTTCGGGATGTCCAGCATTGTTTGGACTCTCTCATGAACAGATCTTTTTTATAGGCCTTCGGCCAGATTCTATATTTTCTTTATAAGATAGCAATAGACTCAGAGGTTGTGTCTGCATCTTTTCTTTTCAGTTATTTCAGTTCCCTTCTGAGCGCTATCTTTTTTTTCACTATCTGAATATCGTATCAGTGTCTGAGCTGGACTTGGGTCTCGTAGTGTCCTCGCCTAGGTTTTAGATCTGTCACCGATAACGTAGTGTAGCTGATCTGGGATGCCGGCGAAGTTGTTTTCTGGTTTTTCAATTGGGCCTGCATAGTTGCTTCCAAATTGGCCACATTGTGTTTTTGTAGTCAGAGTCTGTATCCGTTGTTTGCACTCGCCACAGTGCCCTGCTGGACGTGTTTCAGCATTGTTACATCTGTAAACCATTTGGCTTTCAACAAGTTGTGGTCACGTTGATCCATGTAACAGACCTCTAAAGAATCAATGGCTCTGCACAGGTTTCTGGATACAAAAATGAAGTCTATGGCAGAGGTTTGGTCTCCTCAATGCCATGTGGGGTTGCATTTTTTTCCCCATTTAAGAGATGCAGATCTCTCAATATGATTTTGAACCAATGCATGCCTCTATGTTGCTTTGGTGCTGTTGAAGTTCTGGTTTTCGCTGTTACATTACCTTCTCTGTCACTTAAAATGAGATTTAAATCCCCACACAGGATAATCAAGGCATTGTCCCAACGATATGCATCATCTATGGCCGTCATTGCGTCGGATGTCATCTCCTCGACTCCCTTTTCTTTTGGGTTCCAATGTATGTTGATTACTATTAAATGAGTCACCCCTACGCAAGTCGCTGGTGGCTTTTTCGGCTTTGTCTCAGCACCATCAGCTGGATAAAGGGACCATAGTTGATGCCAATGGTTCAAAGTTAACACCCCTTTTTATCAATGTCAACAGACCAGCTGTTGGAAGTCCCCCAGCCGCTGTAGTTGTGGGGTTAAGTATGGACACCACGCCCTCCAGTGCCAGTTTTCTCGATAGCCATGTCTCATGAAACGCAGATGAAGTCGGCTTCATTCCAATTGGTGTCTCCTTTTTCTGTTAGATGTAAAAACCCTCCTGTATTCCATGAGACTAGGATCAGTTTCGTACGCCTGCTAATTCAGTTTCGTGTTGCTATATGATTTTCTCCTTTTCCTGTAGTGGGAAAGATCGGTCATGAGTTTTTCCTAACTTCGCGCAGGTGGTAGACTTCTGTAGGTGACAAGTCTATTAGATAGATCATTCCCCTCCTTGTTAATTGTCAGGATCAAGTTTTCTTTATCTTTCTTCAAGTTCTGGTTTAGTCCTGAGACAGGTCTTTTAGGGGCCCTTTGCTGACCTGTAGAGGTGTTCTTAGACTCTCGAGACAGATCTTGGCTCTGTTTTATGGTGGTATCCTTGAAGTGTTCTCTTCGTAATCTTGACAGTGTTTCCGTTTTTGGAGACTTTTCCATTCTTTGGGCTGGACTTTGGTGTTCATTTACATCAAAGTAAAGAGAGAGAGAAAGCTGGTGGCAGCCTCCAATATTATTTTTTTAATCATTGAGAAATGCAGGTGAAGCAGGATCAGGTCTGTTCGGTGTTCAAAAGGGAACTCAATGATTGAGAATTCGTAACTTACAATGTGGCATAAAGGAGGCACGTAGTGACATAGTTTCAGGATGTTGTGCCTTTTCAATATACATTCTTTTCCTAGGTCAATTACTTGTTACATCCTTATGCATCGCGTCAAGTTTCTTGCTTGCTCAAATCAAGCTTTTAATGACCCTTGTGCGGTCTTAACCTGGAGTGATGTCTATTTTCGTCTCTTGCCCGCTCTGTCAGGTTGAAAAAGTTTGGAGATCTCAGCTGTATTTTTTCATTTTGTTTCCTAGGGACAATTTTCCATTCCACCTGGGTCACAGTTGTGTCAGAAGAGATTGTAGGGGGCTTAAAAGATAAGCAGGTTGACCCCTTTCAGGTTTGGCTGTTTCTTTGGCATTAGTTTCAATGTTGTGCCTTTTTACTGCCCATTCTCTTCTTTCTGCCAGTGTTAGAAAAAGACTGCTCCTCGAGTTAATCTTCACTATGCATGATTAGTGATGGTGGGCCAGTGCTTGCAATTAACTCCAGCTTGTTTGCAGTGCTCTTTTCGTTGAAAGGTTGCTGCTATAAAGCCTTCAATGAAGATCATCTTAGAATGTAGCATGGCAAGTAACGTGGTGAGATTTTTTAAGGTGTCATGTATAGCTTTGTATAGCTTCATGAAGGGAGCCATTGCTATTGTTACCACTGAGAGTGGGGTAAAATGTTGGTCTTGAGGTTGGTTCCCGGATGATTTCCTCAGGTTTCTATTTCCACTAGTGTATCCAGTTTCTCTGACTGACTTCTCCCCACTCGACCCTGTCTGCTTTGTCATGTTTGACGGCAACAAGTCTTCCTGCTTGCGGGCTCTGCAAGAACACTTCTACCCTTCAGGGCTTCCAGTTCCCCCCACCCCCTCAGGCTCAATGGCAGTAGGGACCTTCTGCGTTCTTCTTCGATCCATTCTTTTTTCTTCATCCACTTAGAGAGTTTCGTGAGCGTCCTTGTTTACCTGCTCAGCTTGGAGCAGACATGGTTCTTTTGCAGGAAAATTTGACACATTTTCCCTTGGAGCCCCCTATTGTTTTCGTTGCTTTTGTTTCCTGCCAGCTAGGGGGAGCAGCATTGGTTTGTGGAGTTTATTTCATCTGGTTGCTGAGGGGAGGGTGGCTCAGAGCTAAATGGCTGTCTCTTATGAGCATGTTGAACACCTCTAGTTCTTCAAGTATTTCTCTGTCCGAGGTCTCTTTTCCTCGAGGGGTGGTGCCCATTATGTGAGGTTTTTGTCATCTTATACCCTGGGTCTCCTGTACTTTTTTGGAGGCGGGGTCCCACCCATTTCCAATTTTTTCCTAGAATATTGTTTCCTGTTTTGAGTCACAGTTGGGCCTCTTTAGTAAAGAGATTGTTCTGGGGGGCGACAAGTTTCCGAGATGGAGTTGTTGCCAAGTTCAGAATGGAGGCTACTACCAAAGGGCGATATGGGCCGTTCCCCCACCCTTCGCCATATTCAGGATCCTTCAGCTGGGGTTCTGAGACAAAAGAAGCAACTTGAGTCAGTTGACTACTCTTTTTTCCTTCATAGCTTCTATCTGGGGGTTCTAGTGTTGGTGTCCAATTGCCGCTTCCTGCAGCAACACTGGATCAGTCAGAGGTAATAAAGGAGGAGAGACGGCAAGGTCAACAGTGCCTTGAAAGTTGTGTCTGCAATGGACATGGTTGAGTGGGCAACTTGCGTTGCCCGATCAGGTCGTACGTCCCCTCTAATACCTCAGTTGGCATATTTATATGCTTGTCACCCTTACTCTCAGATGTCATCCCCCCAAGTTTTTTCTGGGGTCCGAGTCCTGTATTGAATCTTAGTACCCCAGAGTGTAGAGTTGTTGTGATGTTTCTCATGACATAGCCCCTTTAGCCAGTAGGAAAGGGGTCGGGACGCGTTTATGTGGCTCAGAAATTTTCGATACCAGCCGGTGCTGTTTCTATGTCTGCCGACACCGGGGGAAAAGTAAATATTTGAAGGGGTGAGTGTAGGAGAGCAGCTGTAAAGGAAATATTCCTGAAGTTCTTTGCGATCAGAGGTCTTGAGAGGACACCGCACAGGTGCTCCACGTCTAGGTCTTGCATATAAGGGCTTCAGATTTCCTTAAAGGCACAGTAGTAGAAAGCACATATGCAGCAGCAGCACAAAGTACAGCAATCCTTGCAAATCCAAGTCTTTTGAAGAGTGACTGGACTCTCCTCGAGACTCCACGCAGGTGCTCAGCACCTAGGGCTCACAGATAAGGGCTTCAGGTTTACTTAAAGGGACAGTAGTAGAAAGCACACATGCAGCATTTTCTTTTATAATTACCTGGACCTTTTTGGTCCCCCTTTTTAAACAAAATCGCATAATCAGGATGAGTGATGCCCTCCAACTGTGCTTGGCCGGTGAAAACCTACTGGCCACCCATTGCATGGGTCACTATGTGTTACAGGCATGGAGGAGAAGGTCAAGGACTATATCACTTTAGTTATTTGTATTAATTTGTTTTATGGTATCAATAGCTGATGTGTTTATATGAGCCCTATGTTAATGGTTGTGTGCTAATGTGCTAATGTTTAAAGATTTTAACTTAGATTTACAGTCCATTGCCTATCAGTATTTCTATTGTACTTATTTGTGCCTTTTCGCATAAAGGGCAAGGGTATTTGGAAATGATTTTACTCTGGGAATGAATATGATGATTTATATCCATTTTGTATTTTTTCTATGTAATATTTACCCATTTTCATTTTTGATTAAATGTATATTCTGATTTTATCAATTTTTCCATTGTTTGTGGTTTGTTTTGTATATTATTACATGTGACTTTTATGGTCTTTACAGTACAAAATAAAGTTTGATGATGATACTTGTTAAGAAGAGCACTGATGTTTACTGTAACCAATAAACCGCCTTACATTGAAGATACTGTCTGAGAGTCAATACAACATTAGCCATTATAAATAAATCCCATTTTGAGGATTGGAAAGCATATTGCCAGGTTTTGTGTGCTTTCATGTATGGTCATGCCATTTGCCAAGTGCATTAAGTAAGTGGGGCGCCAAAAATGGTGCAAAACTCAGGAGTGATGGAGGAAGGTTTTGAATGAATCATAAACAATAGCATTACTCTGGGGAACCATCAAAACCATCATTCTAAGCCTACTGTGCCTTCAAAGGATATAAGCAAACAGATCCAACTTAGTTTTTAATTGGTCATTTTAGGTGGGGTGAGTATGCCAACACCTGGGCTCTAAGCTCACTGTGCCAAAAGACCGAAGCTGCTCTTCATTAATGACACACAATGTGACTGAAACATGTATGGGGTTGCTTGTGGTCTCACATAGAAGTAATGTAATCTAGGAGTATGGGCTGAACTGTTCCCTTCATGATGGAACCAAGCCTGATTTTCATATGTGCTTTGTCCTCAAGGCATAGAAGGCTAAAACAGTGATTTTACGGGTTCTCAGAGCAATTGCACTGGCCATGATTCATTCAATTATTTCCAGGCATCACTCTTCAATTTCCCATTAGACACCCCAAGCGGGAAGGGCAAACCCAGACATGGGGGTCCTGAGCTTAGTGTGCCTTCAGATCTAACCAACACCTCACTGATGATACTGAATGAGGTCAGAACATGCCTGAGTTGTTTGTGGTTTTGCGTGGAAGAGATGTGATTGAGGAGTTTGAGATGGGTGGCTCCTTTCAGAGTAGGACCAAGCATGAGTTGCATACAGTTTTCCTCTTTCCTCACAAAAATGATAAAAATCTAGCTGGGCCAGCAAACATAAGCACAAGACCTTAAGACTGAATCTCCCAGCAGTAGATAACACATAATAGTTAAAGCAATCAAAACAATAAATACATGTAAATCTCATAGTACAATTCATCATGTTCTAAGATTGCTCCTCCAAAAATAGTGCTGCTAGCAGAAGGAGCGACATAGTTTCAGGCCCTTTATTCCAAGAAGAAATTGGATTTTTCATATGTCTTATTGTGCCTGCAAATGATCATAAAAAATGTAAAGAAATAAACATAAAGTAGATATTGGTTATCTTGCCCAGAGATGGAAGTTGACAAGTACGTCTCCTGAAGAATTGCAAGTCTCACCATATAAGATTTTCATTCAAATCTTCTGTAAGAGTACCTATTAAGGTCAGTAAAAGCATTTGATGATAATTGCTCTGTGAGGTGATGTGATGTTTCTCTACCGCTTCTAATTGCTTCCGCATCAGTGCATATTATTGATTTCATGCACATGACTTGGGTCTGATTTGGGAAAGTCCCATTGAAAAACGCTTTGTAAATCAGGCCCCTAGACTTTGTGTGTTTTTTTGTTGCAAGCCTGGATTTTAAAGCCTTTCTCTCTGAATTTATATTGAGCTTTTTGTTGGTGATTTTGTTATTCTGTAAATTAAAATAAAGGGAGAATGATTGTGTGTTAACTTGTTTCAACTCCTATATTGCTTTGTTTTCTTTCTAAAGTTTAAGGCTCAAACAACCTGACGAGGGCCGGTCTTCACTCTAAAACTCCAGTGACTTGGAGAGTAAAACCAGGCGTTAGGGACGGGACCCGCTAAGGGACCTCGTAGTAGGGCGGTAAGGTGCCGGTAATCCCTTAACATAACACATGTACCTCTGCCATGTGAGGTGAGTATGGTTTGCGTATTCAGACTCAGCAAAAAATCCCTATAAGAATACAGTTTGTATGACCTATTTGGAAGAAGCAGACTTTTTTTTAATAACTGTGTCCTTATGTGACTCTCACACATCACTGAATCATATTTTTCATGTATCATGCAACAGCAGTATTCTTTGCTGATAGTAAGTGACTTCTTTTGGATCTCCAGAAAGGCATTTTGTTAAGTTGTATGTACTATTTATGTTGTGTTGTGTTACACCACTCAGCTTTTAACGCAAATGTTGAACTTTAGTTAATCACTTAGAAGGGGTCCTTCCTCACCTGTACAATTTGCTGACATTTACACGGTTTTCTTGGAGCTCTAGAGTATCATTTTATAGAGTTGTTTGTGCAATGTATGTTCTGTTATGTTCTATTAAACCACTTTTAATGAACATTTCAAATTTCTCTAAATTACATTTTTAAGGTGTCAGTCCACTTAATTATACTTCACTGATAGGGAGAGGCTATTTTCTGGATCCCACAAATGTCATATACCAGTGTTGTATTCTTTAAATGCTGTTATGTTACCCAGCTTTTATACTGCAACAATATCCATTTACGAGAGTCATTATTATAATTGTTCGTTTATTTTTTACTGGGCCAGCTTAGCAGCATGGTAGTCTAATAGAAGGTAAAACACTGTCTGAGGTAAGGTGCATTAAGTCCACCAAGTGACAAGAGGACCTTAGTCTGCTTAGGATGATTGACTGGATAATGGTATAATACAGGAAGAGTGGGATGTGTAGGCATAAACAATAGTGAGGCATTAGGTGTGTAAGCAAGTGATCGATAGGTGGAGATTGCTGTATATATATTAAATTATATATGCAAGGCCTAAGTGCACGTGGGGCTCGAAATGTGCCTGGGCTATCCTGAGAATATAGTGGGTATGATTTACTGGGGTTCTCCTAATTGTTCGGCTATGTCTTTTCAAAAGGTCTAGATAAAGAGGCTGCCCAAGGCTGAGGACCAATGTCCTGAGTATATGTGTTGCTTATAAGGCATAATAAATGGAACAGCTATGAAGAATAAACACAGAAGGATGATATAGCTTATGGAAAAGGCCACAGGATGGATGTCAACACCGTCTAATCTACAACCAAACAATAACATCTAATCAATGGACCCGCTTTCTTCGGGCGGGCCCTGAGAAAGGCTTACCATCCTCAGCATGTGAGCCACATTTTTTAAAACCATTCAGACAAGAAGGCAATGGAATAAAAGAGAGAGCAAATCATTCTATATTGTTGTGCCCGACTAAATGTTTCCTTTAAATGGGGGGAAACTAGTTAAGAGAAGCTTAAATAATGTACCACGCCAGTCTCTATGCAGAGGTAACATGCCATTTGAACTCTTGTTTGGGAGAAACATGTTCATGTCTGATCTACAATCTCTTCCCAGTGCCCTTTCCAGACAAGAGAAACTGCTGGCAACAATGCTGCTGAGGGATACCCTCCAGGTGGAAGCTACCGATGACACTTCTGAAGACACTCAAAAAGCAGGAGACACTGTCCTGGAGAAAAAAAACAGAACATGACTCAATTCGGCCCTTCCTACAGGCTGGCAGTGCAAGTCATCCGAATAAAGGGTTCAAGAACAGGCGTCCTGCCCCCACTAAACTCTAATAGAATCACAGGACATGTTTCTGTGGATCATCTGAAACCATTCCAAATGGTAACCATGATTTTTCTTAACAACCGTCCACTTCCAATTGATGTGCCTTCAGAACAGGAGATGGAGATTCGACAGATGATGATGGTTGACGTCTAGAAAGACACAGAATAGGCCATACTTTGATCACAACACATCCATTCAGGAAAGGCTTTGTTCATTTGGAAGCAGAAAGCCTTCTTGGTTGCCAAAACCATGGAGACATTCTATCGGGCAAACTGTTTTTAAACAAATGTATGCAGTGCTGTCAATGTACTTTATGCGGCTATGGTTGTGTCTCACTATATTTTCATCTCACTTACTTCTGGACGCTTTTTGACCATTAGTCCTGTTAAGATGGATTTCCATAATCAACCTATTGTGGTGCACATGAAAGACACTGAAGTCTAGCAAAGCCCATTCAAGTCACGAAGCCTTAGACTCAGGAGGGCTGTGAGTGTCGCTTAGTGTGAGTTCAGACAGAGCATTCCAACAATTCCTGCTAGGCAGAGATGATAAGATAGCAATCAACCCCGCTGATGGGCTCTGCGCATATTCGACAAACCCAATCATCCTTCAAAAAAACAAGATGGCCACCGCCATAAAAAATAGAAAAGGGATCAAGTCCCTTTCCTAGTTCTCTGGTGGCGGACGCAACAAGAAGAAGCAGCAGTTGGGGAGCCCCAGCAGGTAAGTGGGGTGGGAGTGGGGGGAGATTGGGAGGAGGGTGCTTGTGGATGACGTGGGGGTACAGGGAGGTCATGGAGGGGCAGGGGCAGGGATGTAGCAAAAAATGGCAGCACCTGCAGAAAGACCGCAGGTGGCTGGGAACATGCAGGCGGTACACTGTGTGCTCTCGTCTGCATTTCCTGCCACCTGATTGGATGAGCATCCTTCCCTGGGTGTGCATCCTATTTATGTAACTTACATATGGTAGCTATAAGAATAATTTCCGGCACTCATATCACTGGCCTCTGCAGAGAGCTGTCTTTTCAGTACCTTACTTTGCCACAGTGACACACTGTCTCTCTCTGCTTTCTCTCTCTCTCACACTCACTCTCTGTCTCTGTCTCTCGCTCCCTTCCCCCCTCTCTCTCTCTGTCTCTCCCTCTCACTCTCTCTTTCTCTGTCTCTATCTCTGAGAAAGATACACTCCACACCACATGCAATAAGGATGTTGATATTGGCACATGGGTCGAAGTAGCAGAATGTATACTGCCCTCATTATCATTAGTAAAGTGCTTAGGGTTATGGGAAGCATGAACACTTGGAACAGAGAAAGGGCTGCCTGTGATATGAAGACCTCAGCTTCTCAGTACACCTTTCTTTGTATGTTGGTTGGCAGGCTGAGAGTCACCCCAAACCTCACTTCAATTTCCCCAGGTGCCGTGTTAAGTAGGCCATTGGAACATTTGCCCATCATGGCAAGAAACAGTGTTTGACAGGTGTTTGCACCAGGGGCCGCAATCCCTTGTCATTTCTCCCTGAAGTATACCTCAGTGTCATCAAAATTGCTCAAACCCCTATCAATCAGCCATAGGCCTATAATGACTTCCCCCACTGCACGCACCCATACCTGGTGTTGAAGCAGTTCCAGAAATTCAGTGATAGAATGATGTTGAATCCTTGAAGGACAATCTTCACTGGGAGATCTTGGAGATGAGGTGCAGGAAATATAAAAAAAATGCATTGTGTAGTCCTTAAAGTGCTCCATGAAGCTGGGTGCACACTAGTTTATGCTGAATGGGGTGACACTGCTTTGTCCTTTAAGGAGTTTCCAGCGAGAGACGGGAAGAACATTTAGAGATTTGGTTCCGTTTTAGGTGTTCTGAATCAGATATATGGTAGCAGGTGCAAATCCAGGATGCTCACATAGAGCCCATAATTTGCTTCTGTTTAATTCTTCATGAATCAGGCCAGTTAATTCAAATAACTCAGGTCTCTTCTCTCTTCAAGTATGAGAAGAGGACAGTAAGTAGTCTCCTGTTTCTTTGGGACACCAGCTGCAGCCATCCCCCTTCCTCCCCTCCCCCTCTTGTGAGGCAAAAAACCTTGGTGTCATCTTTGACTCCTCTCTCTCATTCTCTCCTCACATCACGGACCTTGCCAAGAAGGTCCACTATCAGCTGCACCTCCTCAGAGGCATTCTTCCTTTCCTCACCTTCCTGAAGAAAATCAATGTCTCCAGAGCTCTGGTCCTCTCTAGGCTGGACTACTGCAACAGCCCCTTAATCGATCTTCCTTTTTCCTCGCTTCGCCCCGTTTAACTAAACCAGAATAGGAGTGCAAGATTTATCCTTGGCCTCAAGCCCAATGACTGCATCTCTCCAGCCCTAATATCTCTCCACTGGCTCCCGGTTGGTGCAAGGATCAAATTCAAGACCCTTTGCATCATCCACAAGGCGTTTTGGGGCCTGGGACACCGCTACATCCAACTCACTCTCCCTAAATACCTCCCTACTAGAGCTCTTCGGTCTTCTAGCGCCAACTCTCTGCAGATCAGACCCTTCTCTAAGCAGAGAGTGGGGGGTAGATATCTCGCCTCTGCAGGAGCCTCACTCTGGAATGGTTTCCCTGCCCCTCTCAGGCTTGAGCCGGATCGCCTTAAGTTCTAGAAGCTCATCAAGACCATCCTTTTCTCTTCTTCCTTCCATCTCCACCTCCCCTGTTAACACCCTCATCTGCTGCAATGACTGGCTGCCTGGTTCCCTCTGAGTTCTACTGGGCACCACGCCCCCCACCCAGTCCACCCTCCTCCTTGCACATAGTATGTGGACCCTCACCTTCTGTACCCCATGCAACCCCTGGCACTTGCCCTCCTGGACTCCCCTTAGCACTAGCCTAGACCTTTGCCCTCTTCCCCCTAGTTTACCCCCCTTTCACTTGCACTCTCTCCTCTTTATCTTGCACTTCCCTTCCCACCCTAGCACTTCGCATTTTGTGCAGACCGGCACTCCTGCTCACAAGGCCTACTAGGACCGTTACTGTTATCTTTCACCCTCCACCCACCCACCCTTTTTTTGTCTTGTGGCACCTTGAAACACCTTTTGTTGTATAGGCACCAATAAATACATAAAAAACAAATACATACCATTCTTCATCTGCTGTAAAGGGAACTTGATTACCACTGGCAGTACCAGGATTGCCTTAAGGTGTGACCAAAAGCCTTGCTGCAAGTGCAAGAGGAGCAAGTGGAAGTGCACCCTGTTCTAAGTCAAACATCCCCAAAGTAAAAGGTCACCTCTTGCACATCTCAAGAAATCTACTTTGAGTAGCAACACTACCCTCAAGGGGAATATCAGCAGAAAAGAATATTATGCTCGCAGTGACCCCATTGATCGCTACATAGAAGTGTTGGTTAAATAGGTTGCTATGAAATTTTAGAAAATAATTGGGAAGAACCAGTGCTTTGAAGGCCTGTGATTCTGGGGCTCTTCAGAAACCTTTTCGTTGTGTGATGGCCAGATGTCATTCTGGCCACCTGTCAGAGGATTAGAAGCTTCTAGCAATTTCGATGCAGCTCATGGAGTCCTAGATGTGTCTTCACTATCTTGTGATATAGGGCATCCTGTTTGTCACTACATATATTACTTCGGTCAAGGATGTATATCGCTTGACCTTTTCAATATTGCCGCACCTATCACTGCCTGATATTTTTTTATTGAAGTATGTTGTCCTATGTCTCCCTGTGCTGTCTCAGTAAGAAAATTCACTTATGAACCGTAAAAATATGGGCACATATTCAAACAAAAATATTACTTTTATTAATTGGTTAGTATAGATTTAGGGGCCGATTCATGGAACAAACGTGCGCCGAAAATCTACGCGCAAGCAGGCGCAAGCAGGCGCAAGCGGAAAAAAGAGGCACATGCGTGCGATTCATGGAAGTCCCTGCGCGTGTCTTCCTCGGGATGTGCGCCAAACCCGTGCATGGCACACACGTCACTGCAACATCCCGAAAGACGTGCGCGACGCGCACAGTGAAAGCGCACAACCTCTGCGCATACACTAGAAAGTGGGCGGAACACGGGCGTAACGCGCGGAATGGGGAACAACTCCCGAAAACAAGGGCGTAACTGGGGATGTACTGCAGGGAAGCAGACGGAACGCCCACACGCACCCGAACCACACGTATTCATGGAATCGAATAGGGCAAAGCCACGCACAGCGAAAGACACGCACAAGCCCAAACACGTCCGCCACACGAAGGCAGGCGGTAGCGTCCCTGCGTATTACAAAAGTGGCAACATACAGCAATAGTGCCTGTGCAGCGGGGCACGTGTATTTCGGGGTTCCGCGTGAAGTTTCTCACGCGATCGGGCCTGGGGGAGCGGGCAACGTGTATTTCAGGGGTTCGCGTGAAGTTTCTCACGCGATCGGGCCTGGGGGAGAGGGCAACGTGTATTTCAGGGGTTCGCGTGAAGTTTCTCACGCGATCAGGCCTGGGGGAGCGGGCAACGTGTATTTCAGGGGTTCGCGTGAAGTTTCTCACGCGATCGGGCCTTAGGGAGCGGGCAACGTGTATTTCAGGGGTTTGCGTGAAGTTTCTCACGCGATCGGGCCTGGGGGAGCGGGCAACGTGTATTTCAGGGGTTCGCGTGAAGTTTCTCACGCGATCGGGCCTGGGGGAGCGGGCAACGTGTATTTCAGGGGTTCGCGTGAACTTTTTCACGCGATCGGGCCTGGGGGAGCGGGCAACGTGTATTTCAGGGGTTCGCGTGAAGTTTCTCACGCGATCGGGCCTGGGGGAGCGGGCAACGTGTATTTCAGGGGTTCGCGTGAACTTTTTCACGCGATCGGGCCTGGGGGAGCGGGGTACCACTCACCGTCTGCCTTGCGTGTAGAAGAACGCGTAGCCAACACCCGCTGTGAAGTAATAGCGTGTGAACCCCAACGGATGGAAAACACACGCACCGCACGAAAAGCACGTACAGAACATAAAGGCACGCGGGATCTCCAAGCCCTGCCAGGGCAACGCCCGTGCGCAAAACGTCACAGACACGCTTACGCTGTAAGGGCCTTTGGTCCAATGAAATCGCGTACGCGTGCTGACGCGCTTACGCGCTAAGGGCCTTTCCTCGATTTTCACGCTGACGTGCAGGATTTTCACGTGCCAAATCACTCCGTATCAAGCTGGCCACGCGAAAACACACGGAAGACCACGCTCCTGCCCAGAAGGCCGAATTACTGCCCCCCAGTGCCCCGAGCAGCCTCCCACGTGCCATCTGCTGCTGCCTGCCTGCCTGCCTGCCTGCCTGCTGCCACCGTGCCCTGCCATTTGGTGCCTGCACATCAGCCATCTGCAGGGGTCCAGTTGCTGTATCCACCCCTGCTGGTACAGAAGACTCCCGACTCGAATAACATCGCTCCACAGCCCAGCCCCAGGACCCAGTTGCCCACCCACTCCTGCCCCTGGGGTTGCCATGTCGGGCACATCCACATCTGACCCCAGTGGCAACCCCCGGCCAGAGGGGCAGAGGGGCACCAGCTTCACTGCCACCAAAGTTGGTGTCCTGGTGGAGCAAGTCCTGGGGCAGTATGATGCCCTCTTCGGATCGTCCCGCGCCAACAGGGAAGGACGGGATAGGATCTGGGCCGACTGTGTGGTTGCCATCAACGCAGAGGGGGTGGCAACCCACACCATCCAGAAGGTCAAGAAGCGCTGGGAGGACTTGAGGTCCAGGACCCTCATGAAGGCCTGGCGCCTCGTGGAGGGGGGCCGGGGCCGCATGAGTTCCATCCAGTTGAGGGTCCTGGAACGCGCACACCCAGCGCTCCACGCCCAGGTCCTTGAGAGCGAGACCCGTCTGGAGTTGAGCGGTAAGTGGCCAAGCATTGCTGTGTGAGACAGGGCATGTTGCAGTGTGCTGGTTGTCTGATACTTGCCTGCATGTGTGACATAGGCCATGTACGCATGTATGTGTGCAGGGACATCATGGGAATGCATGTGCGACCTGTAATGTGTGAACCGCACGGTTGTTGCATGTGTTTGAATGCGACATGGGGAGCCCTGTGCAGATTGCACATATGAGAGCATGGCAGTCTCTGTTCCTGGACATGGGTGGGGGCGAGGGATGGGTGCTGATGCCAGATACATATGTGGTATCCATGTCTGTGTGCCTGACCTGCGTGTCTGTGACTTGTGAGTGCCATGGATGCATGACACATGTCTGTGACAATGTACAGATTCACTGATGCAGCCTAGTCATCCTTGTATGCACTGTGATTGGGGTGTACGGGCCAGATGGATGTGACTGAGGTGAAGTGTGTGCATGTGATAGGCATGACCCATGATGCATGTGAGTCCCATTACATTGTATGATTCGAGAGTCCATTGGACATGCATTGAAATGTCCATGGCACGCACCATGACTGTCACTGTGTGTGTTTTGCCTGGACTGACACATGTGTTGTGGTGTGACATGATGGAAGTGTACTTTGACAGTGGCACTCATCTGCTATTGCTTCCTGTCTAGGGGACCATTGTACAGTACCCTGATGCTTGTGTTCTATGTCTCCCTCTACGCAGCGGCTAGTGAAGGAGAGGGCGGAGACGGCGCTGTGGAGCAAGGCGGCGGGGATGCCCCCACGGCTGCAGCGGAAGGGGTGGGTGAGCCCCCACAGGGGCCTGCTACGGCGGTAGACGGCGAGGAGCCATCCAGGTTGGTGGTTTCCACAGAGGAGGAGGAGGCCGCCACTGAGGCGCACATGGGGCCTGGTGGGGGCATCCCTGCTGGTGCAAGTGGTGCAGTCCAGGGGCAGGGGCAGGAGACAGCACAGGTCACCGTGGAGGGGCCTGTGCATGTCGCTGTCCCTGAACCTGTGGGTGCACCACCTTGCACCAGCAGGGATGCCCCGTCCCAGGCCCGTCCGCAGGTAGAGGGGATGTCCATGTCATCTGACTCCCCTCCACCTGCGGACGAGGGGACCCCTGGCCGTGTGGAGAAGGTCCTGATTGGGGTCGCGATGCGCACGGCTGTGATTCGTGATGCCGTGCGTGCTTTCCAGGAGGAGCACGCACGTCATCACGAAGAGCACCGTGCCGACGTGGCCCAATTGGGATCGGCCATGTTCGGGGGTTTCCTGCATGTGTCGGCCAAACTGGCGGCCCTCTCCTCCTCTGTGGAGACTATACGCCAGTCGTTCTCCTTGCCGTCTTCCGGCCCAGATGCCACCAGGGCCCCCTGTGGACCTGCCCTGACCAATGCAGCCAGCTCGGTGGGGATCCCATCCCTGCCACAGTCGGGAGTCAGAGGTCCAGCAGGAGTGGACAACACAGCAACTGGACCCCAGCAGATGGAGGATGTGACGGCATCATCGGGCAGGGCACGTGCACGACGGCGTCGGTGGTTTCCATCATCCTGGATGCCGTCGTGCTGGCAGAGGCAGTGGCGTCGGAGGCAGCAGCAGGCTCGACGTGGGAGGCATCATGGCTCGGGGCCATCAAATCAGAGGGGCAGGCATCGGCCGGAGGGCAGGAGAACCCTGGGATGGTAGTGTCTTCCGTGTGGGAGCAGTTGGTCCAGCGGATAGGTGCGGAGCGGCAGCGGGCGGAAGAGGAGCGGCTCACCATGGTCAGGGCGGAGTTCTCCATGCGTCGGGCGTTGAGGCGGGCTGAGTGCCTCGAGGAAGCTCGCAGGGAGTTTGAGGTGAACATGGGGTTATCCCTGCGAGACCTCGGGGCCAGGACAGAGTCCCGCCTCCAGGACATCGACATGGAGTTCGATGATGCCCTGGCCGGCAACATCACAGAGTGAGCCGCAGGACTTGCCCGCTGCCATTGTATATAGTTATATAGTTAGTGGTAGGTTTCCTTTGAATTATTTTTTTTTTTATTTGGTTGCGATTGGACAATGCGCCACTTTTTTGTATATAGTTCAGTTTTTAGTTAGTTGACATAGTTAGGTTTCATTTGGTTGGGCTCATGGACCCGGGATTGTCTTGTATATAGTTCTTCAATGGATTTTTGGATTTTTTGGATTTTTTTCATGGACATTCAACTTCTTTTTGTTGTTTTGCTTTGTGGTTTTTCTTATTTCATTTCCATTCTTGTTGATTTTCAATACATTTTTATTTTCATCCTTCAATGTGTCGTATCATCTCATTACGTTCATGCATGTCATGTTGGGTGTTTTAACATTCACTTGCAGCCATTGTGTGTGACAGACATGTGTTCATTTGCATTATTTACATTGGGTGTGTAACATGTAATTGCCTTTGATATGTGGCTGGATGTGATAGTTGGTTGGGCCTTTTGGCAGGGGAGGATGGCCATTACGGACATGATTGGGGATTGTTGGGATCCAGGTGCAGGGGGGCATGGATGGGACATGGGTGGGGGCCTGCTGGCAGGTGCCCCACAGTGCTGGGGGGTGGGGGTGGTGGGAGACATGAGTTGGACATGGGTGGGGGCCTGCTGGCAGGTGCCCCACAGTGCTGGGGGGTGGGGGTGGTGGGGGCATGGATGGGACATGGGTGGGGGCCTGCTGGCAGGTGCCCCACAATGCTGGGGGGTGGGGGTGGTGGGAGACATGAGTTGGACATGGGTGGGGGCCTGCTGGCAGGTGCCCCACAGTGCTGGGGGGTGGGGGTGGTGGGAGACATGAGTTGGACATGGGTGGGGGCCTGCTGGCAGGTGCCCCACAGTGCTGGGGGTGGGGGTGGTGGGAGACATGGGTGGGGGCCTGGTGGAGGCTGCCCCTGGTGACTGGGGGGGTGGGGGTGCTGGGAGACATCGGTGGGGGCCTGGTGGAGGCTGCCCCTGGTGACTGGGGGGGTGGGGGTGCTGGGAGACATGGGTGGGGGCCTGGTGGAGGCTGCCCCTGGTGACTGGGGAGGTGGGGGTGCTGGGAGACATGGGTGGGGGCCTGCTGGCAGGTGCCCCGCAATGCTGGGGGTGGGGGTGCAAGGGGACATGAGTTGGTGATCATTGGTGCAAGGAGACATGTGCCTTTGCTGGGGGGCATGCCCATGTTGGGTGGGCTGCCTGCGGGACATGACCAGGGATGCAGGGTAGTCCCCTGTGGTGTGGGCTGCCTGCAGGGGCCGTGGAGGGTGTACAGGGAACACCTGGGAGGACCCACACTGTCAAATCACATGTAGGACTCCCCGGCACCACTGAAATACACGTACCCTGCTGAAATCGCGTGTAAAACTTCCCGCGCACCCCTGAAATGCACGTACCCTGCTGAAATCGCGTGTAAAACTTCCCGCGCACCCCTGAAATACACGTACCCTGCTGAAATCGCGTGTAAAACTTCCCGCGCACCCCTGAAATACACGTACCCTGCTGAAATCGCGTGTAAAACTTCCCGCGCACCCCTGAAATACACGCGCCCAGGCTATTCGAGTGTGGAACTTCCCGCGCACCCCTGAAATACACGCGCCCAGGCTATTCGCGTGTGGAACTTCCCGCGCACCCCTGAAACACACGCGCCCAGGCTATTCGTGTGTGGAACTTCCCGCGCACCCCTGAAACACACACGCCCAGGCTATTCGCGTGTGGAACTTCCCGCGCACCCCTGAAATACACGTACCGTGCTGGAATCGCGTGTAAAACTTCCCCTGCACCCTGAAATACACGTACCCTGCTGATATCGCGTGTGGAACTTCCCGCGCACCCCTGAAATACGCGTACCCTGCTCGCACGGGGCCAATCGCGTGAGGTACTTCCCGCGCACCCCAGTGATACACGTAGCCCGCTTTCTGTGCTGGTACAGGGTTAGCACAGCCCTTTGCGCTGGATTGGGTATGTTGATGGCTTTTCCCTGCGCGGGAGGCGTTCTTGGGGGCGTAACTGGCGCTCCTGCAGGGTCGCTGCGCCACTGTGCGCCACGGCTGGTTTTGGTGGCTGGAATCCATGAATACGCTGTGCGCAGAAATGGATTTCAGCGCACGCGGCTGGCGCAGGGATTCGCACGCGCACACTGTGTGCCAGCCGCGTGCGCCACTTGTGCGCTGAATTCTATGAATTACCCCCTTAAGATCAATGGATTTTTAAAATGTAGTTTCAGCAAGATAATGGGAGAGTTTATTTTTACTTATAAACACATGTATTACTTTCTTTTGAAAAAGGTTGAGGCTTTTCTGAATTTGTTTTTGTTGATACAGTGGCGCACCTTTAACCTCTTAAATGCTGCGCTCTATGCAAGTCTATGCAAATAGGACAAGCACAGTAGAAATAAACGAAGCAAACTGGACTGAACTGACCTCCAGTCAGTCACTCTGAAAGGAAACCCATGCATATTTTTTACAAGCAGTTTCTTAAAGATGTGAACATATTCACCAATTTCTTAAGAACTACAGGGATTTTCAAAGCTTTGACAAATCATCTCCAAGTGCATGACAGACAATACTGTGGAGGCCTTTTAAGCAAGTGATACCAGTGTGAGTTGGGGTTAGGAAGGAAAGCTAGCGTGTCATATGTTCCCCTGTGCCCCCATTGGGGTTACTGTATGTTTGCTAATAGGTTATCACAGGTCTGCGGAGGTCAAAGAATCACAGACAAGTTCTCCCTCCGGTGCTGCATGTCAGGCTGATTAAATAAATTATATATTGTCTGTGGGATCAAAGAGAACCAAGGCAAGTACAGCAGACATCTTAAAATAAAGAAATCATGTGCTTTTCGTGTACAAAACAAGGGTATCCTTCACTTTTTTGGATACTCAACTAATGGGATTGCCCCTTTCTAAACATCTACATGTAATTACATAATGATGCGATTTCTGTTCATATGCATTCAAAATGCAAAGTAATCATTTGTGACACAATCGATTTTTATATCTGTGTTATGCATATGTGCTGTTGTATACCTCTGTAAAGAGCTCCATTGCTTCTCAAATCTATGTCAGCGCTCAATAAATACATCAATAATAATAATAATAATAATAATAATAATAATAATAATAATAAAAATAACAATAATAGTTTAGAAAAGTGATTCAAATGGTAGATTTTCAGATGATACATTTTACATTTAAGAAGAGTTGTTTATTTCATAATAAATCTTGTTGATGACGTGTGTGTATATCTGAAATCCTGTTTCGCATATTGAAAAACAACATGAAACATTTCAGGAATTATGCTAATGGGAATGGCCACATGCTCTACTGCAAGGTCCACGCTGCCAAAACAACATACATGAATACAAATATTTTGTGGTTGCTGTTGGTTCAGGGGAGAATTGCCTGGCATTTCAGTGCTGGACTGCCTAACTAAGTGGAACCAGACTGATATGCAGATCCATATTTCTTCGCTGGGAAAGGTACAGTGAACAAAAACCTGGTTGTAGATCCTCCTGGGTGGGCATCTTCCCATAGAACAGGTTATTTGGTCGTGTATGTTCTCGGTAGAGGGGCTCCCAGACCTTTATATGAATTTTTAGGAACTTGGGGTTCCACCCTAAGTTACCCAGGGTAATCCAGACGTGCACCCCTTTCTCACTGTGCTTAGAGAGGTCCAGTGTCACCTCACTAATGAGGCTTGCCTAGGCCAAAACACGTGTCTGTGGTGGCTGTGGGTACTCTTGTTCAGAGGAGAATTGCCTAGCATTCCGGTGCTGGACTGCTAAGTGCGTGTGACCAGACTGATATGCAAATGACTATTTCTTCTATGTAAAAGGTACAGTGATCAAAAATTTAGAACAGGTTATTTGGCCATGTTAATTCTTGGTAGATGGACTCCCAGACCTTTTTGTGAATTTTTAGGAACTTGGGGTTGCACCATAGGTTGCCCAGGTTGATCAAGAGGACGTGGACCCCTTACTCACTGTGCATAGAGAGGAGCACCTTCACCTCACTGATGCGGTCCGACTTGGCTGAAACACGTGCCTGGGGTTGCTGTTGGTACTCGAGTGCAGACTAGAATTGCATTCCATTTTGGTGCTGAACTACCTAAGTGTGTGGGACTAGACTGATAAGCAAAAATGTGGTTGTAGAACCTCCCACGCGGGTACCTTCCCATAGAACAGATTATTTGGCCTTGTCTGCACTCGGTAAAGGGGCTCTGAGACCTTTTTGTGAATTTGTACGAATTTGGGTGTCACCCTAAATGACCCATGGTAATCCAGATGTGGACCCCTTGCTCACTGTGCTTCGAGAGGCACACCTTCACCACACTAATAATTGCCCGACTAATCAGAAAAACGTATCTGGGTTTGCTGTTTGTACTCTTGTTCAGAGGAGAATTGCCTAGCGTATTGGTGCTAGACTGCCAAAGTGGGTGGGACCAGACTGATATGCCAATGGGTAGTTCTTCTCTGTGAAAGGTACAGTGAGCAAAAACTTGGTTGTAGACCCTACAGAGTGGGCACCTCCCCATAGCACCGTTTATGTTTGCTCTTGGTAGAGGGGCTCCCAGGACTTTTTGTGAATTTTTAAGAACTTTGGGTTTAACCGTAATTTACCCAGGGTAATCCAGACGTCACCCCTTGCTCACTGTGCGTAGAGAGGCACAGTGTCTCTTCACTAACAATGTCTGACTGGGCCAAAACACGTGTCTGGGGTTGCTGTTGGTACTCTTGTTCAGATGAGAATTGCCTAGCATTCCGGTGCTGGACTGCCTAAGTGGGTGAGACCAGACTGATATGAATATTTCTTCTCTGTGAAAGGTACAGTGCACAAAAAACGTGGTTGTTGACCCTGCCAAGTGGGCACCTTCCCATAGAACAGGATATTTGGCCGACAATGATCTGGCCGTAAATACATTTGCGGTTGCAAAACTGTTCAGTGAGTCTGCCCTAAAATATGGGTAAAAGAGATGACTAAACTAGAAAAGAAAATGACCCAAAATCAGGACCTTAGCATGCTTTGTGTGATTCATGAATCAAATGGTTATCTTTGGGTGAAGATATGTTGGGTCTGATTCACAGAAAGGATTGCGCAGCGCAAATGCACTTTGTGGCAAAAAGTGCACTTTGCGGCAACCCAAAACTATATCCTCTGATTTACAGATCTGACTTTGCGCTGGTCCCTGGCACATTGTGCAATGTCCGCGCACCTTGCACAAGGTGTGAGGGAATGGCCAGTGCAAAGTAGAAGGGGCGGAATATGCAAACATCCTCCTTAAATTAGGGAAATGAGGGATAACATGGGTGCGGGGAGGGAGGCACCGTGCAAATATACAAACACACCCAATGAAGCGCAAACAGACTCATATTTACAGATTCAATTGTGCATCCATGCAGACTGTAAAGGACTCGGATTTCACCGCAACCGGTAGGACTGCAGCATGCAATCGTAAAATTTAAAAAAACACCATGCAATCCTAAATTAAAAAAATGCCACGCAATCGTAGAAAAACATTGCGACAATGCGCGTACCTGCATTACTCGCATACGTACTGCTTCCTGGAAGGAGGAGGAGTAGGGCCAGAATCTACCATACACGCACAGCGATATTGGGCATGCTTGATGAGGAAGTATATGGCACATACCGCTCGCCCCCATGTCATCCTTGAAATGGTCAGGAAGTGGGAGAATTACCTGCTGTCCCCAACCATGTTGAAGTGGGAGAATGGAACAAAAGACTCCCACCAATCCCCTCACGCCCCTGGCCTAGAGGATTGCGGCCTAGACACCCGCCACGAGAGGAGTTTGCCTATCTACCAGACGACCAAATACTCTGGTACAGGAACATACGGATGTGCCCACCAGCCTGCCCACCAGCCTGCCCTGCCCAAGCCGACACCTGCGGCATGGATGAACTCGACTGAACCATTCAACAGTAAATAAACACATCGTTAGAGATGCCATGACGACCTAGCCAACGGTCAGAACACCCGTGCAAACATGCACACTGGACACTCCCACACCAATCCACACGAAGAACATATTCAGTGCTATGACGTAGGTGACGGACACACCCACTGACGCGCATCTTTATTATTTTTCACATAGGTTTTTCAAATGCAGAAACGCAAGACGCACAACGAACTCATCTAAAATGCTTGCTGACGCTTCTCCTAACCCATGCATTGCAATGAGAAATATAACGAAGACATGATACTGGGGATAAAGCAATATGATACCGTAACTTAAAGCGCCGTGCATCAAACATCCCCACCTATGCACCAGGCCCAAGTAGGCCGCAAGCAAGAGCCTCCACGAACATTGAACGAGCAAGAGTACAATTGCTGACCCTGCAGAATGAGCCCGGCGAGAACGGACAGCCAAGGGAACAATGTAGCAAACTCGCATGCCACAAGCCGAAGCCAAGGTCACACCTGCAAACTAAGCCAGACACACAGTGGAAAATGCAACATTAAATGTGCAGAATTCTGCCTCAACCACGGTCTCTCCTCACGTGACCAAGCCGAACCTGACAGGGTGCCAGACCCAGGAGGGAGGAGGCGCCTGGGTCCCATGTTTTGAGACACAGGCAGCAACAATGAAGCGACTCAATGGACATCTGCGGCGGTGGGAGTAGTCTGCTCTCCAGCATATGAACAAATCCACGCATTGTCTGCACAAACACATAGTTACAAATTGTTGCAAATGACAGGTGCACCGCGAGCTGGGAACAACGATGGTCCCAGGCTGGGGGGCTCGCGAGTGGACTAATCAGAACATGGGGCAATTATCACTGACGCCATTAACATTAGCCAATCATCAGGGGTCTTCATGTAACAATTTTCATGTATCTAATAGAAGGGACAACCCAAGTATACCACCTGACTGACCCTTAACCACTAACAGCGTTCTCTATACGTATGCTATACTAACCCTACCACTCGAGGAACCAATCCAGAGTGACGATAGGTTTTTTGCTAACTTTCCCAGGTGACGCAAGTAGCGCGTCATACTGAGGTAAAAAGGGCCTGCGAGCCCCACGAATTTCAAGAGAGAGTCAGGACGGACGCGTACGATCCTTGACTCATCCCTGCCGTTGTTTAATAAACAGCAGAACCACCTTGCTTCTTGCGTGTGCCTCATACTCATTTTGGCATACGTGGGAGGAGTTGGGGCCTCCCTGCCCGGAGGTCCGCGGACGGCCCAGCCGACCCCGGGAGAATTTCCCCCCGACAATGTGCTCATAACAAATAGCAGCTTTGGTGAAAGTCCAAACTGCCCTCCACTTCCTGGGGACTGGTGCATTCCAACAGATCACAGCCATTGACGGGGGTATTTTACAACCTACACAATTACGCTGCCTCAAACAGGTCCTAAGGTGCATTACAGCCAGTAAGCACAGCCACATAGACATGCCATGCAATGTGCAGGCAAAGCAAAGAGTGTCTCAAGAATTATATGCAGTTTTCCATTTCCCATGGGTACTTGAGGCAAATGATTGCACACATGTTGCACTACAGCCCCCACGAGCCACAGAACATATATATTGGAACCAAAAAAAATGGCATTTGATGAACGTGCAGGCCATCTGTGATGATAAGGGTCACATCATGCAAGTGAATGCAAACTACCCTGGATGCACCCACGATAGCAACATATTACGCCATTACGCCATTCCCCCATCCACCAGGCACTGGCTTTGGGAACGTTCGGCAACAAGTGGCTCATATGTGAGTGTCAGCCAGCACACACCCCAAAACACACTGATTGGGGATCACAACTAATACAAACCACTATAGAATCACATACCATAACATTATTTGATGATCGTCATTTCCAGGGGACAGTGCTTACCCGCGTCTGAATTCCTGATGATGCCTATCTGAAATCCCACCACACCAGCGGACGCCCGCTGCAATGCAGCCCACATTGCCAACAGAGGCATATACAAGCGCACATAGAGTGCTGAAATCACGCTTCTGCTGCTTGGACCATTCAGGTGGAGCACTGTTGTATGCACCAGCTCTGTCATGTAAAATCATATTGGCATGGTGCATCTTGCATAATATAGCCACATGTTGTGGCATACCAACAGAGGTTCATGAGGGGTTGCGGCCACAGCCAGTAGCCATACCATTAGCAGGCCAAAGGGTAAGAGGCCAGCAATCAGCTCATCCACACAAACTTCACATGAATAACATCCAGTGTGAAAGTCACACCATAGCCACATCCTTTATGGCCTTCAATGATGAAAAATGCAAGTACATTTGGGCCATAAATAACAACCAGAGAATAGCAGTCCAGGTTGTGCGCCTCGTTCTCAATAAACACACATGTCCTCCATCTACATCCTTCACATGAAAATCTGAAAACATGGGGAGAGTCCTTAGTATTGCATATTCCATTATATGGAATGGACATATATCAATATGGACTGGACCACGATCCTTGACCATCTTGACACGCTCTTTGAGAATGTGTTGTTGCTCAACCCCCAATACAAAATAATACTGGGAGGAGACTAATGCCAACTGCCTCAAAATTGTGAAGGATTCCTCTAGGCAGGACATTGCCCTTAGTGATTTCAGTTCAACTAACAGAGAGCAGAATTGGATTCATTTTCTAGATACATGAGATCTTCATCTCGTATCTATTGATAATAACACCTTGCCATTCACGTGGCATAGAGGACTCACATCTTCCGCAATCGATTTTTATTTTATGTCCTCGAATCTCCTTCCTCTTTGTCAACCTACCACATCCACTGTAGTTAGATTCAGTGATCATTGCGTAATCTCTCTTGGGCTCTCGGTGTCCTGTAAACACATCCTTATTGTTCCTGAACTCAGTCTTATAGAGATGGAGAACCCTTCTGTGGTTGTCCATTGGAATCTCCGAGTATGTAGATGGCTCATTCTACACCTGAAAGATACTGCCCTTAGTAATGTTCACACAGCACATACAGTAAATGATATCAAAAGTATTGAAGGGCGAAACAATTTAATTATTTGTTCAAAGCTTATTCTAATATTTAACTTAAATCAATCACGTCCCACACCACATAAACACAACTATCTTCAGGAGGTAGCAAATTTAAAACAGTGCAAAAATAAAACATTAAGGGAAATTATGAGGCAGTATTTACTGTTTTAAAAAAACTATAACACTGAAAAAATCCATTCTTCAGTCTTATAAGAACTCTATTAAGAACCTTAAATACAACATACATTATGCTGATAATCAGGCCATAATACCCCACATTTGTAAACAAGACTTTAAGTCTACATGGGCCATGATCAAGGATCCCACCTATAAGACACCGGCCACCATGAGCTCTGCCATTTCAGCCCACACATGGACACAGTATATAGCTCTTGCATATCAGATTCCACCTCCTTACTGTAGCATTTCCTTTACTATTACAAAGATTTCTCTGTTGGCTCGCACCTTTTGGTCGATCGATGCCATTGTTTGGGCTTTAAACAAACTTAACTTTTCCACGGCCTCTGGCCCAGATGGGATTCCGACTTGCGTAATTAAAACTGATGCAATTCTTTGGGCGGGTATCCTTAAAGTTACATTTGAGAATATCTGTAACACCAACTGTATCCCACGGTCTTGGCTCACATCCATAATTATTCCCATACATAAAAAAGGGAACCCGTCTATTATATCTAACTATCGTCCGATAGCTCTTATGGATACTTCATATAAAGTATTTACTATATTGTTACTTCATGAATTGGACAGGTTCATACGAGAACACGACTCCTTCTCTTAATTTTAAACAGGGTTCCGTAAGCATACGGGAACTGCCCTCAATGCAAAGACAAAGAGCATGGCACACCATCCCATAATGATCCACATCCATTACCTGTTACCGACACAAACCCCCAATACGTACATTGTAATTGACTGTCTCCCTGATAATAAGCACGTACCATTTAAATGCCAATGAAAGCAGAATCCCTATCCTGGTGGAGGGGCAGCATGAGAACTGACGGCTGCAGGCAACAGCCGCCCAAGACTGGATGGAGGCTGCATGAAGGCTGCTCCACCACAACAATGCATGCACAGCGGGTAGCCTGGTGGGGGTGGCCCAGCTCCAGGGGAGTTGATAGGTCTGGAAAAGACCCGGGGCTAAGCTGATGTCGGAACTGTTGGGACTGGGGGCTAGCTAGTCTTTTGGCTGTAGCTCCTGAGATTCTACCCGGGCTACAACCAAAAGATCAGGGGCTATAGCCCCCTTAGCCCCCCCTAGCAACGCCCCTGCCCAGCTCCCCATCATACTGTGGAATCATAAAAATACAATATTAAGGCTTTTACACCATGTAAATGAAAATACACCAACACAGGCTTGTAAAGATTCCCAGAACCTTTATTACAAAACTGAACAGTATCGAACAAAGTACACAAATAGCTATTTGGCTGTCAATACATCACAAAGACCACCAGCAGGGTTCAATGTGAGCAGTGAGCAGAATTTGCTAGCTGGACATCAGCGTATTTATACAGGTTGTTATAATGATGTCCAGCCTCTTACTAGTTAATTATACACTGGGCTAGGGACGCGCCAGGTTCGTTTCCTAATTTACATATCTCGTGCATGCGGTTTACTTTTAAATACATTTACCAACAAACATTATTATTCTCTAATTTAACATTACACTCTTTACACATTGCTTTAATACAGATCAGACAAATGTTTCGCATGTCGTATTTGGATAGCATTATTGTTCTTGTATACTTGTAGGTTAACATCGCTGATTCAAGTAATCCCCTGATCCCGAGGTCAACGAAGGACAAGGTCTACATGACCCTAAGATGTAGCCTGAAGGCAGGTTGGACATTAACTCTCCTACAGAGGTTGAAGAGGTTAAGGCAAGAACAAGAGCACACGAGACGGCCATTTTAGACTACAGGGTGACTGTACAATAAGCTAAAATGGCGGCTCTAACCTAAAATGGAGGCTTGATTCACTTGAGGTCACGACTTTGAAATACGGATTTCCTTGCAAAGCGACTGGACATAGGCCAACATATACAATGAGGACGAAACAATATTATATCAGTTCTAACAAACCCTCCTTTTGGCCTATGCCAAGCGCTAAACTACCTTCAATCACTTTGCGACTAACTCCACATTCCAACATCCCGAATCATTGTCTGACATATCTATTGCCATTAGATCAGACACCAGAGTTTCTTTTAACACATACTCTTTGGAAACCTTCTCTGGGGCGTATATTTTATGCCCTAATACACTTGTTGCTTGCGCGCAAAACCCCCCTAATACTGAGCATATACCAGGGAGACACTGTATACAACAACAAAGAAACAGAAAACTTCCCAAGATAATCAGCAGGGCCGAAAACAACTTCCATTCCCATGACCGTAGGAGGTCCCAAAACCATGCACTAAGTTCCCAGTTTCCCTCAGGAACATGTACTTCTGAACTAAGAACATGTAGATTTTGGATAGCCCTAAAGATCGTCAGAGAGGAGTCTGGTACGTAAACGCAGCAAGCGGACCCCACTAATTTACATATTCCTCCACGCTCGGCCAGAATGACATCTAACGCCATCCGGTTCTGAAGAGCCACTAATCTTATCGCTTTCTGTTCTAACGTCATATTATAGAGTATGTCAGTGGTCCGATTGATGGTTCTCTCCAATACTCTCGCTAGTCCCCTGATATCTTCTGAATTCGTAATTTGGCCAAAAAATGGCACAAAGGATTTCATGATATCTTCTAGAGTTTGCGCTGGAGTATCCCCTTTCACACCTCGTCGTGGACGAGTTTTCGAAATATCTGCAGTACTGGCAATAAATACGGCAGGTAGTAGAATCCCTAAATAACAGGTTCCTTGCCAATCCCTGGGCAACCATGGAAATGCTACATCACCGCAAACAAAATAGACAGGTTCGCCTACGTACAGAGGTCTGTTCTCACTAGTCAAATTAGTAATGTTGGCGCACTTTCTAAAATTACCCATTGACCGTGTTCCATTCCTCTGTATGCAGAAGGATACTGAATCGGGGCTACGGTTAACAGAATAAAATGGAGGCGTGGCATCCTTATTGCCTATAGGAGCCATTTTGAAAGAGATTAAAGACTGAAAAGGACGAGACAATCTATCAGAGGGCCTAACAGAAGCAACGTTTGGCTTACTTCTATTTGCAAAAAGCGAACATCCCAGGGGCATCAAAACATGTTTTTCAAAACTATTTAAATTCGTACCATCAAAGTTCCCTGAGATGCTGTCATTCCATCAGCCAAAGAATAGTGCTCTAAGAGAAGCGTAACAGGCAGTTGTCAAAGGTAAAGGATGAATATACCAACCTAGCCCTTTATCCCCACGTTGCGGTAGATGTGAACAGATCCAACAATTGGTTCTATTTAAAATTGCATGAGTGGCATTCATAATTAACAAAAGGGTATTATTCTGATAGTTCCGTCTATGCGAAGAATCTCTAGGCGATAAAGTATGCAATTGCACGGAAGGAGTGGGGATAGCAGATACATTTTCAATAGGTAAAAAGTCCTCTAGCGGATATGCTTCCTCCAGATACCATAACCCAAAACCAACAGTTACTAAAATCCAGTTATTATTACAAAAAGGCAACAATACACTTTGGGGGTCCCCTTACATGCTTGATCATTGTCTCTGCTAGTCATATTTTTATCTAAAATTTCGGTACGAGCGGTAGCAGGTGCAGGCATTGTAGTCTTCAATCGAAAAAAACACCAATTGTTCATTTGCTGGCGACTCCAGTCACGCGTCTTCTTAATGTCTTTCCCACAACCCTTAGCCTACAGAATCCTTCTGTACAGTCGGGCCAAAAGACAAGCCCTCAAATGATATTCTCAATCACACAGTCAGACCGTGCTGTATGTCTGTTTCCTTGGACGCAAATTATATTTCACAGTTTCTGGTGAGAACAAAGTGTTGTCACTTCCTCCTGGAGGTGGCGAGTGAACGGAAATGGGATCAGAAAAGGATTGATCCGGAAGTTCCACTGTTGGAGAGTGCGGAGACAAGATGGCGGTTTTGTCTGGCCTTGCAAATTCTGGAACGGTCTCCGATACGCCCTTGTCGGTTGTTACTGTTTCAGGCACGTTTGTTACAGCAGTGGGAAGGGATTGTGTGTCTTCTGTATCATATGGCACGGGCTGCGGGATCCGTTTGGTGTGTGTCGCATGGATCCAGTTCTTACGGCCCGCTACCCGCACAGCAGTCTGAGTGACTAGCAGGACTTGGTAGGGACCCCTCCACCGAGTTGCAAGGCAAGATGACCTCTCAAAAACCTTCGTGAGGATCCAGTCCCCCGGTCGTAGACTGTGACCGGGACCCTTGTAGCGTACAGGTAATGCCTCTCGCACCTGGTGATAAATTGAAAACAGATTTTTAGTCAACTTGTTACAGTAATCTGAAAGAAGCACATTTTCTATATCCCGTAAAGAGCTGCTTTTTGGCAAACCCCAAATATTATCAGGTCTCCCCATTACCATCTCAAAGGGAGAGAGCCCAGTCTTAGTTTGAGGGGTTTTTCTCATCGACAGTAACACGATCAGTAAGGCGTCCGGCCATTTTAGCTTGGTGCCAGCACACGTCTTAGCGAGCTTGTTCTTTATAATGCCGTTATGCCTTTCCACTAATCCGGCACTTTGGGCATGTCTGGCTGAATGGAACCGTTTATAAATCTGTAATCCTTTGCAAATGTGTAGGATTACAGTAGCGATAAAGTGTGGCCCATTATCCGACCAGATGACTCTCGGCAGCCCGAACCTAGGAAAAAACTCTTTCGACAGAGTTTTTGCCGTGGTTATGGCCGTTGCATCACTAACCGGGAAGGCCTCAACGCACTTACTAAAGGCACAAATGACAACCAACACATATTTAAGATTGTCACAACGTTCCATTTCAATAAAATCAAAGTGAATAAGCTCAAATGGGACAGTAGGTGGAGCGAAACTTCCTCTAGGAGTTGAGGTACCTTTTACTACATTGTGCTGCAAGCAGACCATGCACCCTTGGACAAAACGCTCCGCAGTTTTGAAAATCTTATCATTGGCCCATACACTGTGTAGCATTTTAGTCAATTCATGCGCACAAACATGTGTCGGACCGTGAGCCATAATAACCATCATTGTAATGTAGGCGTCAGGGAGTAACCATTGTCCTTCAATATTGTCCACCCAACAACCATCATCATCCAGTCTTCCTGCACCCTCGATCCATCTCTTAGTTTCCTCTATGGTAGCATCTGCTTCAATGTCTTTTACAGAATCGATACTTTCACCCAAAGTGCAAATATTTACAGTTTCTCTTACAGCATACATTTCTGAACTGAAATCAGTGGCAGTTTGTTTAGCTATCTGATCAGCGAAAGCATTCCCTTTTCCTACATCATCTGTAACCTTTTGATGCGCTGAACATTTTATAATAGCTAATTGAACAGGGAGTGCGAGTGCTGAAAGTAATCGCACTATTAAAGTGCCATGCTGAATTTTTGTTCTGTGCGAGGTCAAGAAACCTCGTTCTTTCCAAAGTCTACCGAACTTGTGGACTACCGCAAAGGCATACTGACTATCGGTATATATATTTACTGTAAGCCCTTCAGAGAGTTCACAAGCTCGAGTTAACGCTATAATTTCTGCGGCCTGCGCGGAATTATGCATAATTCTTTTGGTTTCCACAATCGTGCTTAAAGTAGTAACGGCATAAGCAGCCGTGGATGTACCATTCGGAAGTTTAAAACAAGAGCCATCACAAAATAGCTCTCCTTGTGGGCTATTCAAAGGCGTGTCTCTCAGATCGATTCTGCCTTTAGTCTCTTGTTCTGTCACATAAAAGCAATCGTGTGACGTTTCGTCACCATCAACAGTATCTTGCGGGACAGGTAGAAGTTCAGCCGGATTTAATACACAACACCTCTGAATTTGAATGTGGGGGGCAAACAAGATTAGTTCATATCTTGTCAATCGTGCGGAAGTGAGGTGTTGCGTTTGAGTTCTATTCAATAAAATATCCACAGAGTGAGGTACCATTAGGGTTAACGCATGTCCCAGGACCATACCCTCACTCTGTTTTACAGACGCAGCAGCAGCGACAGCGCGCAAACATCTTGGCAAAGCGCATGCTACAGGATCAAGGGCGGAGGAATAGCAACCGCATGGCCTATTCTTCCCTCCATGCTCCTGCATTAATACAGCCAAAGCACATCCATCACGTTCATGCACAAACAATACAAAGGCCTTGTCATAATTCAGAGTTCATAAAACCGGCGCTGAACACAGCGTGGATTTGAGCAAATCAAATGCTGTCTGGTGTTCCAAAGACCATGGCAATGGCAAATAAATGCCCTTCTTTGTCAAAGCCAGCATTGGTTTAATCGTTACCGAAAAGTTAGGGATCCACAATCTACAGTAAGAAACCATACCTATCGGGGCACTAACATCCTTCTGCGTATTTGGGACAGACATACCAGAAATAGTCTTTATTCGTTTAGGTGTCAACCATCTTCCCTCCTTTGACAGGAGGTAGCCTAAATAGGCGACCTCCTGACAACAATATTGGAATTTTTTAAGTGAAGCTTTGTGGCCATGTCTCGCTAGATGACAAAGCAATAACACGGTGCCTTCTTTGCAAGCGCTCTCAGAATCAGCAGCCAAGAGGAGATCGTCTACATACTGTAGTAATGTGCAAGTAGTAGGCAACTCGAGTGTATCGAGCTGCTCTTTCAATGCCCTACTATAAATACTTGGACTCTCAGTGTACCCTTGTGGTGCACGAGTGAATGTAAACGAGCATCCACCTAGGGTAAACGCGAACAAATACCTGCTATCCTTGTGTATGGGAATACTGAAAAACGCGTTTTTAAGATCAACAACGCTAAAATGAGTGGCAGAAGCCGGAATCATGGTTAGTATCGTTGTAACATCAGGTACAATAGGAAATTGAGGAGCCACAATTTTGTTAATAGCGCGTAAATCAATTATAAACCGAAAGGGAATCGCATTATCACCTTTTTTGTATATTGGCAAAATAGGGCTGTTGCATAGGCTATCCGTAATTTCCTCAATTACTCCACGATGAACAAAATCAGAAACTATACATTTCAAAGCCTGCTCGCCTTCAACTGAGATCTTATACTGCGGGATGCGAGGCAATTTTACTCCATGTTTCAAAATAATTTTAACAGGTTCAATTTGAAGAATGCCCACATCATTATCATCAATTGCCCATGAGCATTCTGGAACATTACTGAATTCTGGCGGTAAAGGTCGAGTCAAAAACTGAGAGGCGAGTGGTTGCTGAGGAGAAATTATTAACCGAACTCCGTCCGGAGAACAATGTATTACTGCATGCAATGCCTTCAATAAATTTAGCCCCAGCAAGTTCTCCCCACAGTTTGTGGTAAGTAGAAATGGACACTGTTCCGTGAAGGGACCCAGTGTTATCGGTACCGGCAAAGAGACCGGACAAACTACAGGTGTGCCTGAAAACCTTACGGAAACGTTGGACTGCCCTGACAGGGGAATATTTGGAACCCGTGAATGATCAATGGAACATTTCTGTGCTCCCATATTTACTAAAAATAGATGCTTTCTATTTCCCACCGCCATCTCAACGTAGGGGCCTTTCTGATGAACGGGAATAGGCGTAGGTTCCAAATCCTGCTTTGGGCAATCCTAGCGAAACAGAATATTATCAAAAGGAAGCTCTTCAGAGATCAAAAATGTTTCTATTATCCACATTCGAAACTTGCTTATCTTGTGAAGGAGGTTGCTGTGATTCTGGTGCAAACTGACCTCTGGCAGGGCCCCCTGCACCTGGACGACCTCTGGATCGTCTACCCATGTTCCCAAATGACCTTTGCTGCAAGGTCGGGCATTGTGCGCGCCAGTGGCCTTCCTGCCGACAATAGGCACACTGGTTAATGGTTACCGGAGCCAAGGGCGCACTTCCCTGTGGAATGTACTGACCTCTAAATTGATTACCCCCTCTAGGGCTTCTAACAATCTGTTGTAATAAAACTTTTGTTTTCAGGTCACCCTTTTTTTTCTCAAGTTTTTCCTTTTCAGTATTTACACGATTTTCATAGTACTGAGCCATATGCAGTACTTCTGATTGAGACTTCGCCTGCCAAGCACTTTCAGAAGACATAATCTGTAACTGGATGTCAGGCAGAAATCCACCTACAAATTTGTCGACAAACATCCTTTTCCCTGACTCTGTGCCTAAGTCTTGTCCACTGAAATCTGAAAATACCTGCTCGAACTGATTGAAGAAATCGGTAGCACCCTCAGACTTTCCTTGGACACAGGCCGTAAGCTTGTCCCAAATGATTCTTTTTTCAGGAACTATAGTTTTCAATTTTACAATAATTCTATCAGGCAAGGTTAATATCACTTGAGGCGGCCGTTCGCCAGCTGGTCTTTCTCTATCTAGCCTAACCATCTTATCCCATGTATCTCCCAACCCAGGTATGTCATCTATAGTCCTAATCTGTTTCCACAAATCGACTGGCAGGAGTACGGGAAATAATAAATCAATATCACTTAAGGTGAATACCGACGACTGTAAGACCGACTCTATTTCTTGATAGAACCTGGTCGGATTCTTTCTTATATCGGGAATAGATTGCTTTATGGTGTTCACTTCCTGTCTTGAAAATGGGACGTGAACAAACTGTGATACCTAATGTGCAGGAATTTCTCCCGCAAGTATTCCTCGTCCAGCATCGGCCGCAATCTCAACTTTCGGGACAAATATCGGCGGGACCTCTCTCATAGGCAACTGAGAAGTAGGCAGCTCCGAACGCTTACTAAGCAACAGAGCCAAATCAAGCGCTAAGGCAGTCGAAGACGTATCAATCGAAAAGGCTCTCTTATAAACACTCAACAATTCTGCGGGACAACAAATCTTTCTTTTTACACACTCATTCTGCAGGTACTCTACCATCACCTGTATCACCTTCTTTTGCATTTCTAACGTATACTGACTATATGTGTCATATACTTCATCTGGAGTTATCAACATATCCAAAATCCATCTTATCGCATAATTTATACAAATTCGCGCTGCCTCACCTTTTAATTCACGGCGAGGAGAAAACGGTTTCTGTAAGTACATAATACCTAAACTACCACCATCTGCTTCCTCGTTCTGTAACCCTTCCAACTCCTTCCTATACTCAAAAATCCTCTCAACATGCTCATATACCTTCTCCGTAGTATCTCTGGACAACGCTAAGGCGTTCACATCCCGTAACCCCTGTGGGAAATCTACATCGTTTAATCTATTCCACATTATACTCAAATGAGTCCCTAATCCTTCAATAAAAACATTTTTCTCAGGAATACCTTTTAAATTTTCGAGTCTGGAAAAAACATCAGCTTGTTCACCCTTCTCCATACAATGTTTAGCCCAAGCAATCAATTCATTCTTTTTGTCTGGGGACACAGTATTACGAGTCACAACCCTTGGTCTCGCTCCCTGGTCTACTACAAGCGATGCAGAATCACTTGGAAGAAGAAGAGTAGGCACATTCTGAATATCGACAGGTGGAGGCAAGGGGGCAGGCAAAGCAGCGACGGCCGGAAGAACAGGAAGAACAGCAGGGAGGACCGGAGGAACTATAGGAGGAGGAATAACAATGGGAAGGGGCAAAGCGCTGGGAGGAGGGACGTACGGAGGTGGCGCGGAGGCATCGGGCCTTCGTTCATGCAAAAGTGTATTAATTAATCCGTCTGACGTATGAAAATCTTTTGAAGGGTAGATTTTCTGAACGCCTAATTGAAAAGCCCTGTCCGTATTCCTAACTGACTCCAATTGTTTATTTTGATCATATAACCATGCCTTTTCGACACTTGTCATATGTCTACGCATATGTTTCTCTCTACTCTTTTGTTGCTGCAAAGCTTCTGTTTTCCAACTATGCAATGCGTCAAATGCTGCAGGTCTAGCCTTTTTCTTTACTAATACTGACTCTAGATATTCTATACGAGGGATTTCGAAACTATCATTGGTTGGCCACCGAAGATTAGAATTATGTCTGGTCTGTCTGTGCCAAATGTCATTAAATGCTATACTACCAAAGCCTTTCTTACAGTACATAGTACATGCCGGCGACCCCTCCTGTGGTGCAGGACGGCTATCTTCCAAAGATTGTCTGTCGCTGCGGAATAATGCCCTAAAGCAGGCAGACAATTTCCCAGTCATATCAAAGTTCTGGTGTTACCTGGTCAAGTAATTGTGCTCGCGAGTACAATGCGCCAAATTCGAATTGTCAGGGTTAAATTAAGAATCGGGACACGATTCATCTGACCAAAGGACTGGGAGGCCCGATCGGGTTACTAAGGACAATGCTAAGGACCCACGTATCTGGTGATTTTCGGCAAATTTACCCACCTCGATATATGGACCCTCGTCAAGACATCGTCTCGGGCTACAGCTCACCGTTCAGGGATCGGATCATGCAGTTTTGTCGAAGAATTCGCTTCTCGTCTAGAGTGGCCGTTTCTGTTGGCACCGTCCGATCCCAGTCCGATAGCCGAGCCAACCTTCAACGAGACAAAGTCGATCTGGAGGGTCCCTATTCGGGCGCCATCTGTGGAATCATAAAAATACAATATTAAGGCTTTTACACCATGCAAAGGAAAATACACCGACACAGGCTTGTAAAGATTCCCAGAATCTTTATTACAAAACTGAACAGTATCTAACAAAGTACACAAATAGCTATTTGGCTGTCAATACATCACAGAGACCACCAGCAGGGTTCAATGTGAGCAGTGAGCAGAATTTGCTAGCTGGACATCAGCGTATTTATACAGTTTGTTATAATGATGTCCAGCCTCTTACTAGTTAATTATACACTGGGCTAGGGTCGCGGCAGGTTCGTTTCCTAATTTACATATCTCGCGCATGCGGTTTACTTTTAAATACATTTACCAACAAACATTATTATTCTCTAATTTAACATTACACTCTTTACACATTGCTTTAATACAGATCAGACAAATGTTTCGCATGTTGTATTTGGATAGCATTATTGTTCTTGTATACTTGTAGGTTAACATTGCTGATTCAAGTAATCCCCTGATCCCGAGGTCAACGAAGGACAAGGTCTACATGACCCTAACATGTAGCCTGAAGTCAGGTTGACAGTAACCCTCCTACAGAGGTTGAAGAGGTTAAGGCAAGAACAAGAGCACACGAGACGGCCATTTTAGACTACAGGGTGACTTTGTACAATAAGCTAAAATGGCGGCTCTAACCTAAAATGGAGGCTTGATTCACTTGAGGTCACGACCTTGAAATACGGATTTCCTCGCAAAGCGACTGGCCATAGGCCAACATATACAATGAGGACGAAACAATATGATATCAGTTCTAACAATACTAGGTGGCCTAGGGGTTCCTCGGGAGGGTCACGTGAGTATGCTGCCCAAGGACCCGGGCTCTGGGCTCAACACCATGGTATTTTTCCCTCCAGTTGCGGCTGTGGCACCTGAGGACCAGAGCTGGGTTAGGGGTCAGCTGCCGCCCTGCATCATAGGATGGTGCCCACGGGTCTGGGTTCTTGTGGGGTGCAGACCCAGGACATCACTGCCTGCCTTGTGGAGCCCTGTCCAGGACCCAGGTCCCACCGTGACTGCCTTCACCACTCCTTTGCATCCAGCTGCTGGGCTTTGTTGGGATTCACATTCCACTCTGGCCCTCTTGTAACATTTGGTGGATGCCCGGTGCTCAGAGCTGACAACCCATTGTGTCCCGGTCCACCTCACAGAGCCCTGCCAGCTCTTCCGCTGGGACCCCTGCCAGAGCCCAGGTCCCACATGGCCCACAGCTTCCGGCCTCACATCAGCCTCGCTCTGGGCACAGGGCCATTGTGCGATGCATGCACAGGGGGCACCCAGACCACCTCTGGGGTGGTTGGCTTGCTGCCTTCTAAGTGCACATGTACAGGCACAGGGGTGCATACAACAGCTGCACCATGCAGGCACTACCTAAGGTGGACACTTCCCATTCCCCATTATGCCCCCACAGAGTGGGGGCCAAAGATGACAGGCCAGAGACAAATGTATGTGTCAGCAATATGTCCTATGTTTCAATTTGAGGGGGATGCGTGGGTGCGGATTTAAGAGGTTTTGGGGTGCCTCTTATAGGTGCTTGTACTTTGTGGAGGTTTTGGGGTGCCCCTTGTAGGTGCTTTTACTTTGTGGGGGATGTGTGGGTGCATTATGTGTGTGGGGTGCAGATTGGTGGCTGTACAGGGAGTAGGAATAGTGGGCGTAGGTGCAATTTGGGTTTGGGGGTGCCAATTGGTGGCTGTACAGGGAGTAGGAATAGTGGGCATAGGTGCAATTTGCATCTGGGGTGCAGATTGGTGACTGTACAGGGAGTAGGAATAGTGGGCATAGGTGCAATTTGCATTTGGCGTGTGCAGATTTGTAACACTACAGGGACTGTGATTGGTTGGAATAATTGCAATTGAAGGTGATTTCTTGTGAGTGATTATTCTGTAGTACTGGATTATTTTTGCTGCATCTATTGACCCAGTACACATTGCACGCAAAACTGTCTATTTAAGTGGGTCCTTCAATTGCACTGGGAGCATGTTGTAGCTGCGTCTGGTGCAAACCTGTTTTCTTTGCACTGTAGGTCCCTGCTTGAACTTATTTCTGTAAATCGCCTCCTTGCGTGTTGCATTTGTGCCACGCAATCTTAGTGCAAACATAGTGCTATTTTTATTTATTTTTTCATTTTTATTATGGTTGGTTTATTTCAAAACTTCCATATTAAATCAATACATCTCCATCACATGAAAAAATCAAACCTTACGTTCCATATTCATCTTCCATCAATTAAAAAAAAACATTGAGGCTAAAGAAAACCTTAAAACATACAATTTACAATTACATCCTTCTCCTTTGTAGCAATTCATTCATTTGCTTGCTGTTCTGCAATTTTAGGACTTCTTCCAAGAATGTCATACCCTCTATGAAGGCTATTTTATTGTCACCTACCAAAAGAATATTCCACACTCTTTTTGAGATAGTTAGGAGCAAGTCATTATAACCTCCTGAAAATACTTTTTCCTTGGATCATTTAAGGATTCACAGTCGATTACTGAATGTTCAAGCTATTCAGGACCAAAAGATTGACCACAAAACCGGCATGTCGTTGGGTCAACCCCCGAAATCCTTCTCAGATTCAACACTTCCCTGGTTGGCAGAATATTCAATCTAAACCTGAGAAAAAGGTTCCGATATCAAGGAGAGGGGATTTTGGACAGGTATGCTGGAAGCTAGTTCACCCCTCTACCTTCCAAATTCAGATTTAGGGCTACTTCATACTGTGCCCTTTGAGCGAATGTGTCAATACAGTCTTGGTAAAGTAGTTGTATTTTAACTTTAGCTTGTGTTATCAAAAGAGCATCCTTAGCAAATCCCAGATCCTCTAAGACTTACATTCAGCCTCCCAGCAAACTAGAAGTCCGTCTCTCCCCTCAGATGGTTCAGAATTCAGTATCTTAAATGGGAACTGAACATTTAGATCAAAACATCTCCCATAGAATGCAAGTCTTTTCCATTTGATACTCGATTGCATAGATTGAAGCCCCAATTCGAATCTGATCAATACTTTTGGGGTGGATTGTGGAAGGTGGAGTACTCTTTTCCAGAAATGACCCTCAATGATGTCCCAGAAGGTTTTTGGCTATCTCTGGAAGACCTCCACACCATATGTCAGGATTGGGATCACCTTCTGGTTAAAGAAGGTGCGTATAGGTAACAACAAACACTTTCCCAATCTTTTGTTCAGAATCACGCACTGAGTCATCAGATTTTTACATTTCTTTTTGATGGATTCTATCCATTGCTTTTCCATAACACTTTGATTGATGGTTACCCCTAGATAAGTCATTGTAGCCAAACAATCTAGTGGGATATTGTTCACCCTCTATTTGAATCTGCTCTTTTTTTACCTCTATTCGAATCCCAGATCATAATTTACATTTTTTTACATTAATCCTCAGATCATTTTGCTCAAAGTATTTTAACAACTCATCCAGCCTCCGCTGTAAACCAATTTGTGTCTGATCTAGGATCACAATGTCAACCGCATAAAACATCCAGGGAATGAATTGATTATTTAGCTTAAGGGGGAAGTCCCGGGTGATATTTTGATCTTTCTCAATATCAGCCAAAGAAAGGTTGAACAATGCAGCCGCCATGGAGCAGCCTTGTTTTAATCCTCTAAAAGTGTCAATTTCCTTTGATAGATGTCCCTGAGTAGATATTCTAACCCTCATACTCTTGTTGGAATAAAGCAAACTAATAGCATCAACTAAGTCCTTTGGGAACTCCCAGCACAGAAGATTACCCCACAACCTCTCCCTGCTCATGTATCAAAGGCCTGCTCAAGATCAATAAAAAGAAACATAGATTTTTTAATTGGATTGCAGAGTCCTGGTCTTTAATATACTCAACAGAAAGAGGTTGAGATTTGTCCCCAAACCTCTAACAAATCCAGTTTGCCTTGAGTGCAGCCACCCAGCCTTTCTAGTGCATGCAAGAAGGCGTCGTAATAATAGGGAGGCAAAACGCTTTCCTATGGAGTCCAATAAGGCAATAGGATGATAGTTTGACAGGGTCTCTCTACAGCCTTTCTTGAACACCAGAATGACGAATGCCGTCCTCCAAGATTTAGTCTGCGGTCTAAAATGTGTATGAAAAGTATATAGCAGAATTCTGGCCAGACTTCCGGATTTCTTTTTAGGATGTTATTATTAATTCCTTCAGGTCAGGCAGCCCTGCAAGAATTAGATTCTTTGATAAGGTAGATGATGTCATCCCTTTCAAAAACAATATCCCATTTTAAATCTGGGGAACTATTGTCAGAAGGTTGAGTGTCTGTCTCCTGCTCCAGAGTCAATTCAAGATAGCTATCCACAAAATTATCAGCTTCACTGGAAGGACCCTGTGTGAAGAGACTTGAAAAATGCTCGATCCATCTGTACTCGGGCACTACGGGGTGCATGGAAGTCCTTTTATGGTAATCATTATTATTTAGCACAGCCCAGATGTCCCTGTTGTTATTATTTTCCATCATTTTGAGCATTGCCTCTGCATCGTGCTGAATGTGCAGGGCCTTGGAGGAAAGTAACCAATTACGGTATTGTTTTCGTTTCCTAATCAAGTTTTTTTTATCGGCAGTGTTTAACTTATTCAGGTGCCTAAGGTCTGCCCAAAAAAGTTTTTTTTGTTCCACTAGGTCTTTGCTATAATGATTAATCCTTATGGGCTTTGAGCAGGCCTTTGGGTGCCCGGACGACTTGAACAGGCGAAAGAGATTGTCGTAAAGCAAGGGCCCACACTTAACCAGCAGCAATTGCTTCAAGCCCTCCATGATCACTGTCATATAACCCCGTCGAATGTGGACCCTTTTTCCTGCCCGATTTACTTGGATATTCTCACTATCCACTGTTGGCATCATTACTTCACCCATTTTCCTAGTGATCTTCAACATGTTATGATCACTGAATCCCCTAGGACAAATCTCAAGGGTAGCCACATATTTAGATACATTAGAGTATACAAAAAAAATAATCCAAATAAGAGTGTTGCACACCTCTAGACCAAGTAGTCACAGCAGGAATGTCCCCCCTAATTTGGACATTCAACATCACAATATCCCGGGCCTTCAGTTCTTTCAGCCAGAGTTTGGCTCTTTCTGGCATTCTCTTGCTAGTTAATAAATTCCCCCCAGCATAAAAGCAATCAAAATTCAGGTCACCACAGATAACAAAATTGGGTTTGGATTATTTACAAAACTCCTATCTATCCATTTTGTCAATAGGTCCACAAATGTGTTGTTGCTAAGTGCAGCTGGATTCCAATATAAGTTGAAGATAAACAGTGGAACATTTGGCAAACCCCCAGCTCTCTCCAGGTCACATAAACTAGCTGCACATAAGAGCTTAGGTTCACAAATCCTGTTGTTCTCAACCCATGGCACAGTTTTATCAATGTCAGCAGGACAACCCTGAATGTTTTTTTGGGCCGGATTGAAGCAGACTTCAAAGTCATCACAGATGGGGGGTTTTACCAACCACGTCTCCTGGAGACAAATTATATCAAATTCTTTTAGGTCAGGCCCATTGATCTGGAATAAATGCTTGTGACTCCTAGTGTTCCATGAGCACCATCGAAACAGCATCTCATCTGAAGGGTCTGGTTGTTACTTCCTCGATGGTCGGGCTAGAGCCTCTGCCAACCAGGACCAAACTTGGCATGGTTGCTCTTCTCCAACTACTATGTACCTTTGGTTCTGTGCAGTTAAGTCTCTGATGATTTTCAATAGTAACATATCTCTAAAGCCTTTACGATGGCCCTGATCAAAATTGGGGTGGGGCAGAAAAGCGCAAAATGATTCAGTGGAATCAGTCTCTTTTTTGTCGATAAATCTGTTTGTGGTTTGGTACAATCCTTGTGCCCAGAACCAAACTGGGCACCACTCACTGTGTTGTGAACAGGGCAGTCTGTAATCTCATATCCCAGTGGCAATGGGTCAACTGATGCTTCCAATATCATATTGCGCCCCAAGCTTGAATATAGATGTAGTGAGACCCAATCCATTTGCTTTTCATTCAACGAATTGAACAATCATTAGGTCTTCTGATTTTTTATTTCTGAGCTTTGGGGCACAATGAAGAAGCTTGAGAAGCTTGAGAACATTGACTTGATTCAAGATTAAGCCATCTCTGCAAGGCAGAAGTGTTTCTATTGTGATCTTGGGAGTTAGATGCCAACAAGAGGGCTCTTCTTTTGCTGGAAGAAGACAATCTTTTTCTTTTTGATATGTGAGATGGAACGTGGTCCCAAAAACTACTCTAGCGAGAATAGCTGACCTAGTTTGTCGAAGTGATTCAATTGCCTTCCATGGAACAGTGGTCTGAGTTTATGAAAGAGGCCCACTGGTTCATCAATGGGAGGGGGGGCGGGGTCAAACCCATGTTTCCCTCCCCAAGAGAAACTTCCATTACATCATCCTCAGGCCCATCCTCTTCAGAATATGTTGAAAAGTCTAAACAATGCAACATCTCCTCATCCATAACCATATCTTGTTTTTCTGGTTTACTCTTGTGGTGCCAGAAGAGGAACAGATATTGTAGCTTTAAGACTGGTCTTACATTTCAGGGTTGTATTGTGGTTAGAGGAGGGTTGAGGAGGTGTTGTTAATTTTTGCAGGAACGCCATTGAGCAATTTGATTTTGGCTTGTTGGTTTTTGACAGATATTTGCTCTTTTTCTGTGTATTATGTAGGGGTATAGGCTGGTTGATATTGGATTTGGATTTATCAAAGATCATAAATTCCTTTGCATCTGTTGTAATAGATGCCTAAGTAGAGGGTTCAATTGGTTTAGATGCCACAAGCCTTGCAGTTTGTTGAGAGGTTTGTTGAGAGGTCCTTTCCCCACTGTACAGTTCAGGGGCGACATTATGTCCTGGTTGGATATTGAACCCTGATTGCCATCCACTCTCCGCTCTATTGACACTGGTTTGAAGCAGAGATTCTCTTCTATCCAAGCGATCTTCCAGTGATTTAGATGTTGAACCTAGGAGACCACATTTGTTAGATTGAGCCCGAGAGGAGTTGAACTTCCACCTTTTTAGGGTGTGAGCTATCATGGGTCTTTCTCACCCAATTAAGAGTCTCAGGTATAGCAGACATCAGTATGTTTTTTTCATTGGCTTCCCTCTTGCCAAGTCAGACAGTCTTTCCTGTCATTTTGACGATGCTTCAGCCTCTCTATTTAGCCAATCTTTCATGGGATCTGCTAAATATTCTAAGGTTGTAAGTTTAGACTGCGATGATATCAGCAGGGTGGCTTGGTCTTTAATTGAATCGTTCAGTGACTCATAATTTAACAAAAGGTTTAAGAGCCACCATGAGAGAAGACATTATCATTGCTTGAAGATTTTGGGACTGTAGCACCCTTTCAGTATGAATCCTTGGGGGGCCTTGCTGGTGACGTAGAGAATGCTTTGATGTTTCGAATTCTAGAGAAGAGGAAAAGGAAGTACTCAAAATATCTTGATTCTGCACCGCCACCAGGACAATATGATTACAAACATCTGAGGCTGTCTCTATTACTTGATTCATAGTCATAGAATTTACGACTAGAGGGGAAGTTAATTCCTTTCTTGCTGTAATCAAATTGACATTAGGTTGGGGGGGTTAGATTCTCATGTAGGCTCAATGATGTCTCATCTTGATCTTTTTGCCAGGCTAGAGATGTTCGGGGTGTCTGTAATTTGAAGACCTCACTTAAGCATTGCTGACTTTCCACAGTAGTTTTCATTTCTGCCATATCTTAGTATTAGTATTGCTGCAATTGCTGCATGTTGTATTTCCAAACAATCAGATTCTGTAGTTTTAGAGGAGGAGTTTTGCATGTACTCGGGGGAGTCAGGATGAGCAAATACATCCTCCAAGTCCAAATATTCCTGTGAATAACTTGAGCAGTCCAACCATGGAGTGGGGGTGCAGATGATCTTTGACATCGCCACAGGTTCCATGGCATTAGGATAGGCTGCCATCCTCCCCTTTGACAGCTCAGAGTTCTTGACAGTGTTAGATGGCTTTGACGAGGAATTCAGGGTGACCACAGGCAGGGGGACACTTGCTTCAATATGAGGGGATGGGTTCTCATTAGATGAAATATAGGCAAAATGTTAGGACGGAGTATTCTCTCCCATTTAGCCTTGGTATTGATGAAATTGGGGGTCTTAGAGGGTAATAGTTCCATCTCCTCACTTATATCGATTTAATTATATCAGTGTTGGCAATAGGTGGCGAAGAGAGCAGGTCAGCAGGCTCGCTGCCAAGCTCCCCCGATCTAGTGACAATATCAGCACTAGTTGGTTGAATGAGCTCCGAAACTGCCTCAATAGTATTGTGCTCACGGCTAAGACCATAGCCATTGGTAGTACATTCAGGCTCAACAGCCCCCTGTGCATTGCTACACCATCTACCCATTCGGCAGGTACACAGGCCCTTCATCGTGGAAGATTTGTTTGTTTGGCAAAATGATAGCCGGGTAGAGTAGAGTTACAGGGGCAGGCAGAAGGGTCAGACGTAACCCCCAGTAGCGCTACAATAATGAATGGTAATGAACTCAAAAGGTTTCTAAAATACTCTCAGGGGAGATGGCCGCAGTGAGAACAAAGCCGTCGGAGCAAGAGGCAAGAGGTTATTCCGACTCCAGTCCGGCTCCCCAACCAGGGTAGGAAGATGAAAGAACAATGAGTGGATAACCGGAGCATGGCTACTCACTTGTTCTCTCGCTTCAACGATACCCTGCAGCAATCAGCAAGACACAAGAGGCAAACACCCTCTTCTCTCCTCTTGGAATCCAAGAACATAGTGAATAGCAAAACGGCTACTGAGGGGACAGGCTATCTAGCAACCCAGCTACCCAGACTGCCAGACTGCTTCCACCACTCAGCAGCACTCCACGTTCGCTCTGCGCGGTGCAGGGATTTTTAGTGTTGTAGCTCTGCCCTCAGCATAGACACCGTGGATAGACTTCCAGACTGCTTCCACCACTCAACACCACCCTGCGTTCACTCCACGAGGTGCAGGAAGTTTTAGTGTTGTAGCTCCGTCCTCAGCATAGACACCATGGATAGACTGCCAGACTGCTTACACCACTCAGCACCACACCACTTTTGCTCCGCGAGGTGCACAAAGTTTTAGTGCTGTAGCTCTACCCTCAGCATAGACACCATGGATAGACTGCCAGACTGCTTCCACCACTCACACCACTCTGCAATCGTTCCTCGAGGTGAAGGAAGTTTTAGTGTAGTAGCTCTGCCCTCAGCACAGACACTGTGGATAGACTGCCAGACTGCTTCCACCAGTCAGCACCACTCCACTCAGCGCTTTTTTCTGTAAATCCGGCCCGTTATGTATTAAAAATGCAAAAGGTTGCTCATATGGACTACAGACACATGGATAGACGTGAAGCTATGTTTTGATACAGTCACTTACAGACAGATACAATTACAGTAAAACTCCTTCCAAAGGCATATCGGGGCCATCCTGTTCAAATGCCGTAGACATATATTTAGTGATAGACGTTCAAGTCAACACTAAAACATTTTCTCAAAATGTCACACTACTTGCATATATTGTGAGCACGGGCATTATGACGTGTGTTTACAGTGGCAATTCTGGGATATATTGTGGGGGATATATTCTGGGGGAAATATTGTGGGGGAAAGCATCATAAAAATGCGTTGCAAAATGCTCCTGCTTACTGATGAGTATTGGATTGTTTTCACGTATTACCCTCCAGTACCGATTGTAAATTTCATGGCTTTTGCCCAATTTTTCATCAAAAACATGCGCTGCAAAATGCACAAAGTGCATGCATTCTTTTCAGTAATGTCTCGGGCAAATGGTTGGTTGTTGAGTGATTGGTGCTGCTGTGCTATGCTTGGCCGCTCGCGCTCTATAGTGGGAAATATTTACTCCACACCGGTGAAAAAACTTTACAAGTCGACACTAGTTCAAGGAAATGGCGGGGACTAGTTGAAACGGACGAATACTGCCGATGCTAGTGTGCCAGTGCAAGACACCAGTGAGTTGAACCTTTTGTAGAAAACCTTGTTTGGAATGCGAGAACTAGGGGTACACCATATACGCTGGATTCAGCAGAAGCACCCCGCGGTTGCAGCTTAAAATCAATTGGAAAATCTAATACATGCTTCTTTCCAATCCCTGAATATATTTGCTTGTTCTTGGAAATATCTTAAAATACCTAAGCTGAGCTCTTCGCGTTTGAGAAGCATTGTGACTGGCAAGATTTAAACGCATACGTCCCAAGGAAATGTGGCCGTGCCGCCCTCAACGACATAGCATGCCTGTTCCCAGAAAACAGCTCCTAAGTGGGAAGGTTGACATTGATGCCGTAATATTAATAGCTGACTGTCATTTCTGTGGCATCTGTTTAACCTCAGCCCACGAGGTTTGCCGCTTAGGACTTCTGCGCCGTAGTTCTCGCAAAACCTTTGCAGCACAAATTGAACCAGGGGGAATTGTGTAATGTGCACTGAGAGTTATTTCCGCCATTAAAATAAGGCCCTAGATTGTGCAGGCGGACCTAACGTGCAACAAATATAACGGGACGAGTATCAAAGAGAAGGGTTTTTAACTCTTCTAGAAAATGCGTGCAGATAAGAATGCCTTTCACTTTCCTTTTTGCAACATTCCATTTTCAATTACTTTGAAAGGGCTTTATGATTTCATCTGAATTTTGCTAATTGGTATATTTTCTAAGGATGTTTGATTTAATTGTATACACTCTGGAAATTAGCATAAGAAAATAAGCGTCAGAGTGAATGATATAAGATCAGGTGCTGTAACACTTATGATGTCTGAATGGTGTGTACCATTCTCCACAAAAGGATACATTAATGGCCTCTCCTGGTTAAAAACATTGTTATATTGATAATGTGCACTGCAAATGTTGAGTAATCGCCATAGTATATCTTACTATTGCATTTGATGTATAAATATACATTGTGCTCTATTACATGTTAAGCGTTGGCTCTGCTCTGGGTGAAGCATCAGGAGTTTTGCTCTTTCATTTTGTGTCCTCGCCCTTCCAGCTGGGCTTCTAGTGTGACAACCTCCAAAGACCCTCGGATGGGAAAGACACTTGCCAGGCACTGTCGTAGTCGTATTAACTAGGATTACATATGTGGGCTCCCAACATCTGTTATCACATGTATACATTATCACATGACTGGACTATAACAGTGAAGCAAATGAATGCGAAGAACCCAGAACCGGCGGCAAAAGAAGAAGGAGCTGTTATATATCAGTCACTTTCTAGCACTTCTTTTCAAGGAAGACGCTCATCCTTATAGATTAGAGTACATAGAAAAATATACCTAGGCCTATTTATTGAGTGAGTTTGGCACTACATATTGGTGTTACTGCATAACTGAGAACATTATTAGACAATTGGGAGTCTCTTGTATCTCCCAATGTGAAAAATACAATTTGTTAACCAGGTGAATAGTGAAAAAACATTTACAACTATAAACAGCAACACAACAATACCTCACATATATAAAATCAAATACATTTTTACTTTGTTTGACACATTGTATATTGAACTAATGTGAAATTTCTGTCTATGTATTCAGACTATGCAGACAGCAATTCCAAAAGTGGATCGGTACCTGTCTAAGCTGACTAAAAATTACATCAGGCGGCAGGTCTACGTCAAAAATCAATAAGGTTTAATTATTTTGGAGGCATTGTATTATTTTTGCCTGCCCACGTAAACCGCATTACCAGGGCTGCTAGTCTATCCGTCAGTACGGTGAGGCGTTTCCGCAGCTGTCTATGGCTTGAACGTTGCCTTCTTCAGGACCCTGTACAATTTATTTTTGGGGAACCCCTGGATGGAGACATACATTATAGTAGGTATGTTTCTATAGGGAATTGTAATTATACATACTGGCAAGAAATGGAAATGACTAGAATGGATAAATGTACTGACCTCTGATGTTGCTTTATCTTAAGGGGACATGATATTGGACCTCATCAGGTGACTGTATCAGGTGGGCAATTCTGTCAGTAGCAGGCAAAATCTACATGTGGAACAAGATGTGACATGTATATCTATATATATATATAAAAGAGATGTCACTACAGGCGCATTCTAAGAGCCCTGATGGCAGGATGGCTCAGCCACTTAATAATGGCATTCTTACCTGTGGCAGGTCATGAGTGTGGTGTAGATTACTGCACTTCTTCAGAAGGCTCTGTTGCCTCTGTGGTGTTTAGCGCTCTAGGGGAAACTTTGGTCCATTGTGGCGTGGCATATATTTATTTAGTGCTATTAACTGACAATTGATGGAAGCATGTTCAAAAAGCTGCGAGTAACTGGGCATCTAATAGAAGTGCCTGAAAAAAGCCTAATTCCTGTACACAAGCCAAAACTGTTGGCTTTGCCAAAACTGGTTTTAACAAGACTTCAGTGAAGGACATGCATAGTGCATATAAAGCGAGTGGCTCAAAGCAGACCTGGTTAGGAAATGTATTTACAGCAGTAGTTTGTTTGCAGCTCCAAATAAGTCATTAACTCTCTGAAGACTGCTTTGAAAAAAACATTGGCAGGCACTTCTAGTGCAAAGTTTGATGGATAGACTTGATTTAGCGAGCTCAAAATGTTCCCACAAGGAGGTGTTTTATTTCAGGAGAGCCTGGAATAGTCATAGGGATTAGCATGGGCAGATAGTGGGTACACTCCAGTACTTGTGATTCCAAAAATGTGGTATACGCTTTGAGATGCCCATGTGGTCTGTACTATGTGGGGATGACAATGTGTAAGGCGAAAGTGCGATGGACGGAGCACACGTGTAATACAGGGACGAGAAGCTTAAAATCACAAGTAGCCTCACACTTTCTAGAAGCGAGACACATCATAACACAATTGAAGTGCGTAATACTAGTAAAGGTATCAGTAGGAAAAAGGGGTGGTGACCTGCATAAGAAACTGCTCCAAAGATAAATTGTACGGATTGACATATTGGATTCCTTGAACCACAGGGAATGAACAGTGAATGGGATCTAATGTGTTTTGTATAAGAAATAGCACTGAGTACATCTCTCTGTTAAAATATGCGTCAGTTCCATAAGAGTGTGAGCGCGCGGGCAGCTCGTGAGGCATATGTACTAAGAGTACAATGTTTTTACTGCTATGGACCACCCTACAGGCACTCTAACAGTGCATGATGCCCTCAGAGTGGGAGCGGGTGGCAGCCCGTGAGGTATATGTACCAAGAGAGTATGGTTAAATTGACAGTAACTACCCTACAGGTACACAGAAATGCGGACAGGGCACTCAGCACTCATGTCAAAACACGGGATGGATCCTCTCGCCGATCAAATTGTATGTACATATAGATACCCACGTCACCACAAGCACCAATGGTGCCCACGCACCCCCCATGTGCCTGGGTAGGTGAGGCCCTATTTAACAGATTGGTATTTTACATTAGTCATTGATCTATTTAATTGACTGGTATCTTACATTGGTTATTGATCTGCTTGATGGAATTACAGCATCCTATATTACATTTACCAACATGTACATTTACTGGTAAGCATAATTCCACAGTAAGATAGCTGCCGCCCGACGCACGTGCACTGTGCATGCGCAGGGTTGCCATGGCCACAAGGAATATAAACACGGGAGTGAGGCAGCAGACCGGTTAGCTGGTCCTCTGCCTCACGTCCCGTGATCAGCTACGACGTAGTAAGTAAGCTTTGTTAACTTTCGGAATTAAACGCCCAAGGCTGCACCGTGAGTATCTTTTTTAGGTCTCACCCATACGACATCGACCATGCAGCACGGTCAATGTAAAGTAAGATCCTCACTAGATCACACCAGTACAGCCGCTATTGCGACCACTAGGAATTATGGGTTTCATGAAATGCACAGATCCACCTGGGTTCAAATGGACACGGCCGCTGCTGTGACCGTTATGGATGGAATTACAGCATCCCATATTACATTTACCAACGTGTACATTTACCGCCAAGTATAATTCCACAGTTAGATGGCCGATGCCCCTGACGCACGTGCACAATTCATGCGCAGGGTGGCCATGGCCACAAGTTAGCCGGTCCTCTTCCTCACGTCCTGCGATCAACTACCACGTAGTAAGTACGCTTTGTTAACTTTCGGAATTAAGTGGCACAGACACACTGTGAGTATCTAATTGAGGTCTCACACATACGATCACAATGACCATGATGCACGGTCAATGTGAAGTAAGATCCTTACGGGATCACACTGGTACGGCCGCTATAGCGACAACTAGGAATTCTGGGTTTCATGTAATGTACAGATCCACCTTGGATCAATTAGGTACGGCCGCTATTGTGACCGCTAGGAAAAGTGTTTGCAAACACACATCTACTATAGACAAACTCACGTTTACTTCTACACACGGACGCACATATGCCTAAGTATTACAGTGATTAATATGGTCCTTTTCAATTCTAATTTGTTTCAGAGAGAAGGAATATCGGTCCCAGTTAATCCCGAGTGTGTGAAATAAACTTCCCAGTGGGTCCAACACCCATGACCGCAGGGTAGATATCCCAAGAATATTTACCACTTTATTTGAACATATAATATGTTAGATCATGAAACCCGGCTTGTGGGGATATTTATCTAGCTAACAAATATGGCATATACTTTATTTCAGAGGTTGAATACATTTTTGAGATCAGCTATCAACCTTGAAGGTCAGTATTTGATGAGATTGTATGGTATCATTTGATGAACATTATATTGTATTATTATAGAGAGTAATTACTAGGTAGTAACACTATGATCTGTTATTCACTATAGGCACACAGAGGAATATGTAAATGCAATTATCCTTTTATCCTTTTCGTGAAAGAAGCAACTCTAAAGCCCTAAAGATGGATTTTTGTTAATCTGAAACGCATCAGAAAAAGTGTCAATCTGGAGTTGATTGTTTAAACATACAGTTGTAAAAGTATTCTGTTTTATGTTGAGGTGAAGTTGTGTATACCTTTCTTTGGATTTCTTATATGTTTCATTGGAAATAACTAGGCAATAATTTGATTTCAAGATCAATGAAATGGGTGTGATTAGACTTGGCTAATAAATTACAGATTAACTTCTTTCAAGATCTTGCACTATTGAATATTTTTATAAAAGAACATGTGATTAAGTTAAAAAGTATATACGTGAATGGTATTTAGATACATGAAAAGCACAGAGACTTTATGTCCATTGGGAGTGTACTTGGGTCACCTGTTGGCAACAACGGGTAGGTTTGATTAAAAGTTGTATGTTTTTAGTCTACATAGGCTCGGAGACTACACCCTTGTGCACATGAAGAATTTGTTTTGAGTTATTAGAGATCGATGATACTTTGAGTAAAGTCATATATTGGACATTATAACACTTTAGTGGAAGTACACAGTAGTGCCACTCCTTCTGAACCCTTGGAAAAATAACCAAACAACACCTGAAAGCTGTGTGTCCCTCCTCGTATGCCATTTCTCTCTATCTGTATTGTAATGCGAAAGTTTCGGCTTATATGTGTGCAAGCGCCACCTAATAGCCCAAACTAAAAATGACGGTTCAATGCAATAATGGTGTATTTGCATGAGGCCTTTTTGACCACATCTTTTTTTACACCTTTTGCTTGATGATGATTAGGGGTTTCGACCATACCCCACAGTCTTGCACCTTCGACCTGATAGCATCACCCTATATGTTTCTTTAAACTGCAACACTTTTCAAGATGTACAATATATTTTGCTAGTCGGCCAAACATGGCCAGAGATTTTGGGAAAATGTTTTTTTTTAAAAAAAATGCAGTGTTCACATGTTACCAATTTTACCACCACAACCATCAGATGTAGTTTTGAAATGTGTACAGTTCAAAGCTACCTCGTTGCAATCTCACGAGGCAAGCAATTAAACAAACCTATTTACTTCTATGGACTGCCCGGGGGAGATGTTATCCGCCCAGGGGTGTGCCATATTCTGTATTGTGACCTCATGAAACATATCACAAAAGTGTAGTCAAAGGAGCAAGTCACAGTTTCACAAATTTCACAAATTCTCTTGCAGACTGCCATCCTATGAAGATGAACATAAATATTCTTTGATTGCATCTGCTGAGTTTCCAGACGATAGTCAGCAGTTTCACAAATTCTCTTGCAGACTGCCATCCTATGAAGATGAACATAAATATTCTTTGATTGCATCTGCTGAGTTTCCAGACGATAAAGATAACTTGTTAGAGATGTGCATTGATTGTCTTGAAAAAGAATTATCCATGTAGTTGCCAACATCACATTTTTGCAAAGTTTCTGATCTCTGAAGCATGTTAGATTTTCGACACTGGTATAAAGAGGATTTGTGGGGAATATTTCACATTGGCACACTGAGCGTGGTATTGGATTCCTCTCACCCAATCAGAATATTCGGAGTGCAGTAAATAGCTACTGGTATTGACTGCATGCTGAACATTCTCACTTCAAAAGCACACAATGAACCAGCAATGCAAGTTTGAGGCAAGATATTTTTTCAAAAATAGGCTCCCTCTTCAGGACACTATTTATTTCACTGCAACTTTTAAGTTAATACACCAAAGAGAAAGCTAAAACATGGGAAAGTACTTTCACTTTCTGTAAAATAAATACTTTTAATATTGCATCTAATGCATGCTCATGTTAAACCTTTTGCACCTTAACTACGTTTGCAATTATAATGCTTAACTTATGAAGATAACCGTGTTATTTCAAAACTACAAAATAAATCCAAATTTAATTTACTAACACACTTTGCTCTTTACATTTGTAACATATTTTGAAGTTTTTTACTTAACCCTCAAAACTCTAAACCATCTATTGCTATTACCAGTTAAGCAATAAGCCCCGAGTAGGGGGACATTACCACTTCAGGTAATGTCCCGGACCCATAGTTACAGGCCCAAGCAAAGCAAGTGCCTTAATGCAGGCCCTGGGGTATTACTCGAAGTGGTAATGCCCCCCTGTGAGGTGCTTATTGCTAGTAATCCCACAGCCTGTAAGATCAGTGTACTAAAAGTATTTTTATTCCAGTTGCCAAACGCTCTGGCGTTTGGCAACTGAAAAAATATAGTCCGTTCTCCATTTCCATGGTGGCCACTGTAAATAGTAAAAATAGCTAACCAACAAAATGGCCACCGTGGAAAGGGAGAAGGGACTACACGTAGTGCCTTCTCCCTTTCCATGGTGGCCATTAAAAATGGCCCTTTGGAAAGTAGAGATGGGACTATTAATGTCCGCCATGGAAAGGGCGTAGTCCCTTCTTCCTTTTAATGGCATTGTGTCGCAGATAGGGAGCGGACGCGCTGCGGACAGAAGTGTTCTCAGCTCGTCCACTCCCGAAAAGCAGCTAAGTTGTTGAGGGGGGGCGGATCTGTGAATGTGGAGGGGACCACTTACCTCATTCACCGGTGGAAGAAAATGGTGGCCTCCAGATGTGAGGATGCTCAAAGCAGGGGGATTACCCTGTGGTAATCCCGCCTGTTCTGAGCCTCCGCATTGGCTGGGGGGCTGCCACACATCCCCCAACGGGTACTAATACGTGCAATTAGCCTTATAGAGTTCAGGAGGGGTCATTATCGTTTGGGATAATGTCCCTTCCTCAACTTAGGCCCGTGGCACGGCGTGTCATTGTCCCACAATAATGCCTCCTCCCTCTGTCTATAACGCCATATTACAATAGTCCTGCTGAAAACGAGGTGGACGTTTCTGCACTGACCATACTCAAAATGGTGTCTGAATTCAGCCTCTTACCATCTTGCTTTTATTAAACATCTGACCTCTCACTCATTTACCTGTCAGGCTTTGCTCAAAGATTCAGTTATATGACAGCCTTTAGTAATGAGTTTAACAAGATGTTTCTGCCAAGATCATTCTATATGAGTGCTGAACCCACCAACCATATATTCCTGACCCGTTTCCCTCTGCCTTCTTTGATAAATCAAGCGCAGTCCAGCTCCAGCAGTTACTCGATGCGGGGGGAAAACTCCATCAGACAAAGTGCTTTACTCACAATTAATTAATACAAAAAAGGCCTGTGTGAAGAAAAAAGTTATTGAAGACAAATGGGCTGAATGAAAAAGTGCAATCTGAAGTCTCTTGTCTCTTCTTTTGAGTAAACTCTCTATAGCTAGACATACTGACGACCGCTGATGAATCTAAAGGCTTATAACAATGCACCATTTTTAACTAGGAAAGATTAGATAGCATCGGATTCGATTTTGCGGGTCACATGCTAGTCTGCATGACATGCAGCCAGCCTTCTCTGTGAACTACTCTCTGCTGCCTCTTGACGATTTTTGATGGTGTTTTACAAATTTGCTTGCAATATTATGGAAAGGTTTCTCTCTCCCTGCTGTTTTCTCTGCATTTAATTGCTCATCGATCCTGTCAGATTCATTTTATATATACTTGCAAATTATAAAGAGCTGGATTTTTGGCTTTTGCACGGTTCATATTGTGCTAGAAGATGTGCGATGAGGACGTCAAAGACCTATGTACCTTCCAGGGGCTGTTCTGTGGGCCAGTGGACTGGTAATGCATAAGTTATGCATGGTTGTCATCTATATCTTTTTTGTTATTAAAACAATTATTTAATTAATAAAATGCATATATTTCAGACAAATTACATAGACATAGTTAGATAAATAGGTGCATCGTGCACATTTCACACAAACAGAAAAAAAAATCTTTGTTAAGTGCACGAAATATTGACATAAGTCTACGAAGGTAGTAAGACAGAAAAGACACCTTCATTTTATCCATGGAGCCAAGGACTCTCCACAGAGGTGGGCCAAACTATTGTAGAGCTTGTTTCATCAACGGAGTAACACCAGCTCAGCAGAGAGACAGATTCCATTGCACAGCAAGCATAGACATGTAAGGGCATGGCGAGGAAGAACTGAGGGGGGTAGTAATGGGAAAATCAGAAAGAGAAACAACCCACAATGGAATTCAATCAGGGGTCACTGGTATAAGGAAAAGGGGAAAAAAAGATGATGGTGGATAAAAAAAAGAAGAGACACTTTTACTAGTACAGACAATGTTTGAAATTCTATTGGCTAGGCAGAGCGGCAGAGCTGAGCAATGGCAGTCTATTAAAACATAAAAAAATACAGGGGACCACAGTGTCAGTCAGAAGTCAGGAGAACGTAGGGGAGCCTAGCCAGGACATGCTGCTCAAATCAAAGGGGTTGATGCACCACAGACTAGAGAGCAGCGCAAGAGAGTGGATCTGATGATGTATGGCTGAACGGTAAGTCACTTTAAGATTACCATGAATAGTAACACACTTGTATTTCCAAATGTAATAGCAGCATATCTTTCTCATTCCTATACAATTATGCACATGTTTTGACTGATAGAACAAAAGGTCAGCTCTTCAGTCAATCTTGTATTACAATAAATCCAGGCTGATCGCTCCACTTTGATACAGATCTCAACTATTTTATTACAAAATACATATGACTTTGTGGAATATTTTGACCCAACCAAGAAAAGACGGCAAACCATCCCAGCACTCAAGGGAAGACCTAATGCTGAATTAACTGTGTATGTGCTGCAGAGGATAATCTGATTTAAAGGACTCAGTTTGATGTGCTTTTTCAGGAATGAAGTGCAAAATCGCCTGTTTTGAAAGCATGTTTTTGTTTAAAGGATTGCTAATGTAAAAATCCACCTATAAACTGTGTTCATTTTATAAGTTTAAATGAAAGATCGGTGAAACTTAAATGTATGCCCATCTTGGAGTTAATTAACTATTTAAAAAAAAACTATTCTCCTTGACAGTCCTCAGCCTGGGAAAGGATGACACTTCAGGTTGACACTTCACTGCTGGCAGGCAGGCCTAATTGCTGCGGGAAGGCCTCGCATACTCATAACAAAAGATCTCATTAGACATTCGTCTCTTGCCCCAGGAGAAGACAATGGCAGGATGCTCTACTCCACAGGAGAAGGCTTCTCATTGAACTTCAAAGGACTGGCCATTTGCTCACACTTGGGAAGCAAGAAAAAAAACCAGACCTGTGATTTTTAGAGTTAATTTGCTTATTTTTGCCACAGAACTTCAAGACATTTAACTTGGCGGCAAGAATAAGTACACGAGTGAAAAGTAAATACATGTAAATTTGAACTTATGCTAGCCATTTGAAGACTTGGTAGGATTTCTTACTGCGTAAGGAACAAAAGTTATGCAAAAAGACTAATTGTGCAGAAACCATTAATGCTGCAAATCTAATATTATGTACTCATGTGCTAGGGGCGATTGCACATATATGTACAGAATTAGGAATTGTTAGGCCAAACCTTTATGATTAAAAATTGCAAAATTCAACAGAATGACAACACCAGGTCCCACCGACTTGGGAGTTGGATGTAAATGTAACCCACAAAATATGTAATGTATGTGTCTGATTTTATTAAGGGGCATAATTATATAAATATGTATTTATGGGAAAGTAAAATGTTGGTCCAAATAACTGTGGGTGGTTCCCAAGTCACATCATAAAATATGACAATCCTTTCTGTCATCCAACCAGCAAAAAGCAAGGCGAGAACTGTGCCTTTGGCCAATCATAGCCTTGTGGGTGTGGGCTGTAAATCTGCCCCTACCATAAACTGAGTGATGTCATTTGACAGGATAAATAAGGGAACCTCACAACACACAGGAGACACACTGATTCCTGACTCCATTCTGATTTCCGTGTGGCGGTCTGTTGCTGAATTCTTCTTCTTGCTACGGATTCCAGATTTCTTTACCAAGCGAAGGCCTCAGTATTTGCTGAACTCTTTTTCAGCTAGGCCCAAATCCTGAAACCATCCCAAAACTTAAGGGAAATTATTTTGATCCAGTCTGGTTTGCTACCATTCATGCTTGCCTGCTGAAACTCACCATCCCACTGATCTACAGTGTCCAGCAACCAGAAGGGCCAATCCGATCCAGTCCAGTCTGAGGTGCCAGTCCAATTGACCAGAACCGCCCTGCTGATCCAATTCCACCAGGTGCGCTCTGCTTTCAATTCCAAATACTACAAACAACACTGTCTGTCTCAACCTGCATACAGCCCGGTACAGGCACTCACTTTGAACACAAAGGCGTTACAGGAGTACACACACTATCACCAGAATACGCCACATACCAACAGGTATTTGCAGAACAAACACGCATGGAGCTTCCTCTACACAGACCTGAGGACTGTGCGAGCGACTTACACCCCAATGCATTGGTGCCTTTTGGTTGCATGTTTTCATTATCACAGACTGAAAAGAGAGTGCTCCGGGAGTATTTAGACAAAAACATACAGAATGGTCTCATCCAACCTTCAAAATCACCTGCAGTGGCGCCCCTCTTTTTCATCCCCAAATGAGACTCTTCCGAATTAAGGCCATGCATAGACTTTAGGGGGCTCAATAAGGTTACTATACGAGACCGGTCCGTACCCCATGCCTCTTATCTCGGACATCTTGGAGGCAGTTCAAGGCGCAAGGATCTTTACCAAATTGGACCTCCACAGTGCGTACCATCTCCTACGGATCCGCAAAGGGGATGAATGGAAGACCGCTTTCCGAACCCCTTTTCTTTTGGTCTGTTTGAATACAAAGTTATGCCCTTCGGCCTCGTGAATGCCCCAGCCATCTTCCAGCGTTTCATGGACAGACTATTTTCAGACCTCATGTTCCTATCAGTTATCATCTACCTTGACGATATCCTGATTTTTTCGTCGATTCTGTTCAACACCAAGTACATGTCTCGGAAGTTCTTAAACACCTTCAAGAAAACAATCTTCTGGCTAAACTTGAAAAATGTGTTTTTGGGGTCTCTTCCATCCCATATCTGGGGTACATCCTTTCTGAAAGCGGAATAGCCATGGATCAAGGTAAAGTCTCTGCCATTCTTGACTGGCCAACCCCCACCTCGGTCAAAGAGATACAAAGGTTCTTGGGACTTGCAAACTTTTACTGCAGGTTCATTCCCAACTTCTCAGAGGTGGTGTTGTCTGTCACCACATTTCTAAAAAAGAGTACTAAACCATTTGAATGGTATTATGCTGCAGAGAGTAGTTTCTAACAACTCAAAAGATTGTTCTGTTCTGCTCCCATTCTCAAACAACAGGACCAGACAATACCTTTTGTGGTTGAAACAGATGCTTCTGCAGCTGCTATCGGGGCGGTGTTGTTACAGGAAGAGGACGGTCTTGAACATCCCATTGCCTACCTGTCACGAACCCTCAGTCCCAGTCAGCGCAACTATTCGGTTCTAGAGAAAGAGCTGTTAGCGATGAAACTGGCTTGTGAGGAATGGAGACATTTATTAAAGGGCAGTGGCCAATCGTTTACCATCCACACTGAATATTGCAACCTAAAGGTGCTAGAAATCATGGAATGCATAAACTCACGTCAAGCTAGGTGGGCTAATTACTTTGCTTAGTATGATTTGTGTATAACTTACTTACCCGGCTCTCTGAACACTTTAGCAGATGCCCTTTCCAGGAAAAGGCATTCTGACCTTCAACCCACCCGTTCGCCAGAAAGAATGTTCCCTAGGAATCGTGTTGCGGCCCATGTCAATTCCTTCCTACAACAGGGCAAACAGGCTGTTATCACCAAACAGCAGTCATGTGTGGCCGTTCCACCGGGGATAAGGGAAGAAGATGGTTTTTGGTTCAAAGAAGACAGTCTGTTCATTCCCAATGAACCGTTACAGCGTAAGGTTCTCGAATGGTGTCACGACAACCAAACAGCTGGACATCGGGGACAGAGTGGAACACTTGACCTGGTTAGACGCTCTTTTTACTGACCCAATCTCACACAGGACTTGACAGAGTACGTCAAAAGGTGTCCTGTCTGTGCCCAGAGCAAACATCATCCTGGCAAACCCATTGGGCTGCTGGAAAAACCCGAATTACCCACGCATCCTTGGGAAATCGTGTCTACAGACTTTAGCGTGGATCTCCCCAATCTCATGGGTGCACCTGCATCATGGTAACCATTGACTCCTATACAAAGATGGGGCATTTCTCGCCTCCACCTAAGGTACCAACAGCAGAAGAAATGGCAAGGGTTTTTGTCAAGGACATCTTAAGCCGCCACGGCCTGCCTAAGAATATCATATCGGATAGAGGGGCCCAATACACGTCGCAGTTTTCGAAGGAGATCTGTCGGATACTGGGGATGGAAAGAGCATTGTCATCCAGATACCACCCCCAGAATAATGGTCAGACCAAAAGGGTGAATGCTACGTTAGAACAATATCTACATTGTTATTGTAACCATCAGCAGGATGACTGGGTCCCTCTACTTCCCACTGCAGAATTTTCTTATAACCATGCCAAACACACAGCCATAAACATGTCTCCATTCTACTGTAACTATGGATTTCATCCATGAACCATTACGCCAGTTACTAACAGACAAACCAACATCCCGGCAATCGAAACGATCGTGGATAAAATCATGGAGGCACAAATATCTGCCAAAGCTAGCCTCGAAGCAGCCACTCACTCGTACAAACAACATGTGGATCGTCACAGAAGAGGGGTCCAGATTGGACGGTTGGTTCCAAGGTTTGGCTCTGTACCAAATTTCTACCCCGTTGGGCTCACCCTTCTAAGTTATCCCCTTGTTATCTGGGTCCTTTTTCTATCCTAGCAAAAATCAATCCTGTCGCTTACAAACTACAACTACTTTCAAATCTTAAACACATTCATCCTGTTTTTCACTCTTCCTTACTTAAGTCCTTTCTTCCGGGTGCTTCCTCTCAACCTGCAACCAATTTCAGCAATCTCCAGGGTACCTCTGACACCGAATATGAGGTGTCCCACATTTTTGATTCCAGGTACAATAGGGGTAGGTTGGAATAGCTACTGGGGTGGAAGGGCTATCCTCGTTCGGAAGACTCCTGGGAGCCAGCTTCTAATGTGCATGCCCCTGCCTTGTTGGCTAAATTCCATCGGACACACCCTGGAAAACCCGGTTGTTACAGGCCTAGAAGGGGGCATACTGTCATGTGTCCGGTTACCTGGAGGCTCTGGAATAGGTTCAGATGGGGCCGCCATTAGCAGTTCCATTACGTTTTCCTTGACGTGTTGGTAACGGTCTAGTATTTTCTTTCCACTCTTTGGTGTCTGGGGGATTCTTATGCTGCTTCCTACCAGCATTCCCTGCATTGCAACCCACTTCGCAGGCTTTTTTCTGCTGCTTTCGGTTTGCTATTACTCACAGTACCTTTCTGTTCTTTCTGCTTTCCTCTCTTCTACGCGCCCTTGCAGCCTAGTGTGATCTTCTCTCTCCTTTGTCGTCCCGGTGAGCAGTCCTTCTTGGCTGCTCCCTTTTTTTTTTCATTTCGGCAGCAGAGTGTTTTCGGGCTGCCGCTTTCTCTGCCTTACAGTCTATTTTTTCCTTACCTTTCATCTTCTCTTTTTACCGGAGACTTCGGTCTCCATACTTCTCCTGGTCTGCCCTCTCTTGGCCACTTGCTCCCCTGAGACCTCAACTCCCAGAATCCACCATTACGCTACACCATGCTTCTTCAGACTCTGCAACCGTTGGGACATCTGGTCTACAAGCAAGATGGCAATTCTTCCTGGGGTTTTTTCAGCCTTCGGCTTTTTGCCCCAGTAGAGTCTGTCTCGGTGGCGGGGCCGCAGGGCCACTGTACTTCAGTGGGCACTGTGGCTTCCCATCAAGGCAGATCACTTCACCGGACTGAAGACGAGAGGTACAGATACAGAATACGATGAGACTAATACGGATCTGACTCAAACAGTACAGGTGAGGAGACGGAGGAGGGCAGTGGAACGGAGGAACTCAAGTCGGTTTGTCAGTAGGACTCCAATGTGTGACAGAACCGAAAACGTGTGTGACAGGGACGACCTGGCTGAGCAGAGGGGCACTCTAAGTCAGGAGAGGGACGCCTTAGGCCACGAAGTAAGCCAATTAAAAACCAAGCTAGAGGAAAGAAATCTGGCCCTCCAGGAGCTCACTGAAGTAAAAATAGAATATGAGAAGCTACTAGAGCACACCAGGATGGTGGAGGATGCCCTGGAAAAGAACACCCAGACCAATGATGCTAAAACTCAGGAGGTAAATCTCCTGCAGCAGAAATTGGCCCAGTATTTCCAAACCAGGCAGGAAGTGCAAAGAGACAATGAGGCTCTCTGTGAAAAGAATGATGTGCTCCACAAATAGATAGCAATGCAAGAGCGAATTATTGAGACCAGTAAGGCCCTGATAGAGGAACAAAAGATTCAGATTTTGGCATATCACCAGGGAATAGGGGCTGAAAGAGAAGAGGTAGTGAGGGACAGAGAAACCCCTGAGCATAACATCAGGACCCCTGTAATCAGGGACTCTGACCCCTTCAGTACCATGGCCTCCGCCAGCTTCATGTCCACTGGCTCATATGAACCAAGGGCCATGGGGATGGTAGACTTCAGCAGAATTAGTAAAATGGGACTGACGGATCAGCGCCTCCCAGAAATAGAGGGACGGGCGCCCCTGTACAGATCTCCAAAGGTTAGGGCTAACCTCTCTGATCAGAAAGACTCCTGTGATGGGAGAATCAGGGAACTGGATCCACAAAACTACCGCCATCCCAGAGATCAGTTTGTTAAATTTGGTGGGGAACTCCAGGAAATGAAGCCCAAAAAGAGTATCCTAAAGACCTCTTCCCAGCTAGGGCATTTGGGGCGGGTGAGGGGGGGTTACTCCACCAATCCTAGTAGTAGGGGAGAGTAAGAAGACTTTTCTGAGCACCACAAGAATAGGGAAACTAGGCCACCACATTCTGCAAGCCCTTGTCAAGCTCGCAGAATCAGGGAGTGTCTAGAGGATCAAATAGCCACCTCCTGTAGTAGTGCCTCTGAGTCAGAGGATGAGTGGACGCGGGTGACTAAGACCAAAAGGCCAACAAAATCAAGAAGGCTATACAAAAATATCCCCTGAAGCAGATCAAATCCATTAGGCGTGTTATAACTGCCTGTCACAAAAATGCTAAGCATTCAGTCTGGGAACACCTTGAATTATACGAACAGTCCTGGGAGGATAGCACAGCGGCAAAGTGCTTGCCTTGGGAGCAAGACGACATGAAGCTCCACAAGTTCAATCCCCGGGTCCGGGCTTAGAAACCTCTGGGTATTAAGCGCGTTATAAATTACCTATCATATCATATCAGATGATGGATACTTTTCATCTGAAAGATAGTCAGAGTTGCATCCAATATGTGAAATGGATATTCTCCCCCGAGTACTGCAGTTTCTTTGCGGGGCTGGATGATCAGAACCACTCAAGATGGTCCACTTACAGGGCATCCATCTTAAAACACTTCTCTGTCCATAGAAATCCCCAAGAGGCCCGCAAGGCTGCCTAAATCTGCAGTGTGGAGAAGATCAGGCCCCACAAGAATGTGTGTAGGAACTAAAACGTGGCTTTGCGCAGACCACCAGGAGGGTGCGCACAGATAGTAGGGAGTTCATCAACACCTTCTTCCATGCCCTCCGCAAATACATCATGACTCAGCTGGTGAGGGACTTTCTCGAGAAGAGAGCACTGGACTGGGTCATAGAACAATCGACCTGTATTTATGAGGTGCAGAAACCTGTAGATAGTAAGAACACCAATTAAAAACTGTTACGCTCACCTGGTCTCCACAGGGGCACTGAACAGAGCTGGACGGTCCTGTGTTGAGTGGTTCCTTGTGTTCCCCTCTGATTCCCCTTTTCGTCACAAAGCAGGTTGCCTGAAAGGTTAAACCAAATGTTACCCAACCATAAAGACGAGGGCAACCCCCATCTCCCGTGACCTCTTCTTGCACCCCTCGGCTATGTCTCACCTGCATGTTATGAATGGCGGACTCTCCATCATGCAACTGTGTGCAGGGGTGCGTAGTAGTTCAAGTATCTAGTTACTTCACTGATCCTGCAGAGTTCCAAACAACTGTGACTCAATGGGTAAGTCTTTATTCCAGGGTATGGTTTGCTTGAGAATTCAAGTTACCAAAAGTTCACTCCTGTGCCTCTTCCTTACAGGTTTCCCCTCGGTGCTTAATATGGAGTGGGTATTCCTTCCGGAAATGGTAGCTGGTTTCCAAGGTAGGTTTAGCGGCAGCGTTATGCAATAATCTTTCCATACGGTATAGGTTCTCTGCGCACCTAATCTGCTGTTCTTGTATTCTGCAGGTGCGGTATATCCAAGGCGTAGAGTGCGTGGTGATGTCTTGCGGGACCCCGAGGAAGTGCTTCCTTCAGGTGAGTAGCGGCACTGCGCAAGATTTTAAAGTCTGAATGAGGCCTTTCCCCCACTGCGCGGCTAACCTGATGTCTTCTTTTGTTTTTCTACAGATGCGGCAGTTCCGGAGCAGAGATCGGATGATAGAGCAGTGATTGAGTGATGGTGCTTCTATGGATCGCTGGAATGAGCAGCCCTCTGGTAAGTATCAGCGTTGCGCTGCTAACCTGGTGTCTTTTCCTTTGCAGCTCTGCAGAAGCAGTGACTCGGAGCGACCGAGATGGAGCATCAAGTAAGAGTCTTTTTCTGTTCTCTTCTCTCTCTTTTGTCCTTGCAGGTAAACCGAGAGGACGGGACGGGCATGGCTGAAGACAGGCCTGGAGTTTGCAGACATGGTAAGCGTTACGCTGCAGGAGTGCAGAATAACGCAAAGCGTGTTCTGTACTGAAGGCGTGGTTTACATAGCCGTCAAGAAGTAGTTCCCAGGTAAAGTAGTCCCTCCAACCAAACCCTAGCAAATAGTCCCTTGGTAAATGAGTCCCTTCAGCCTGCCTCAGACTGGTCTGCACATGGTTCTCTCCCTTTGAAACCTGCCTTACTTGAGATGGCAGCATAAGCCTGGCGCCAACGGCGCCAGGACCGAGTCCAAGAATCCTTGAAGGTCCCCATGGGTGCCAATACCCTGGGCTGGTTGGTCTGTTCCTGGAATCTGGGGGCAGGTACCGTGACAGCATTCCCCCCCCCAAGGCCCCTCCCTAGGTGGTTTGTCGCGCAGGTCTGGGTTTGGTTGGGTAGTTTCAATGAAAACGGTTTACTAGGCGCGGTGCATGAACAAAGTCACTTGGCTCCGAGGACCTTTATTGGGGACCATAGCCTTTCCAATCAACTAGATAGAACAGTTTTGATTTGACCCACTTTGAGTCCAGGATGTCTTTCACCTCGAATTCTGGTTCACCATCTACCAAAATAGGTCTTGATGGTTTTGTTATCCGAGTTCCTGGTTGCACTGGTTTCAAAAGGGAAACGTGGAATACGGGGTGGACTCGCATGTTTGGAGGTAGCTCCAGTTTTACTGCCACAGGGTTGATGATGGCCTTGATTGGTCCTAAATACCTGGGATTAAATGCGTGGGCTCCTTTTAGTGGTATATGTCTTGAGGCTAACCAAACCTCATCTCCAATATGGTATTTTGAAGCTTCACTCCTGTGTTGGTCTGCAGATTTCTTGTATCTTTCTTTAGCTTGTTTGAAATGTTCTGTTGCCTTCTTGAAGGCTTGAGTAATGGTTGTGTGTAGACTGCTCACGGCAGGCATTTCCAGATGTTGAGGTGGGTGAAGTTCTGAGGTTCGTCGGTGTATTCCATATATTGTATAGAATGGAATTTGTCCCATGCTGGAATGCAAAGAGTTATTGTAGGCATACTCGGTTATCCATAAAATGTCCTTCCAGTTGCTTTCAGTTTGATGCAACATGCATCTTAGGTATTGCTCCAAAGTTTGGTTGGTTCTCTCGGTTTGACCATCCGTTTGCGGATGGTGGCTGGTCGAAAGTCCTACGTCAATTTGGGCCAACTGACAACATTTTCTCCAAAACTGAGATAAACTGACTGCCCCGATCTGAGACTAAGATGGAGGGGAATCCATGTATTCGGACAATTTGTTTTAGGAATTCCTTTGCCAATATTGAAGCGGGGGGCAAACCCCTTAATGGAATCAAATGGGCCATTTTTGAAAATAAATCTACCACCTCTAATATGGTGTTCAAACCAGGGAGGTCAATCTGTAATAAAGTCAAGAGATAATGTATGCCAGGGTGTAGGTGGAATATCTAGAGGCTGAAGTAGGCCAGGTGGTTTCTTTATTTGGGCCTTGTCCTGAGCACAAATGCTGCATGAAAGCACAAATTGTTTGATGTCCTTATGCCAAGTTGGCCACCAAAAATGTCTCTTCATCTTGGCTTCAGTATTTGCAATTCCAGTGTGGCCTTCCACCAACGACTCATGGTAGTTTGAGATGACCTGTTTTTGAAGTTCCTTACTAGGTAATTAGAGACGTCCTTGAAAATAAGGTAAATGATTGGCAACCGAATGATATTTGCTTTAGGTTGACCAGTGTTGTAAGGCCTTGGAATCGAGGAGATGCGAACATTTCCTTGTGGATGTTGTCCAGGGTCAGTGTAGTAGTAATTCCAAGGATTCTCTCCCCTGGAATGATGGGTACAGGGTCCGGATTTGAGTATGCTTCTTCCATTCCTATGCGGGACAGCGCATCAGCTTTGCCGTTTCGGCAACCAGGTCGGTAAGTAATCACAAAATCGTATTCAGCAAAAAATAATGCCCATCGGAGCTGACGAGAGGACTGAGCCTAGGCCGACTTTAGGTATTGTAAATTCCGGCGATCTGTAATCACTGTAATGGTGTGTCTGGTTCCAAGGAGATATTGTCGCCAAGCTTTGAATGCTGCCTTCATGGCCAGAAGCTCTTTGTCGGAGCATAGTTCAGTTCTGGTGCTGTGAATTTTTGTGACCAAGAGGCCACTGGGTGAAGTTGACCCGTCTCGGGGTCCTTCTGGCAAAGAACCGCCCCCATCGCTAAACTGGAAGCATCAGTTTCTACTACATACGGGAGATCTGGGCGAGGATGTTTCAGGACTGAAGCTGAGATGAATTTTCTTTTTAAGTCTTGCAAGGCCTTTTCTGCTTCATCCGACCACTGAAAGCGTTTGTTCTTTCGTAATAAGGATGTGATGGGATGCACCTAATGTGAAAATCCTGGGATGAATCTGCGATAGAAGTTTTCAAATCCAAGCATGCTCTGAACTCCTTTGATTGAAGTTGGAGAGGGCCATTTGAGGATAGCGTCCATCTTCCTCAAATCCATACGAACACCACATGGAGTTAGGACGAAACCAAGAAACTCGACCTCTGTAACATGGAAGAAGCATTTTTCCAACTTAGCATACAGCTTATGTCCCAATGGGTGCCAATACCCTGGGCTGGTTGGTCTGTTCCTGGTGTCTGGGGGCAGGTACTGTGACAAAAACCCAAACCAGCCAACACCCCTGCTGCTGCTAAGGTGGCAGAGGTGAAGGTTGCCCCCATTTTAGATCTGGAGTTGGGGGGGCCTAAAAATATACCGGTACAGAATCTTTCCAGCCAAAGAACCAGAAGGCCCTCAGGCCAATCCCAAACAGGTAGTCAGGGAGGTAATCCCACAAATGGGACCCCTAACTCCCCTGATTACATTAGCCCCTGATACAAGGGCAACAAACCCATCCTGAGGTATGTGAGGACTCCTCCAGCCCAAGGGGGGGGGGTAAACCAGATAGGGTCCATCCCAGGAAACTTTCCTCCTAACTTTCCCCAGGAGGGCAGTAATCCCCCAAATGCCGGGTTGAGTTTCTTTCCCCGGTACCCTCAAAACTTCACCCCAAAAAAACAACCCTCCTTGCTTTCCCCACTTTCCTGAACCCAGACAGTCCAATCTGGGAGAGGGGAGCCCAAGGGGGAGGGTTACCCAAACTATCCAAACCCGGGATATTATGGGAGAAGGGACAGCTACCCTTGCTGTGATCCACCTAGGATGGAACAGAGACCCTCGTGCCAGCCAGAGCGGGTGTCCCAACTGGAGCGCCAGGTCGAGAACTTGTCCCAGGATCTGGGTTGCATGTTGAGGGCTCAGCAGAACCCTCAGTTGAACCTGGCGGCTCAGAACTCCACAAACCAAGGGTCTGGTACTCCAGATCAATGACGGGGAAAGAACCCCGACAACTCACCGGTTCCAAAGGAGGAGGCACAGGGGGGGGGGTGAAAAGCCTTAGAGGAAGCTTCCTTCCCCACTTGTGATAAGCCCCTGGAAACCCAGGAACCAGAACCAAAATCTCCTGCCCCCGAAAGTCTTCAACCTAAGAAACAGAGGGCGGGTAGGAGAAATAAAGGACCTATAAAGACCGATTTTGTGGAGGAGGTTAGTGTCCTCCAATTTGAAGGCGAGGGGTCCTCAGAGGACTCTGGGAAAAGATGTTCTCCTTCAGGATGGGGGAACTCCTCCCAAAGAAAAATGGGTCCCGAGAGGTCCTAAGAAAGACTGGGGGAATTTGGGGGGACTGAGTTAGGATCGCCCATCATTGAACCCCAGAATGATGATCCAGAAAACCACCTTGCCCAAACCTATTCTGGGGACTACCTCCAAAAAGGGGGGGGGGAGAGTCACAGAATCAGAACCAGAGGATCCCAAAACTCCCCCAATATCCAACTGCCACATTTTTATTTACAGATCCCCAAGCTCCCATTCAGAATCATGCCCAAATTACAACTGTGTCGGAATCAAGAAACTAACCCACCAACTGGCCCAAAATGCACATATCTTTGCCCCCTTGAGTAGAAGAAGAGAAGATTTTATGCCCCGGTCCAAGAACAAGGGCAATGTTCATTTTTGGCACTGGTGGACACTGGATCCCAAGCCACTCTTCTGTCAAAGAGAATCTTTGAGCAGCTAAATTAAAGAACTGGGGAGAGATACCAGATCCCTCTCACCCCTCTTCCTGTACAACACCAGAACTTCGATGGGAAGGAAATTCCTGTTGAGGGGTCTGCAGAGCTGGAAATTAAAATTGGGCGACACAAGATGAAGCACCCGGTCATAGTCGTGGTGCCAGAGGGAACCCCCCCTGTCTATTAGGGAATGACATTCTCCGTAGGTTGTCTCCCCTAATAGACTGTGTGAATAAGGTAGATGTGACTTGCTGAAAGAAAAAGTGGGTCCATATCAACTAGGTAAAGAGTTGCCACCCTAGGCATACTTTGTGGCAAATAGAAGAGCCTACAGAAAACCCAGAGGGAGAGAATTGTTAAAAACGTAGGAAATTTTAAATTGTCGTTAAATACATGCAAGGAATATTGTAAATTGTCACTGAATGCATATGTATATCCCACGGCTGTCATCTCTATTGGAGGCAATAGAGGGAACATTTTCAAAACTGGGTTATGTTCTGTTTTCTACTATTGACACTGAGTGCACCTAACAACCAAGGAGGACCTCCTCTGGGACCCGGGAGAAAAAAACAAAGAAATCCAGAGTGTCGCTCCACACTGGAAAAGAAAGCATGAGAGAAGACGAGGGTATCGTCCCTATGCCAACCAGAGCCGGCGAAGAGAGCGTGTGGCATCATTCGCTGAAGGAAGAAGAAATTACACTCGAAGAAACCTATGTTCTTCATGAGAAGAAAGAAAAATCCCACGTGCCCCACTTTCACATGACTGGAAGTCAAGCCGAAGTCAGAGGGGGGGGGGGGTTCTGTGGGATATTTTGACCCATTCCAATGTGCCCCACTGCATCACTTTACAAATGGTGAAAGAAACAGCCCAAAATGGATGTGCTGACTCCTGTGCGTGCCAAAATCTGCAAAAACTTTGTTTGGGTCACAACCAAGAAAAGACTGCAAACCATCCCAGCACTCAAGGGAAGACCTAATGCTGAATAAACTGTGTATGTGCTGCAGAGGAAAATCTGATTTAAAGGACTCAGTTTAATGTGCTTTTTCAGGAATTAAGTGCAAAATCGCCTGTTTTGAAAGTATGTTTTTGTTTAAAGGTTTAATTCTTTAAGAAATGTCAAAGGATTGCTAATGTAAAAATCCACCTATAAACTGTGTCGTTTTAAAAGTGTAAAATTTCCAAAACGTTTATCTCTCTTATTTGGGGTGGAAGATTGTATTCAAATCTTGTACACTGTTCTATATTTCTGAATACCTGCTGCTTACTTACATCTGTGTAGAATTGTTTATTTGTGAGTGGAGAAATTTGCAGGGGAAATATTAACTTAAGTACTATCTTTTCAACAAGCCAAAACCGTTCTTTTCCCTGTGTTTTATATTCTGTGTTGCTATAAGTGAATTTAACTGCCTTACCTACTTTCTAATTTGTATTGTCGCCATATTGGTGATTGCTGCCCCATATATATTAAAACATATATTTGATTTGAATTTTAAATAAATGAATAAATATTACCTTTAACAATTAGCCTGATTCCTGGTCCATTGTGACCTGGAGGTATTTTGAGAAGGGGTGTGATATGAGTGGTATATCACTCACGATACTGAACCTATAGACACAATAAATAAGTATTCCATTTGTGCATTGCATGCTAGGCTGAGACCCGGGTGTATTGCCTGATTGAAATCCTTAAAAACTTTATTGCATTACAATGTATCAGTTCATGTATCATTATATACATAGATATTGAGACAACTGCCAAGTAACCTTCTGATTAAAACCATCATCATACCCATCAGCTGAAAAGTTTTTGAAAACAGAAAGTTTAACAAGAATTTTGCACAAGTCTTTAATCATAATTCAGCAGGTTTAACTCTCATGTTTACATTGTTGAAGTTACAGTGAAGAACACATAAAAACGTATCTAAAAGGTATGCTTAAAGAAGATGTTGTTACTCATCTTCAACTAAAACTCCAACTTATTTCACTCTTTATAGATGGTTCCAGACTTTCCTCATGTGAAGAAAACAACGTGTTTACACTCATAGACACTAATGTACAAGGCAATAGAGATATGATGATATCCTCTTTAACAGATGGTAATGAAAAATATTGTTAACTCAATTGATCCATCTTAAAACAAGGAGAGAGTAAACAAACAGGGCATTGGCCAACTCATTGTTAAATCATAAATTGATTAACATATGTCTGAATTATGCAATTTGACATAAATGTTGGGTCTTCTAATTCATGATGTAGCAATATCTCTAATAAAGGAGCACTAAATGCCACGACATCTGTATATCAAGGCACCAGTGAACTACAAGGTTAGACTGTCCTTAAACCTCAATCAGGCACAATCAGTTCTTTATATTCATATTTATAATGAACAAAATGTGTCTCTATGTGAGTATGTAAGTAAGACCAATATAATTATTCCAGATAGAATAATAAAAATAAAATGAGCGATTACATTATCATTGGTCAAATCCTTTAGAAAAAAAAGCCAATCCTTTTATTTGACAACCTGGAACTTTATAAATGCATGAATTAGTAAGCTTCACAAAGTGAAGTTCGAGCATACATGCATGTTTAATGCCTTAACACATGCATTATTTTTTTAATGTATATATTCATCTCTCCTGCAGTGCATGCCTGTTTGAAATGACTGTGTTCACTTTCTTACATGCACATGTGCACATCTAAAATGTTCAACTTAAACGCAAAGTAACACTAAAAGTAACACATATCCCTTTTCCATTAACTACACAAAATACATGTTAAATCGCAAACTTGTGTCAACATTGCCATTTCCCCAGTCACCAATGTGGCATGTGCAACATGAGCCCATCTTTCTCATGGGGACCTTTAATGACCACCACAGCATTCTCCCCTTTAGTTAATACTTTAACTAATAAATCAATATCATGTTCTTCAAAACCATGTCCCAGGGGAAATAAACTTCTACAACCATCTCTCACGTTTGTCCCACTATGGGCAAACTCGTCCTCTGAACAAATCCAATTCAGTCCCCCACTATTTCCACAATCTACCTGCTGCTCCACACAATCATCCCATTTTGGTGGAGGACACAAGACACCTTCACTCTGAGTACCCATGTGATATGAAATGGTGGTGGTTCTAGCTTTGTACATGGTCACAGACATCATGGCAGCTGCTTTCACTACTTGGGCAGAACAACATAGTAAGAGCATTTAAGATCTTGATAGCCAAGCTTATCCAATACGGTACCCACGAAAAAAAAGAGTCCAACCAAGGGTCATCTGTGATTCCTTACTCATTCTCCATGTCCACCCTAAGCTTGTGCAAAGCAGCAATTGTCTGAGCTAGAGTTCCATTCTCTGAATCATTGGGAGGCACAAATGTACAGCAAGTTCCCCCTATTTTTTGACAGACTCCCATCTCCATAGCTGTTAGGAGGTCAAGGATATATCGGTCTTGCAAGGCAATGGGAGTCAGGGCCTGTAGTTCTTCCTTAATGGCACTAAAAGCTGACTCAAATGAATTCACAAACAACAAGAGTTTGTACTGGGTTACCGGGAGCCACATTGCATTTGTGGCAGCTTGGACGCCAGGGGCCAGGGGAGAGTTAAAAATAATTCAGTCCAGCTGAACACATGATGCTGCTCCATAATGTCCATTAGAGCTTTTCAAGATGTTGCAGAGAAGTAATTTGACTGCTTGGTCCATCACAATGGTTCCTGCTTTCCACGATCCAGCAAAGTCATTGGGATGTCCATATATAATGATACAGGGAAACCAAGGGGGACCAGGGGCAAAGGGGGCACAGATGTGGCTTTGAGCCTCGGGCAGAGAAGTACTAAGTGTTCCCCAGGAATAACAAGGACAGGCATATGTAGTGTAGTGAGACTGCATACACCTCGCAAGGCTGGAGGCAATTGTCTATTATTGAATTGTTCACAAGACCAAAACACATCAAGAAGAGCTGCTGTACCTCCAGCCAGATCAGCGATGCAAGGCATGCGGCTGCAGGTCCCATTTGTGCCAACAGGCACCATGTCATTGCCCTTACAGAGAGAAAGATGTGTGAGTGTCTGTAAATTAACAGGTTTTCTGGCTCCTTGAGCCATGTCAGATATTTTAAATACTCTGCCATACATTTCCACACTCTTCATTTACTCTGCCACCCTTTCTTCTGAGAATCCCCTCCTCCCTCCAGCTCTGCACCTCATCAACTCTTGCTCCCATCAATTGTTTATTATAATGGATCCTTTTAAGTTCAACTGGACTCTTTGTGTACAACGCACCTTCTCATGCTCTTCACGATCGGCTGAAAATTCGTCATCAACCAGTAAAATAGATGCTGCGACTCAATGTCCTTAAAACTGCCCTCGGTCCCTGCACAACGCTATGTGCAATAGAAACAGTGCCTCTGCTAGTTCTATCTCATCTGGGATAAACACCCTAGTGACACCAGAAGCATGGGGGATAAGAAAGCAGATGCAGAAAAATCCTACAGATCTCTCTCCCCCACTCTCCTCATATGGTTATACCATACATTATCTGCTGCAAAACTATGTGCATCCATTATTGAATTTGAATTTACATCATCCTTGTCCATAAAGTCAGAATCAATATTTCTTAGTGACCTCAATAATATTTGATCAAATTCTACAATACTAGATAAGTTTAAACCATTCAGATCCATACTGTTTGCCATCTTTGAACATGATAACAATAAAAATTAGAAAGACATATAATCAATCATCCTAATATTCATTTTAAATCAAAAGTTTCTTCTTATTCTTAAAAATAATAGTTATTGGTCTATGTTCGCTCCCCCTCTTTTTTCTACTGGAATGATCTGCAAATCTTTAGGGCGTACTTAACTTTGAACCTGCTCCTTCCCCTGTGCCGGTGGAGGGGTGCCAGTATCCCTTTGCACGTCACTAAGGTGGACTCAGCTATTGCTGCCCTCCACCTTCACAGCAGATGGAGACACAAAAATCACACAGTGTGTCACTGTGCATGCAGGTGAGAGTGGTGTGTGCAACCTACGCCCAGTCGCAATATCATGAGGGCTAAGGTAGTGATCTTTTCCTGGTTGATTCATCAAATAAAACAGAACAATTGGTAGGCAATAGTGCCAGTTCTTATGCAAATCATTGTATAGTTTAGAGAGAAAGACCTTAAGAACTCTGTTCAGTCTCTCTGCAAATCTGTTGGCCTGAGAGTGGTACATTGAACACAACCAGTGCTTTATCCCCAAGAGCGAAGTAATATCTGCGAACAAGGCATTAAAGTAGTGAGTCCCATTGTCAGACGTCAGGATCTCACAAATTCCCCACCATGGGAATACCTCCCTCAACAGAAATTTTGATGCAGATTTAGCATCACAGTGTACGCAGGGACCAACCTCAAGCCATCTGGAAAATGGGCAAACAACAACTATGACGAAATGAAAATTATTACATCTCTGAACCATATCTATGAAATCAATATGGAGTTCCCAAAAGGACCCTGAGTGCCTCAGCAAATCTACCCTTAATGACCTCATGGTATTTTCAGGATTTATTTCTCTACAAACCTACACAGTACCCTACAAATCTATTATCTACTTATCTGTTCCTGGAGGTTTGGTATGAACCATTCCTCCTGGACCTCTGCTGCAATTTGTGACTGAGAAGTATGCGACATGTAGTGTAGTTGCTCTACAGCCACAAGAAGCAGCTCTACATGCATTACTACCATGCCAGTAAACTCATGTATCTGCATAATTTGAAGCAAAGGGACCTCAGTGTACAGGGCTGCCAACTGTACTTGCTGGACACGGTTTCCTTTTTTGGGGAATCTGTAAATGGCAAATATGCTGCTTCTTTCAATGCTCTGTCTGCGGCATCATTTCCAAGCGTTATGGGGATAGTATGATTAGTGTGCGCAATGCGTTTAACAATCGCTACCTCTTTGGACAGTTTTAGTGCTTCGATTAACCTGGATAGCAGCATGGCATGCTGGACATGCGTCCTGTCAGATCTCCTAAACCCTCTTCTCTGCCACCTTGACAAGCCTGAATGTACAGTGGAGGTAACATATGCAGAGTCAGATTAAATAGTGACTTCCCTCTCCTTACTCATTTCCAGCGCTTCTATAAGTGCCACTAGTTCCGCCGCTTGCGTGGAGTACTGTGAAGGCATCAATTTCTTCATCCTGACCTGGTATTCCCGATCCACAAGGCCCATAATAGCGGCAACCACATGCCTCTCACCAGTGTCCTGATTAATTATCAAGGACCCATCAACAAAATGTACCTCACCTGCCTCCAAGGCATCCTCCTTAACATTCATCTTCGCTTCCTCTTCTCCCTCATAAATCGGACAATTGTGGACAATGTCATCGGGTTGAATATATCATATATATCAGCTACAAATGTTGCAGGATTGACTACTGTGAACTGTACAGGATGTGTTGACACATTTGATAGGATAACCTCATACCCCGAGACTCTTAAGGCAATCAAAGTCGACTTTGACTTTTCCACGATTGAAAAGACTGCCTGCTCCACATACAATGGCACCGGACCACCTATAGTAATGGTTGAAGACCTTTGAACCATAAAAGTTGCAGCTGCCAAAGCCTGCTCAAACGGAAACTGTACTTGCAACACTAGGCCTAGGAGCCTGCTATAGTACGCTAAAGGTTTATGGTCTAGCAATATTTTCTGGGCCAGGACCACTGTCATCACTTGCCCGTTTGAATGAGAAAATAGATCAAATGGTTTTGTGTAATTTAGGCTCACCAAGACCGGAGCATTACTGATCGAGCCTTGAGTTCCCAAAAGCAGGTCACCTTTTCAAACCATTCTATCAGACCCTTCACCTTTTGCGCTCCCTGAAGCAAGGGCCTCATATAAACAGAGCAGTCAATGATCCATGATCTACAAGAATTACAAAGGCCCATAAACTCCAGCACCTGTTTCACCATGACTGGCTGGGGCATATTCTGGACTGCGGTGGCTCCCTCTAGCATTACCTTCCATCCTGCGAGCAATAACATTTGCCCCAAATATACCACCTCTGTCTGGCAATATTACAATTTTTCTTTTTCCACTTTGTACCCCTTCTCCTCAAGCAGGGTGAGGAGCGTTATTGAATCACCTCAACACTGCTCTTCTGAAGTACTACAGACTAACAAATTGTCCACATACTGGTTTGCTGTACTGGACACATGTAATTTCCCCAACTCTATTTGAACCACCCTATTGAAAATACTCAGAAATTAACATTACCCCCGGGGCAACCTTGTGGGCTCCAATCTCTGACCATGATATGTAAACACCATGAGGTACTGAGAATTGGGGCTCAAGGGGACTGATAAAAATGCATTCTTCAAATCAATCACCATGAAGTCGGTTGACCCAGTAGGGATATTACAGGGAATGGTAGCAGGATTCGATACCACCCGGAATTCAGCATAAACAATATCATTGATAGGGTGAAAATCCTGGACCATCCTCCAACTGGACCCCTTCACTTTCTTCGCAAGATAGATGGCCAAGTTACATGGGGAGACACAAGGTTGTATTATGCCTTGCATCAACAATGCCATAATGGTCTCATTAATCACTTTGCTTGCCTCTCTAGACATGGGCTGCTGCTTAACCCACAGTAGTATTTCATTAGATTTTGATTTTATCTGCACTGCTCCAACACTCTTTAACAGCCCCACATCATGAGGATTGCTGGTCTGTAAATGGTCCAGTACCTTCCCCTTATCATCCTTTCAATATGGTGATGTATTTCAAACGATGAGCATGGTCTACGGTACTTCCCTTTGCTCGAATAATTGCTCGTCGGACATATCCCTTAGCGATAAGGTTTATTGATGCACAGAACTGTGTGCCACTCTACGCCTTCCTCACCAGTGCCTGAGAGAACCACTATGTTCTTCTTGAGGACTACTGCTTCTAGGAGAACCGTAACAATGGTGCCTGGTGCTACCTCCTGAGGCTAAGCAGGCCGAAACTAACAAAAATTCAATCAGTAACTGCCATGTCTGATCTCGGATTCCGGGACCCAACTCAGCAAAACCATTACTCAATAAAGAAACAAAGTTGAATGTACAGGTACCTCCCTTATTGCACCATCACTAGAGTATGCATGCAAACGTGCCACTTCTCTTACTGGATACAGACCTGTAGTATAGCATACTATACCATCCTCTGTGAAATCGATTGACATGTGGAGTCTGCTGAGGAGATCTCTGCACAAGAGATCCACTGGGGTATCTGTGTAATACAACAAAAGTAGCAGGTACATTTTGTGTTACCTTAATAGAGAGGTCTCAGGAGAATGGCTCAAGGGCAACGCGCTCGCCTTGGAAGCAAGACGACACAGGGCAACACAGGTTCGATCCCGGGTCTGCGCTTAGAAACCTCTGGGTATTAAGTGTGTTATAAATAACCTATTATAATTATAATACATAAATCCTTGGTGTAAGGAACTGACATTATAGCCCCAGAGAATCCCTGTGTGTGAATTTTTCAGCCTGATAAGGGGAACTCACCTTCCTTGATGCAAGAACGTGTAGCGCCTGTATCGAGCATGAATGAAAACGTTCAGTCACCTACCTGCACACCTAGCCCGGGTTCCTCTTCCAGAATGGCAGTAACAGACAGGATTGGACACATCAGAGATCCCTGTGAGCTGTCCTAATCTGGGTACATATTATCAGCGAGTAAAGGGAAAGGATTCCCTCCAAAAAAACTTGCTCCAGTGTAGTGAGTGACCGTTTCTTGGGGTTAAGGATTTTTATCTGTGTCTGTACCAGTGCCTGTACTGGCACGGTCAGTTGATTCACATAGGTCTGTGCAACCCTAGTCACTGGGTTCTGTTCAACCTGTGCCTGCTGCGATTGTACATAACTTGGGACATATGGCATGGTTGCATTGGCTGAGCACCTACGTTAAAATACTGTAGCCTGCTCTGGCAATCTCATATAAAGTGTCCCATCCTTCTGCATGAACAACACAGGATTCCATACACCCCTCCATAATTATTTTACATCGGCCCGTTAAACCAAGATCCCATTCCTCTGAACCCGCCAAATGTCCTGTTTCCTTATGAAAATCCTCCCCTACCCCTCGTAAACCCTCTCATTTGCCTTGGACCGGTTATACCCATACATCCGCACTTGTGTTATTGTCAGGTTTCCTTCCCCTATTCAGGCTATTTTCCCTTATTCAAGTTTCCTTCTCATTATTTCTCTTTATTTATCCTTTTTAGATTAGCCTTGTGTGGGTGGGAAGTTTTCTATTGTAGTTGGTTTGGCCTTAACTTGCTGATTCAGAATCCTGGTTCTGACCCAAGGCAAAATGGAGTCTCACAGTGACAGCTCTGATTGGTTAGAAGACACTGCAGAACAACAATGAACATTCTAAACTGTCACTCTGTGCCTTTCATCATCTAAACCCCAGCTGAGAGGACGTGTTTAGTGGCTGCTCCTGCTTTAGACTTGGGCCTGGTGGATTTTATCCTTCAGGCGTTAGCAGTTGAGCGGCTACTTTCTTGGGGGTTTCTGGAGAAGCTATCAGTTGTCAGGAATTCGTTTTTGAAGACAGGAAACTCTGAAGATCCTTAAGAATTTGCTCTGGAGATAAGTGACTTTGTTTGTACTGCAGCTCTGTTCATCTTAATGACATTTACTTGAAAATTCGTAAAAAGTTATCTTTGATTTTGTACTATTGAACTCCCTGAGTGCGCTTGAACGCTATTTGTAAATACGCGTACTACGTGTAATCTGAAAATATCGTTGAACCTTTGCGAGTGTATTCAACTGCGCGTGTGTTTGCCAGCGCGTGTGCTCCTTAGCGCGTGAATCTGTTCGTCGCGTGAGAATTCAAGAGCGTGTGTGTTTTCCAGCGCGGGTGCTCCTTAGTGTGAGAATCTGTTCGTCGCATGAGAACTCAAGAGCGTGTGTGTTTTCCAGCGCGGGTGCTCCTAGCGTGAGATTCATTCGTCGCACGAGAACTTTAAAGCGTGTGTGTTTCCAGCGCGTGTGCTTCCAGACGCAATAATCTAATTGCCGCGTGAGAACTTTATAGCGCGTGTGTTTTCAAGCGCGTGTGCTTCAGCACGAGAACTTGAAAACGTGTGGTTTTTTTGCGTGTGTCTTTTTAAACGCGTGTATTCGATCGCGAGTGAACTCTTTGCGCTTGGGTTATAAGGCGCGTGTGAATAGGTGCGGAAGTTCATCAACACGGAAATTTATTATCGCGTGTGTTTTTCTGCGCGTGTTCTCGTTTGCGCGTGAATTCTACTTGGCATGGTTAGGCAAGCGCGTGTGTTTTCTGCGCGTGGATTTTGCTTACCGTGCGCGTGTTCTTCAATGCAGGAAGTTTTCAACGTGGAATTCATCTGTATTGAAATAACCCGCGTGTGAGTTTAACACGTGTTTCTTCAAGAATTCACAAACTCAATTGAATTGTAAATAGTTTGAAAAAACAAAAGAAAAGTTTGAAAGAAAAGGAAAGAATAAATAAAAACAATTTAACTAGACAACTAGTGCATTTTGGAAAAGAGACAAAGAACTAAACTTTCCAGATTTGCCCAAAGTAAGAAGTTGCTGTGAATTTCAAGAGTCTCAAGTAAGAGAGATTTTCAGCTTCTTTACAAGCTTCTCTAAGAAATTTCAAGAGAAGAGCCAGGTATGATTCTTAATTATTAGTTAAGGATTTAAAGTCTTTCCCATTCCTAAGGTTAAGTAAGTAAACAAAGGAATTGTATCTGCTTTTCTTATATCCTCTGCAGGTTCAGCTCTGGTTAGCCTTGACGCAGTCTGCCTGGTGTTGTTTTGTTATCCACTTCCCCCTTTCCCTTTGGGGTGTAGTTTACAGAGCCGAATTGAAATCTAGTTCTGGGAATTACATTTCAGGTGGATCGTCGGGGATTCAGCAGCTTCCGCGGACACAGGACCTCTCAGCCTGATAGTTATACCCAATTCACTATATCCCTATTGTCCATGCTGTCCCTCCAAAGAGCTGGCAATCACTGCTCCTTCCAAACAGATTTTTGCTAGCTTTCTCTTTTTTTTTTAAACTTCTTTTTATTATTCAGCGTGGCAGCAAAACACAGGCGAATAGCGTCAGGCAATTACAATATGAATACAATGTACACAGTGAGGGTGCGCAGAGGTTGCTTCACATAACAGCACAATCAATAGGCACATTTACAGTATGGGGAGGGTGACAGAAATCAATGATGGGGGCGAGGACCCGAGCTGATGGGGGGGAGCAGGTGGGGGAGAGGCATCCGCTGTCGTGTTGAGATCGGACATGTAAGAACGGAACCTGAGCCAGATGTTCCTAGGCCTGGAGTGGTTGGGTTGCATATGAGACCAGGCTTCCTCGGAGTTCGAGGCCCACGTGACCGCTGTAAGCCATTGGGCGTGTGTGGGAGGTGAGGGGCGAAGCCAGCAGAGCAGGATGGATCGCACCGCGAGAAGCAAGCAGAGGCTAGCTAGTTTTTTGGAGTTCCGGGAGAGGCCTGGGAGGTCATGGAAGAGGCATAACACCGGGGAAAGAACAATAGGGTGGTCGAGCTCAGCAGACCAAATCATGTGAATGTAGTCGGCATCATCTTGACCGCATCTAGGGCAGCTAGAAGGGTGATCCCTGAACATGCGGTGCAATCTGATCGGGGTGTAATGGAACCTGTGTAATACTTTGAACTGAATAAGTTTAAACCGGGAGCTGAAGGACACTTGATGCGTGCGCTCGCATAGGTGTGCCCAGCGCTCATCTGACATTTCAACGCCAAGGTCTACCTCCCACGCGCGCTTCAGTTTGACAAAGTCTGGGACAGATCTGGATTGCAACATAGTGTATAACCTGAAAATCTTGCCCCTCGTGGGCCAGGGGGAGGTGAGTTTCTCGATGGCAGGGTCGTCAAATGCTAATGCGGGGAACGTTTGGTAGTTACGCTTAAGGGTCTTGCGGAGGGCTGAATATTGGAGCCATACACTCTGATCACTCCTCAAGGGTAGAGGGAGATCAGGCCATTCAACAAATATGCCTTGGTCAAACTCATCACGCAGCACCTCGTAGCCAGCATCAGCCCAGCGACGAACCGTGCCCGATGGAACCCGTGGGACCCCCGGGAGGAAATTCCAAAGAGGGAGGTTGCCATGGAAGGCGTGAGCAGTACCGGTCAGCCTCCACATTCTCAAGGCGAGGGACGTGCAGGCAACCGGGTTCTGTGAGTCCAGTGCCAGGGGAGCGGGTTGTATCACTAAAGAGCGGATGTCGCAATCACAGACCGCAAGTTTCTCAAGTCTGACATGCGGGGATGGGTCCGTTGTATTAAACCAATAGGAGGTATATTGGATCTGGGATACCAGCCAGTATTTAAGAAAGTCGGGGGCTCCGAAGCCCCCGTTAGTCATGGGGGTAGACAAGGTATCGATTTTTAGGCGGACCGCGCCCGAGTGCCAAAGAAAGGAATTAACCGTACGAGTCAACTCTCGGAAGAAGCCCCCCCCTGGCCATAAGGGTACATTAGTGAACCTGTAAAGCAGCTGGGGCAACACCACCATCTTCAACAGCCCTATTCTGCCTGCGAGGGAGATCGGGAGTTTGTCCCAGACCCGGATCCTAGCTGTCAGGTGTGTAAGATACTTCAGATAGTTCTCCTTGAAGGTCAGCGCTTGCTGGCGCGTTACCTCTATCCCCAAGTAGGTGAACATGGATTGAGCCCATGTGAAACCCAGGGTGTCAGGAGGGGGAGGAGTGCATTCCGTGAGTGGGAAGAGAGTGGATTTCGAGCAATTCACTTTAAGGCCCGAGATTCGGCCAAACTGAATGATGTCCTCCAGTATTGGGGGTAAATTGATGGAAGGAGAGCGTACAAACAACAGGGCGTCATCCGCATATAGGGACACTATGTCCGCCTGGCCCGCGGTGCGGAGGCCTCTATGAGCGTGGAATTGGCAGAGCATGTCAGCGAAGGGCTCTATTGCTATAGCAAAGATCAAGGGAGAGAAGGGGCACCCCTGTCTCGTCCCCCTGGCGATCTGAAAGAGAGGGGAACAACGGTCGTCGGTGCGGACCCTAGCCACGGGAGCCAAGCAAAGCAATCTGACCCAGGAGAGAAAGGAGGGGCCGAATTTGCAACTCTCGAGAACCCGCCACAGATACCGCCATGAAACTGAGTCAAATGCTTTCTGCATGTCGAGTGTGGCGGCCACTGCGTGCGTCTCAGGGCTGATTCTGTTAATTAGGTTAAATAGGCGCCTCAGGTTCAGGGAGGTGGAGCGACCTGGGATGAAGCCCGCCTGATCTGCATGGATGATAGATGGCAAGAAGGGAACTTGCTAGCTTTTTCTAAACAAGCTTGGCATCTGCCTTTTGTGCTTTCTCTACGCTCTCCTTTTCCTTCGCCTGTCTCCTTTTGCAAAAATGCCTGAATTTCCGGCCAACTCTTGGACTCCATCCTACTACTTTGTCCAGATCGTGCTGGACTTCCTTAGGAAGTCCCTTTTTTAGCATGTGGTAAAAAATCCCCATATTCTGATTACATGCTTCGCCAGTCTCTGCCCTCCGTATCTCCTGGATTAACTGGATATGTGTGGCAGGATCATCATCTAACTTCATTGTCTTAGCCAAAACAGAATGCATATCTGGCATATCAGGATGCATAGCCCACAGGGCCCCCATGTGTGTGCCCTATAATTATTAAATGCTGCTCCATTGTGGGTGTTTGTATATAACTGAACTCCCGGATACCCCGCTTGTCTCCAAAGCTCATCTGACCATTCCCCCATTAGAGCCGTCAATACGCTTTTCATGCCCGCTATGGCCAACAGGACATCGGCAGTGTGCTCTTCTAATGCATATATCCACTTCCCCACCTCTGCCGTGAATAAAGAGATTGTCTACCTCAAATGATTCCAGTCCACGCGTGACCACTACTGGACGGATTTACACCAAATTTACAAAAGCATGCTTTCGGGACCAAGCCCTGGTGCAAATTTAGTAAAAATCTGCGGTTAGGTCTGTGGGTGTGAGCAAATTGTATTTTCCTTTGTGTCTATGAGGACTTCCACACATTTTGGGATCCCCTGTTGCTTTGCCCCCCTGGAGAAAACCACACCAAACATCGTAAAATCATTTTGAGGGGGCCATATACTTTTACCCCAACGTTTGGTGCGGATTCAAACGGGGGAGGGGCAAAGTTATAAGCCACCCAAAAGGTGCTCTGTCTATGAGTTGAGCAACTTAACCATAACTACAGGGCCGCTACCATAGGCCCTGTACTATTATAGTACTTACTTACCCAAGATTGATTTTGGCCTACTTGAATCTAAATAAAATCTTTTATTTTTACAATAGATAGTGTTTCAGTGTTTCTTTGGACCATATGTATGCCACAATTTCTTTGTACCAATCTACAGCCCTCTCTTTAACCTAAGATAAGCCTGGCTGCTCTGTCTACGCTAGCACAGGTTCTCAGGTGGTACAGACTTATACTAAGTGTAGAGTTTTGTACTGCCGCAGATATGGTTTTATGAAGCCCTTAGACTGCCTTCAGGAAAAAATGTCCAAACACTGGTGGTGTGAGGTGGGATTTGTGTAGATTGGATTACACTTATTATTGAGATAATTTGTGTCCTAAGGAAACCATGCAGTAGGTTTGCTTTAGCCAAAGAAAGTGTACTAATTGTATCTACAATTTAAAACTAACACTGACCTATGACATTGGGCCTTATTACGACTTTGGCGGCATGGCTGCCGCCAAAATCGGGTCCGGGTTCCCTGAATGGGGAATTACCGGGCCATTCAGAGTTCGGAGGGCCCGGTAATTCCTCCCTCCAGGAACCCGGGACCAAACCTTGCCCATTCCCATTTGAGACCCGATAGGGCTCAATGGGAATGGGAGAGGGAGCACACAATGGGCCGATTACGAGCGGCCCGTTGTTTGTTCCCGCTTCCCCTCGCGGGACCCGGTAAGGACGCCTGGTTTGACCAGGCGTTACTTACCGGGTCCCCCGAGGGGAGCTTGTAATGAGGCGGAACGGGTTTCACGGGTCTGCCTCCTTTAGCGGAGCCCGTTAACCCGTTCCGCCTCAGTCGCATTGAGGCCCATTGTGGAGCTTCTGTGAAGAATGTGGCCTCAATTAGAAAGGAAGTAGGCTGGAAATGATGTGAGACAATAATGCGTTATGCCTCTCACCTATGTCACCTCCTGGCAATACTGATGAGAGTGAAAATTAGGATGTTTTAGGCACCAGTCAACATTCCTCTGAGGATGAATATGAAGGTTCTGATGAGGAGACTGATGTTAGCTCAACCCTCTCTCCTTCTCCTGTCCCTACCCCACCCTCTAATATAAGTCGTGGCATATTCTTGGAACTCAACCAAAGGAACATTCTAATAGGACTCAACTTAAAGATCAGAATATTGGTGCAATAGTCTGGCATATATATTGAACATGATTATTTTGACTGTATGTATTTCTAAGGGTCTGATGCTTCCAGAATCCCAAGGTTGGTAAGTCTGCATGACTTGGAGTGTGATATTGTTGTATGGCTGAACACTTTTGACCTTACTTGTAAAATATTTGGTTTGAATGAGAGAGATCAGCTCCCCTGGGTTGTTTTTAGGCTTCCCAAGTATGACTACCATGTGATCTTGAATATGAATGAGGCTGAAAGATGTAATTATAGTTGGGTGAGACAAACTCTCATAAACAGATATGAGAAAAAAAAAACTTCTCCATATCTAAACCCATTAAGGGAACATGAGACAAAAGATAGGTCTGTCATTCCAATCTCTGTGTACCCTGTAGGGCCTGCTACCAGTGAGTGTTGTAGAAAAGCGGTTGTCTTAGAATCAGCTGAGCCACCTGGAAAAAGGTTAAGGCTCTTAAACTGGAAGAAGTCACCTCCTTAGAGATAAAAGCCATTAACTGCTACTCTGTTGGGCATTTGGCCGTAGAATCCATAGCTTCAAATAGGGGGCAAGCCCCCAGGCCCACAATTCTATAGGTCACTTCTGTGACCCCCACCTTTTGTTAACACTGAGGTGAAAGAACCCCTTAAAAACCTACCTACAGTAGAAGTGGTTTAACCTGTAGACGTAAACATAACTGGTTCTGTCCCATCCCTTACATGATGTAATACCATTAACGAGGTCCCTGAGGTGACCCCACCTTTAGGTAACCCTAAAGTGTTTGAGCTATCTGAAAATCCACAGTTGAGATGGTTCATGTTGTTGGTAAAAACGTAAGTGTTTCTATTATACTAGTACTTTAGTGTACTACCACTGTACAGGGCAATGATGTGACCCTACCTTCAGCCGAGGCTAAGGTGAATAAATTCCCTGAAACCTTGCTGGCTTTTGAGGTAGCCCATGAATCTGAAAACCTGGACTATCGCTCACAACCTGCGGAGGCAATTCACAGGGCTGACAAGAACTAACAATGAAATCCACTCGTTTTTATCCCTATGCTTGCTATTGCAGTCAGAGTTTATAGACATTGCTGAATTCCATACACCAAGTCAATGAATATCAAAATCTATCTGAAAACATAATCACAGGGCAATATTGGAAAAGCAAGTTCAAGCAGTGGTCCAGATCTATTTTATAGCTACTGTTCATTACTTTCCGAGATTGCTCTGTGTTTTATGATACAATTACTACTACCAAAAGGAAAGCTAACTCAGTAGTATACATGTTGAAAACTCTGTAATTTAAGGACACAATACTAAAGGGCTTTCAAGAGAGGAACTATGTGTGATCAGCAGTTGCACAAGCATGTTAACTCTGTGTGAGGGACACACAATTTTATGAGAGTACATGATTCAGGAGGTGCACAGTTGTTTGCTCAAATTCGGATAGTCAAGAGACACAGTGAACAACAAAGCACATTTGGAATTCTATAAATGGCTCGAGAAAAAATGAGGATGAAACAGTGTGCCTCATTATGAGTGTTGTGATTTGTCTGCAGAATTACAGCAGGTCTTCTATTATTGCCACTCAGTCCAGCAGGTTTACTGGCGGATTATGAGGGGTGGTAAGGTGGTGTTGATCCCCATTTTCAGAGACCCTAATGCACCATGGGGGTTTTTGTGGATCTGAAAATAGAGATCACCCACAAAAGTCAAAGAACAATATTCCTGGAGCACAGAAAGCATCTGGCTGACACATATTATTCTGCATAATGCTGTAGTCAAAAGTGCCAAGAATGTAAAAAAATGCACTTGCTGAGCCAAATACTTGACTCTTCCTAACCCCCTTCCAACCCATGGATTGCTCAGCAATCATGGATTCATTTTAGTTTTTATTGCATGTTGTTGTGATTACTATTCTAAGCACATTGACATGCAATTATTCACACGCCCCCCCAACCCCTTAACCATTATGCATTACCTGCTTCGATTGGTGCCGACAATTTTGAGTTATATAAACTAGCCATTATCCATTAGTACATTCTTGTCATCTTGGCACATCCATAAACACATACTTATATTCTCGTGAAAATGTTAGGATAAGAAAATGTGATTTGTTACACCAGGTATTATGCCTCTTCCTAGTGCAAAAACATTATCAAACGTAAAAGGAACCAGACAAATACGCAGAGGAAAAGACAAAGTTGGACATATATAGAATGGGTTTAAGGGATTTTCTGAAAAGAGACTGGTCATCTATTCTTCTCAAAGACATTGGGAGAATTTCACAGATTGACCACATTTACTGAAAAACATGGATTTGAGTATTAGTGACTATTATATACAATGAAAATCTAATTACTGCTCCTATCACCAAATTGAGCTGCAAGGAAATCTGTGGTCATTGGTGATCATACAGCAAATGCTATTGGGATTTGTGACAGACGACACACAATGCCCCTGTTGCCGAGACTCAATTCCTCATTGAGAGGTCTCTGCTTGATTTATTTCTTTGCTCCCCCTCATTGGTATCCCCAAAGAAAATCGAATTGCATTCCAAACACTCCCTACAGCCTGTGATACTAGATGGAAACCATGCAGACCATGCACAAGGTGCATGGTGTTGCCCGAGCCATGTTCTTTGTGGGCTATATTATCGTGACGTGTAAATGCATGTATTTATTTATTGTTTTGGTTTTAATTTATCCACTGCATTTCAATACACTCTGTTTTTTGCGGTGGGGATATAAGCACCGGAAGCACAGCTCAGAATGTGTGCAATGTTTATTTGTTACCTGTTGAATTCATGGCGTGTATTTATACGTGTGTACTACATATAACATACAAAAAAGGTACATAATACTTGTCAATGTACACCCAATTCACAACTTGTTAAAAGGGGAGTTTAGCGCCAGTCTCCCACTGCTCACCTCACCTCCTCACCTCCCACAGCCATTCACACCTGGCAGCAGATCGGTCCAATATAAAAATGAGCAAAGTGGTATTAATCACTCTTCAGGATGCTAACAACTCCACCAAAAACCAAAGGTCAAAGATACTGCAAGAAACGCCAAACCACAGTGCACATGTCAGTAAAGATTTTAAAATAATGATACACCATTGTGATTATTACTAATTTACCCAAAAGCAAAAACCTATATTTGTTCTCAAGCAGTTCCAAACCTGTATTACTTGATACCTGCAGCAATTATTTCAAACAAACCTTAGATGTCTTGATACATGGAGACACTATCTCCAATTAGCAAGTTAGTGTACAGAACCGCTCACTCATCCAAGCCATGAAAGTAAATGCTGATTCAGGACAACATTACATGGAGGTGATGGTTCTTGCCCCTTCACGACAAACACTGTGAAGATGAAGCGCTCCCTTCTTCCTTATCTCTCTAAAATCCTCAAATGTTGTTTATACCCAGCTTTTGGCCCATCTAGACCTCAACTCTCTTCTCCCACCCTCTCAATCTGGGTTTTGACCTCTCCACTGCCCTTCTTTCTGTATCCAACTCTCTGCTCGCAATTCCAAGCAATCCTGCATTTTGGTTCTTCTTGGCCTCATGGCCGCTTTTGATACTGTTGATCTCCATCCTCTTCTAGCTTCCCTATCTCTTTTCTAGGTCTTTCTGGTTCTGTCCTTGCTTGGTTCTGCTCTTATCTCTCAGATCGTTCTTCCCCAGTCACTTTGGACAACAAAACATGACCCCCTTTTCCATTACAACATTGTGTTCCCCAAGGGTCAGTCCCTAGCCCCCTTCTTTTCTCACTCTACACTTCTTGCTTAGCTAATATGATTAACTCCTTTGGTCTCCCCGCACACTTTTACGCTGATGATTCCCAGATTTTTCTTTCCTTTGCTTCCTAATCTGAGTCTATTCGTGCAAAGATCACTGCCTGCCTACTTTCCATCCAATCTTGGATACACTTTAATTTCCTACTTCTTAATTCCTCCAAGACTGAAATTCTCCACTTTCCCTCTACCACTATTCCTCCTTCTATCCCCCTTCTTCTATCACTTGACCCTCTTCTATGTTTCCCATCTCTCTTCACGCCCAGAATCTTGGTTTCATTCTCCACTTATCTTCCTCATTTTCTGCCCACATTTCTTAACATTACTACCTCCTGTCATCTTTCCCTCTATAATAGTCTGCGAGCTCATCCGTATCTCACTTTTAGTGCCACTAAATGTCTTATTTCTACCTTGGTTCTTTCCCATCTTGATTACTGCTCTGCATCTTGCTTGGTCTCCCTGCCTCCAGACTTTCCCTCCTTCATTCTTATTTCAACTCCTCCATGTGCATACTCTTCCTTCTCTCTGCCCGCTCATTGATTTCTGTTTTCCTTCAATCCATTTTTTGGCTCTTATTCGGATCCGGTCTACTCTTCCTTTTCCTTGGCATTGTAAACAAATCTATGCATGGTCTTTCCCCCGTATCTCTCCTCTCTTTTCTCATTCCATGTTCCTCCCCTTTCCTTACGCTCCCAATCTCTGTTCCTTTTAGCTGTCCCTAAACTTCCTTGTGCTCAGTCCTGTTTACGCTCTTCTACCTTACTTGCGCTTAAACACTGGAATGCCCTTCCTCTTTCTATCCGCTCCTCTTTTTACTCTGTTTTCCACTGATCTCTCAAAGCTCATATACTTTCCTCTCGAATGAAATCTAGTTTCTCTTTATTCATTTTGTTTTATTTTTACATATTATGTTCCATCCTTCACTTGCTGAGCTGCTTTGGTTAAAGCGCTTTATACATATATAAAGAACAAATTACAAACCTGGAGAAGCATAGAAGAAAATCAACAGTACCCCATATATAACAGTAAACTCTGCTACTAAGTAACAATTGCATTGCAACGTGCCACAGTACACAAGGCTCATTGCTGCTCCTAGCATGCCTGCTTCTGTTTCCGTTTTTACTGTTAGTAAACCAACCAAAGCAATCATTGACAAAGCTTGTTTTTGCTTTTATGGGGGTATACTAGCTGCAACTCTTCTGACATTATGGACTACCACTTCTATAATGATACCTCAGCATTGATCATGCTGACGATCATTAGAGGTTGTAGCCCAAAACATCTAAAGACCGACAAACATTTGGACTGAGTTTAGAGACTACCCGAAGAGACTGGTGAATATAGATCAAGCTCGAGGAGACTGTGGGACCCAGAGTGGGTCACCTTGTGATTTGGGGCCCTATGAATTGCCCTTCTGACACAGTTGCCACACTATGATTGCATTTCGGTGCTGATAGTTATGGGTAGTGTGTTGCAGTATCTTTGACAATATGACAACATTGATGCTCTAGTCGGGTTTGATGTTGCTCAGTACAAAGGCCCAATAAAACAAGTATTTTTTTAAAGGAAAGAAAAAAAAGAATCAAAGGCAACTCTTGATTGTGTGCATTCCCAAAATGTTCCAGAGTTTGGCTGCTAGGTTGTGGAAAGATGAAGCTCTGTGCCTCTCTCTTTCATGCTCTTTATGTAGATCGAAGTACATTGTTGCTGGATACCAGAATTTGTCTTAGTAGGTATTGGATGATCTTTCCTCTGATGAATTTGGTTCCACAACTGTGAAGAGCTCTATGGGCAATGTGGAATTCATTCACGCGAATTCATTTGTATTGCCAGTAGCCAGTAACACACTCTTAAGGATGGTGTCGCGTGCTCTCTCCTGTCAAGTCTGAGTAATAGTTTTGCTGATGTGTTATGAATGCATTTAAGTTTTTTAATAGGCAATCACAAATACTGAGATACATGATGTTGGCAACTTGATTCTTGATAAAGTCAGTGATGTGATATTGAGGGTCCTTTCTGAGAAGATGAAGCATGCCATTATCTCTCTGATTGGGCAAAAATGGTACGATCCTTTATTCAGTACAGTGTTGATTTGTGGAAAAGTCATTCCCCTAAAGTATACCAGGGCGTGTTATCACGTTTGCAGTTTTTAGCAGGTACTCATTCCTGCAGGCCAGGTTATTGGTCATTCTGTTGATGCATTGAGTGAAACAATCATGATTTTTGCCTTCTCCTGGTTGAACTTTAAGTTGTTAATCATCATCCATGTGTTCACTTGTCTGAGCAGTTGGTAAAGGCTGAGTTAGTGTCCTTGTTGTTGGTTATTTTAAAAACGAATTGTGTATCTTCCCTGTAGTTGCGGAAGGTCTGTGCTTTCTAATGAACCTCATAAGTGGGAGTATGTATGTATTAAAATGTAGAGGACATAAGCTCAATTTTGCGCATTTGAGCAAGTTAGTTCTGAAGTGGGAAGTTAGGTGATTTATTTTCTGTCTGCGAGGGAAGACATTGACTGTACCAGTTAGTTAAGTCGATATAATTTTTCCAGCCTACTTATTAAGGATCTGTAATTGATGGTGCTAAATACAGCTGAGATATCTATGAGTATTGTTAGGGTAATTTCTGGGGTCGGCAGAGCCATACCTAGGGTCCGTGGACATCCAGCTCTCAGAAGGCCCTAACTCCTTCCAATGTCCCAAAGAAGTCGAGAGTTCACACAAGGAGCAAAGGATTACTGCTGTTTTATTATAGCAAACAAGCAGGGCTCACACGCATGGAGCAAAAACCAGTCCAGGCACATCTCACCGATTTTGGGCTTGCAGGCCAATTTTGTACACTTGTGACGTCACAAACATCGTCACTTACCGAAATCCTTCCCCAAACATAACACCACTCCGGGTTGGTTCCTTGAGTGGTAGGTCCAGTATAGAAACATATAGTGCGCAGTGTTACTGGTGGACACTGTCAGGTGGTATACTTGGATCATCCCTAAAAATTGGTGCTGAAAAGTGTTACATTAGAGAGCTCGATGATTGGCTGCGGATTCCCGCCACCAGCCCCTAGTCCCCAGTGTCCTCATTGGTCAGGCCGCAGGCCCCCAAGCCTGGGACTAGCGTTGTTCCCAGCCCTGCTTACGTACAATGTGTATCGATAAGGTGTGACTATGTGACAGTGTGTAACAATAGGGTGCTTCTGCTAATGCCATGAGAGCGGTCCATTCCCAGTGCATGCTGTAAGTGTATTGTTGCAATTTGTTGTGAGCTTGGTCCCAGATGTGAGACGGCCGCGTCTTTCCAGCCTCCAGGCCTTGGCACCATGTCAGTTCGGCCGCGTCACGTGTGAGGAGACAGTCTGTGAGGCCGAATTACTTCAATTTAATTTGTATTTTGGCTTGGAATATTCTCTCCTGTAGCCTGGCTCACCGTGGCGTGGTAAGTGTGGAATGTGTCACTTGAAACATCATGTCCTTGGTGGCTGCGGTCCTTGCCAGGGCTATTCTGCTTACACGGCATCTTGCGGAGCGGAGTTGGTGAGAGAGTTGGAAGCAGTTTCTGCAGTCCTAGTGTTCTTTCTGTGTCTTCCTTGAGGAGTAGCTTGGACATAAAAAATCACTGCAAAGCGGAGCAGAGTTGGTGAGAGAGTTGGAAGCAGTCTGTGCAGTCTGCGCATCCTGTGCATTTTGTCCGTTCTGCTTGCTAATCGGCCACCGCTGTTTATTTCCACTTATACACAACAATGCCCAGTAGTCCATCCTGCACAAATGAGGTGAGAGTGTCGCTCCTCCCCTACATCGCTTGTGCTCTAAAAGCAACATGTTATACTTCCTAACGGTAGTTATGTTATGTTACTTGCCATTTATATAGCGCTTTATATATCATTGGTATGACCTCAAAGCGCTGGTAGGTTGAACGCCCTCAGGAACCGTAGTTCAGGTCAGTAGAGAGAGATGGTGTTGTATGGTGTGTGGGTGCACCGGATATGTGTGCAGCTGGTGTAGTTGTCGGATGGTAGCTGCTTCCTAGCGATAGGTGTGGTGCTGAAGATATCAGTTGGATATGAGTAGTCTGGTGGGTGGACACCCAGACTGGGTTCTGGCTGCATTAGGCCCGAGGAATGCATATGTGAGCAACTAGGCTGGAATGTGCTCAGCTAGCTGCGTTTTATTAGGATGATGAGGTGTTCATGGGGTCGTATTCGTATGTGAACAGTTAGGACGAATTAATCAGGGGTATAGCTGTGTTCTAGTCGAATGATGGTGTATAGTAGAGAGTAAGCGTGGTGGTGTGATATGGTGGTTATCTGTAGAGTGCCCAAGACCGGGCACGTGAACAGGATGGTGGGGACATAGCGACATACAGATATATAGGGACAGAAGTCGATACAGGAATATATGGGGATACAGATATATATGGAGGTAAAGATATACAGCATATATAGAGGGATACAGAGGTGTCTAGTCAAAGGATCGAATCTAAAGGGTCGACAGGTCAAAGGATCGACACCAAAGGGTCGACAGGTCAAAGGATCTAATGTTTTTTTTAAATTATATATATTTTTTTAGGTTTTCGTTTAGGGAAAAAAGTGTTTTTTAGCAAAAAAAGGGCATTGGGGGGGACCCCCAAAAAAAAAAATATGTGAAAAAAATTCAATCCTTTGACCTGTCGACCCTTTGGTGTCGATCCTTTGACCTGTCAACCCTTTCACTGTCGATCCTTTGACTGGCAACCAGAAACAGATATACAGCAACAACACGGGGAACAGGGTGCGCAGTGATACAACGTGTGGGGGGAATTTCAACATGTTCCACTCATTCCATTCTGCCCCATTCATTCCGTCCACTTCTTCTACTTCGTCTACTCCATCTATTCCATCCATGTTATCTATATCATCAATTCCACCTATTCTATCCACTCTATTCATTCCATCCATTCTACCTATTCAATCCACTCTACCGATCCTATCTATTCCATCCACATTGTCCATTCATCAATTTCATCCACACTATCTGTTCCATCTGTTCCATCCCCACCATCTGATCCATCCACACCATCTGTTCCATCCACACCATCTGTTCCATCCACACCATCTGTTCCATCTGTTCCATCCACACCATCTGTTCCATACACACCATCTGTTCCATACACACCATCTGTTCTATCCACACCATCCACAGGTAGCCCTGTAACCCCTCCGTTCCTTGTTGCCTGCGTGAGCTACGGTTACTCTTGGAGTCTCATGCTTCGGGCAATGTAAAATAAAAGCCTCTATAGCACTCTTCAAGTGGCTACTAAATTTGGAGTGAAAGAAAACGGGAGCGACACACGACCAAGCGTGTTTTCTTGGGGAGCTGTACTTATATCACTGTCTGTCAACATATGTTAAGCAAGCAACTCTAACGCGCATCTTCCTGTAACTTGTGATTGGTTTAGTGCGGTAACTGTGCCTAATACCTTGGAGCTGCCTCACCACAAGATAGGAGTTAAAGCGGACTTTTGGGTTTAAACACTTGTTTTATGCACTTGTGCTTAGGGCAGTGATAGTCAGGCTAGTTGCCCTCGAGCCGTCTAGCTCTTGGTGCTCACAGGATGTATGGCACTAGTGAATCATTGACTGATGTATTGTCTCCTCTTGTGCTGGCTAGGGCGGTGCCAGTCGGCATAGTGCCTTTGAGCCACCCTTCAACTCCTATTCAAAGAGAAAAGATAGAGGCAGAGAGAAACAAGATTGTGGAACCTTCCTCCAGAGCTCCATCTGTCTACACAAACCACACTTCCTCCCCTTCTCAACAGGATCAAAGTCCTTTAGATATGCAACACCTTGGTGTGAGGCTATTCCTGTTGTGAATGGGTGTGCTGTTCGAATTCATTTCCGAGGACGGCTTCCTGTGGAGTAGCCCTCTCTCTGAGGGTGTTAGCTGCCCTCACAAAGGGAAAGATAGGTTATTTCCAAGGCAACAGTTTGACCCGCAGTGACAGGGTAAAGCCTGTCTGGGGAGAATCCACATAACCCTTTAACAGCTGGGCTGGGCTCACAGAGCTGGCACATGTGTGGTTTGAAATTGCTGTACCTGTAATAATTATGAGAATTATCATCCACCATACCCTAACTCAGGTATGGTACATATTTAAAGATGTATCTGCCACAAGGAGAGTTAACCCATAATTATGTAGCTTTTGTAACAGGGGTGCATATTTTAAATGCAGCCCCTGCAATGCAGAGAGTTGGCTGACACTGCAGCTGTCAAGAGGGCACCTGTGACCTCTGAACCCACTCTGCACCAATGGAAAGCAGGCCCTGCAGATCAGGAGACTGTTGAATTAATCTTTTATTTTAAGTGAGCATATGATGGAACCTTTGTAGACTGAAGTGTAATTAAACAGCTGATCGAGATATATACATACCTATATACATGAATCTCTCTTAGGATGTCTCTGCATATGTTCATTCATCCTCACCATGAGGATTCGATTCTGTGTTTCAAAAGGAAAGATTGCTCTTGGAAGATATTCTTGGACCTCCATTGAGTGCCTGGTGCTGCAGCCATCGTATACCCCCTTACAAATATTGAGCCGGTCCAAACCAGTATAAATGTGCAATGTCACAAAGATTTTTAATGTTATGGTGAATGTTTTGAAAAATGAAATGAGTGCGAAGCCCAGTATGCATTATGTACTCAGTGAGCCAAGCATACAACCTGTTTATAATAGGCACATTTGTCAAATGTAAATACCTGTGGTCATTCACATGTGCCTAAAATGCTATTTAATTTTAGGCAAAGCATGCTGGAACTTTAACTGGTGCCGTTTGTCCCTTTCCTCTTTCTCATTTAAAGAGAACAATAGGAGTGTACTAGTCTGTCCATCTTGGAATGATAAACGTCTATACTAAAACAATGTGTCTTTTCATTTGAGGGTTTGATAATGTGCTTGGCTCAGTAAGACAAGACTAATATTCAAATAATGACTACAATGTATATTGGAAGTGATCATTGGAAATACACATTGTAAAACATTATAACTAGCCAGTTTACAGTGTTAGCACAGTTGGTACAACTATTTAATTTTCATTTTTTAATTGCTGATTTTGCAAACACCCCTACCCCAAGATATCTGTTTTGTTGTCCTCTGGTCTTGCAGCTGTCAGCAAAGGCTGGAGTGGCTCTAGCACATGGCAATTGATAACACAACTCTCAACCACAGAAACACAGAGACGTGGTGTGAGAGAGAGGAAGGGGAGAGAGAAATAGATCGACATATGATAGGCCAAGTACAGCTAGTAAATAACAAAACAATATATATAAAATCCACCAATTTCATAATGTGGGCCTTTGTGGTAAATATTAGGAGTATGTTGATTTAAAAAACTGCAAATATCTGCAGCATTAAGTAATGCACTTACAAATAAAAATACTCTTGTATGTAACGTGTGTAGACTGCATTCAAACTAAGGGTGCACCAAACTTCATTTGCGAGTATTCCAACAAGTTCTGCCTGACAAACAGCGATTCGGCTTAGGCCGGATAATTCCTTGCTATTCGACTTCAAGTGGAATACTTTGCCCTCTCATTTGAATGCAATATAACCAAAGAGGAAAATATGCAGTGCAGATTGCAAAAGGGAATGGAACTAAAACCCACTGAAAGAGGTGGCAACAGAGATGTCTTGCTATCCAAAAGCGAACAATGCTGGATATATAATCTAGATGCAGTGAAAAATGGATGAAACTCTTCAATTTAATGGAATATACTGCTATGACGTGTAGCAAAAAACAAGGCACATGAGCATAAGAATAGGTGAATTGCGTCAGGCGGCTATTTTCCATACGTTTGGGATACATGTTGGATCCGAACAATACCCATATAACGTGTGAGACACTAAATTAAGATCTTTATGTGCATTACATTAGAATGTTTAGTGAAAACACGTAACCAAATGCCCCTGGTGTCCCGCATTATCCAGCTTTTGGAATGGTGCCCCTTTACTTTTTTATTTCTTCTTCTTTTTTAAAGATGTTCTTCTTTTTTAAAATGCCTTTGCTTAAAATGTCACCTCTTGCCTTCAGATGTCAACCTGGTGGGCTTGTCACAATAAGAAGAATTATTAAGAACAGTATAGTCCGTCTGGGACCTGTTTCAACAGATAAGTGTTCAATATTACACTGTTTTTTGGAATCTGTGGAACTAACTTATCCAACTTGTGCGTTCAATTTAGGACTACTCTGTTTTTGACGCATATTTAGTAACATTTTTAGAAACAATTTTAGTGCACGTGTAAGCAACATCAGACGAGCACACAAATAAGACATATGCAATAGCATATCACAAATACAATGCCATTGATGATCACAACAAGTTGATAGAAGCAGAAACATCATCTGCCCCTCTTCTTTTCTTAAAAACCGAAAGGCGTGGCGAATCTAAAAAATAACTATTCTTTTGTTCTATACAATGAATATGCGTAGCTCTGCTACAAGATGGCCGTTTTTGGAGGATACTGGGAGTTACCCAAAATGGCAGTTCTGATCACGTGACCGATAACACTAATATCACGTGACCAATAGAGTGGATAAAAAGACTTCTCCACGATCATGGTGTTTGCTTTTTCAAAACTTTATGGTCTCCAGGAGGGGGTGGGGGGGATACCCGAGAGGGATAGTTGACCCTGAGATGCTGACCTGTTTGAGTTCCTCAGAGTAAATAATTGGTAAGCGAATCTGGAGTGATGGCAGTTTAGCTATAATCATAATGTCAGAAGCTTAAAGAATTAGGCTAAAAATGTATTGTAGTTTTTTTTAAAGCAAGTTCTTAAAAATGTTTGTGCACATAGAGTCTCATTTCCACACTCTGATCGCGGTGCTAGAAGTGAGCTATTTAAACGAGACTAAAAGTAGTAGGCTAAACATCTGTGCTTGTGTATAAGTTACGTTAGAAAATATGGACATTGTAACTATTAATATGTCTAAACTTTTGCAGCGGAAAGCGATACAAGAGGAAATCATGTGAAAGATCACGCATGCCTTTTCACCCAAAATCAATTTTAAGTATGTCTGAATGTAGTTCTTTACCTATTTTTAAAAAATAAGGAGATAACAGAAGTGGGCAGATCTATATGGAAAAAGATATGCATTCCAACTAGCACAAAATAGTATTGTGTCCAGGAAGAACAAGACTAAATATCTTCGCTAAAATCTTGTAATCTGGGTGGTTAGAAGTGTCTCTCCCTTACCCTTTTTTCATTTCTTCTGTGAGTAGAAATGAGACTCAATATAGTTTTGACTTTCCAAGTGACCCTAACTTTGGCCTTTTGTCTTGTTCCATCCATCCTACAGAGACAATGCGCCGGGTCATATGGAAGTGAATTTCGTGCTAAAAATATTCTGCAATCCATAAGAATATGGTGGAAGTCCACAAGGTAAAACACGAATGATGAATTGATTCAGAATATTGTGAAAATTAGGTTGAAAATTTAGATTTGGTAAGATTTTGTCTCAGTTATCAAATCAGTGATGAAAAATAAGATAGGAGCAAATCCCTGAGAGCAAAGATTTAGCCCCATCACGATTACATAGGTGTTAAAATGGATTTCTGAACTCTGACCTGGAGGGGCAGAGGTTCAGAAGGCCAGCCTAGTTTCTTGGAACAGGGTAACCTCTGGACAAGCCAGACCAATCAGGGTAGTGATGGCGGTGGTCAAGACTAAGTCTCAAGAGGGATGAGGGTGACTGAAAGACCTCAATAAGCACACAAATCAAGGACACTTACAAATTACTCCAGACAGGTGTTATATTAAAAATATAGACACATTTATTACAAGGCCTTTGTAACATCGACCATAGCAAAGAATCACAATAATACCAAAGTAAACCAACACATCACAATCAATACAATATATATACAAGACCGAAGGGTCTAAGGAGTTATGAGCACGTAAATTGTAGACCACCTAGATGGGGAGGAAAACAGGCAGTGCAAGTAATCATTAGACCCAGTTCGACATCAGAAATACACGTACCTAGGAAGAAGTCTGAGCCCTACGAAGAGAGGAGCCTTATGCTCAAAAGTACCTGCACACGCTGGTGCCGATGGACAAATTAGGGTCTCTTCAAGGGTCTCTGACAGTTCAGGAAGGTAGATGAAGCGATGAAGAACGAGTCCCCCACTACTCGAGCAAGGCCTCCACTTGCGGGCAGAGGCAGAGTGAGAGTGCGGGAAGGATCTGCTATTTCGCAACAGCGGTAGAAAGGAAAGGGCTCCTGCGCTAGGGGCCACCGGTTGGGGTATGGACTACTCACCGGTGCCCGATGCAGGCAGACCCAGACATCTCCAGTTCAGTTCACGTTGCTGGCAGGTTCAGCTGCGATGATCAGGACGTCTCAACACCATGTAGATTCCGCGGTAGCAGGATGCAGGGGCGAGGGTGGTCCAAATGCAGCAAATGTGCACAGGTTGTTACCACAGCAGGGCAACACAGCAACCGTGTTTACTCTGGTCCGGGCGCACTCGTCTCACTTCAGACATGGGAATGCCAAGTGTAAGAAATTCGCTGTGAGGGTGCCGTGGACCCAGAGCAAGCAGTAGACCACGTTTCGAGGGCTTCCCCAAAACGGCGGCGGTGACAGAGAAAAGCGTCCTGCGTAAGCTGGTCAGCTCACTGGTTGGCCCAGGGACACTTCCGAAGAGGTTTACTTGCAGGGTTTGATGAAGGTGCCGGGAATAGTTGATCCCATTATTCCAATGTGTCGAAGCGCCTTTGCAGACCTTCTAGGATGATCAGATGCAGTTCAGGGTGCCAAACCTTCAGCGGGTCACCAGCGGTTCCTCGACTCAGCTTCTTGTTGCAGGATACTTGGCTCCTTATCCCTTGATCGGTGTGAACTCAGGAGATCGACATAGTAGTGGTGTTTTCAGCCTCCTCTTATCCAAAGTTCCCTTTGCGCCAAAACAGAGAGGACCCAATGGGAGATCTGCTCACAAACACTCACACCATACGTGGACCCATCACGGACCACGGTGGTCCCAGGCATTCAGGACACTCCAGACTCTCTGGCACCCAGGATGTGTATTGGGAACAGACATCCCAGCCCACATCCTGGAGGCACACACAAGGCATGCAGAAGCCCATGAAAGCTTTGGGGTTTGGTGGGAAAGTGCATGACCAAACAAGGACTACCCTGGGTCGGCTCGACCTGGGGAAGGTGAAGGGGCAAGACGGTCAGCGGACAGGACAAAGAACCTTGTGGCATGGCCATTTTGGGAGCCAGGCCACCTATTCGTGCCAAACGCGGGAAGCGCAGATAACATGGCAAAAAAAGGGTTCAAAACACAAGAGAAACGATAGCTGCCACAAGTCCTGTCCGTGAGACACCTGCACAGTTCCGATTGAGTCCAGCAAGAGGTTGCTAGGGCCTTTGGAATGACAAGAGACCCAAGAGCATGGTAAAGTAAGTTACAGTGCACTATTGTTTCATGTTGCACAAAAGTTGCAACATGAGGAAAGGACTAAGGGAAACAAAGTCTCCCAGTACTGACTGTCTTAAGGGCATGTCAGTTTCCCCATAAGAATTGACGAAAGCCCAGAGGAGTGCGGCGGAAGGCTGCACTTCTCTGGCAAAGTCTAGATCAGGGTGTAAAACAGCAGCAAAAAGTTTGGGGGTTGCCACATGGAGGGAAAATTACATACAATATGAAATATTTCCTAACAATAGGGAGAGTCATATTGTAGATAATGTACAACATCCCTCTATTGATAAAAATGCCTTCCTGTCAATTTTTTATGCAGAAAAAATGTACTGGCATATAAATTGTTCCAGACCTGGTTGATTTGGCAATTAATACACAAGGTAATACAATATATTTAGGCCTTTGTAACATTGAGTTAATTAGTCCAGCCAAGAATCACTAAGTTGTGTTTTTTGTTTTGTAGTACGATCAATTTTATGCCATGGGGGTACAGAAGAATAATGAAATGATAAACAAAATGCTCCTGTCCTGAAGAAGGCCAGTGGAACAACGTGAAAAGGACACTAGAGATAGTGCCTCATTAAAAAAGTGGCCGAAACATGTTGACTATCTGAAAGACTGGAATAGAATAAGTATTTTGTGTGTTTTTGTGTCTAAACAGGAAATGAAGCTTAGATCTCTATAGAAAAATGGGTGATGATGTACTATGAAATGTCTAAATGAAATATCTAAATGAATTCTGATAAGTGTTAAACAAGCACCAAAGAGTGTATGACTCAATTAAGAGATATCTGTCTAAGATATTTATGGCAGTGAAACATCAACAATATCTCCCCTTTTTTTTTCTTTCACCCCATTCAATGGTCTGTTTTATCCCTTGATTGTGTTTTTCATTTTTCATTTTCGAAATTTATGTTTGTAAGTTAATGCTTTTTTATCAACTGTTAATGTACACCACACCTTCTGTGCTGTTAAAATAAAAATCCTTTTTCACTTCTTGCTTCATGGCGGTGATTCTTGAGACAAAACATTTGCTTTACCAGTAACCACAATTTTTGGACAGAGTGGGGGGTCATATTATTTTCACCTTTTTGGATGATTCTGAATGTTTCCCATTTGAAAACTGATCCCCCAACAACAAAAAAAAAGGAAAATACCAAATTTGTAATCCTCGGCTTCAGAGTAGCCAGAGACACGGAAACTGCCATCCTGAACACCCATGAAGACCTGCTCTGTAACCTCGACTCCAGCTCTCCCTCTGTTCTCATCCTCCTTGACCTTTTCTCTGCTTTCAAAACAGTCAATCACACCACCTTCATCAACAGACTTTGTGTGAACCTGGGCATCACAGATCAGGCCCTGGCATGGCTGACCTCCTTCCTCCTGGATCGTCCCTCCCAGGTCTAACTTGGGTACTTTCTCTCCACCACCTCTCTCTCCACATGTGGTATCCCCCCAGGGCTCTATCCTCTCCCACTGGCTCTTCAATGTCTATCTGGCCCCTTTGTCCCAACTGATCGCCACCTTCTCTTCTAACTTTCAGTGTTACGCGGATGACACTCAGCTCTCCCTCAGGCTTCCCTCAGCCTCCTCTCCTCCCTCATTCCTGACTGCCTATCTGTGATTTAGGATTGGTATGCCTCCAACAATATTTGCCTTAATGCCAGTAAAATGGAGATCCTTCCCATTGGGACCCCTGTTCCCTCTTTACCCTCTCTCACTTTGGCCATCCTCCTTGGGCCCTCTACCCTCGCCTTCCTGTGAGGTGAAAAAACCTTGGTGTCATCTTCAACACCACTCTCTCCTTCTTGCTTCACATCACCAACCTCGTGAAAAAGGCTCACTTCCAGCTGCACCTCCCCATAGGTATTATACCTTTTCTCACTTTTGCCCAGAAGCTCACTGTCTCCAGAGCCCTGTTTCTCTCCAGGCTGCACTACCCCTTTCTAAATCAGCCGACCTCTACTCTTTGTCCCCTGCAACTAATTCAGAACATAACTACGAGACTTATCCTTGCCTCAAGCGCAAGGACTGTTTCTCTCCATCCCTAAAATCTCTCCACTGGCTCCCAGTGGCTGCAAGGATCAAGTTCAAGACCTTCTGCATCATTCACAAGGTGTTCTGGGGCCGGGGCCTGCACTTCATCCAACTCTCTCTTCCAAAATACCTTCCTTCTAGAGCCCTTCGCTCAGCTACCTCCAACTCTCTAAGGGACAGACGCTTCTCTAGGCAGAGAGTGGGGGCTATATCTCTCTCTTCTGCAGGTGCCTCCTTCTAGAACGGCCTCCCTGCCCATCCCAGACTTGAACCGAACCACCTGAAGTTCAGGAAGCAGCTCAAGACCCTCCTTTTCTCCTCTGTCTTCTCTCTCACGCTCCCTTGCTAGCTTACCTGTCTACTGAGCCGACTGGTTGCTTTGTTCCCTCAGAGTCTCACTGGGTACCATGTTCCTTTCATGACCAGTCTTCTTTGTACTGCCTCCTGGCCTGCCGTGGACTTAGGGCCTGTAACTGTAACCCCTACAGCCCCCTGCCACCTTGCACATACCAAGAGCCACACTGTCCTGGCTGCACTTTCTCAGAGCCATGCTGCCCTGATCGCATTTCCACCTTTCCTTTCTCTGGAACTTCCCCCTCTCCTTCCCCATGCACTTCTATTGTCGCACTTGCACAATTTGAATGACACAAGGCCTAGTAGGATAATTCGTCTTGTCCTCCTTATGTTTTCTCTCCCTTGTCTCGTGGTGCCTAGAAACACTTGTGTACAGGTGTGTTATGAATAGCATATCATAGCATTGCTTATTGGGAAATATTTTGAATAACATTATGGGCCAGCCTTCCCCAACAGGAAAGTTATGAGAGATTAGACAACTTTTCTGTGTGGACTGTATGCACTGATATTGTGTATGAAGGACTGAATAGTGAGGGGCACAGAAACACCTATTTAGTGTTGTATCCTCTTGTGTTGATAGGAAGGAGGTGTGGTAAGTGGACGTAGATTGAGATGTGATAGAATTGAGCCACTGCCCAACAAACAAGTACGTTCTTCAAGTTTGCAGGCTTTTGGGCAGAATCATTGACATATCAGACTTTCATACATGGGATTACCCCTGCTCCAACCCTATTGGCCTCTCTTGGAGAGTCATCTCCTGTGTTGGGTGTATGGGGGGGGGGGGGGAATTGTCTCTTTAAAAATAGTAGGGAGATTGAGAACATGACCTCACATTCACCCTCGACTTGTGTCCTGCGTGAGCCATCAGAAAACATGTATACATTCAGGCGTGAGCTGGAAGGAAGATTTAAAATTCGCTTTCGACCTAAGCTACATTGCATCTTGCAAGAGATTGCAATGTGTGTCATTTTAAATGGAAGTCATATATTGCAGTATATGTTGTGTATATATGTAAGCATGTATTCGATGTGTAACTGTTTATGGTTTGAATAAACCAATACACAATACATTTTTAAAATAATGTGCAGCATACATTTTGTTCATTGCTAGTCAGCTCTTTGCATTCGTGAAGCATGCCACTTTGAGTAGCTTTTTTGTTAATCTGTAGTTTTCTGGCTTGTGTGCATTAAACAATGAGGTGTTAATTCAAAGAAGGACAAATCAATGAAACAGAGAACATAGTGAAGCTAGTGCCTTCATTTGTTTTCTATTTTTCAAGTTTATAAGATGATGTATTAAATAAAAATGACATTAGTTTCATATTCGTCCAAATACTTGATGAACTATTCGGTATTCGACCAAATACTAAATATGCTATTCATTAAAACCCTAATTAGAATCCACGTTTAATATTTCTAAAGCAGACACCAAGAAGGGAAATATTTGTTATAGCACTAAATGCATTAGGGAAGGTGTTACATGGAAGTAAAGAATTGCGCTTTGATGCAGTGCGGCCATGGCCCCTGTTATTTCCACGGGCTCTTTATTTGTTAAGCGTTTCCCTCTCCCACACATTAGCAAAGTCACTCAGTGGAACCCTATTAAAAAATATATTCTCTCCGTTTTTTCGCTTTAATAATATGATGAAATATCAGTTTTAACTACCTGAAGAACAAACAGTTTGAAATCCATCAGAGCGCTTTTCGAGGCGGGCAAAGGTATTAAGTGACTCCCATAACCAATTACCCACGTTTCCCGTTACTCATTGCAAATGTGACCTTTACTTAGAATCTGATTGCGCGTTTCCTGCTGCGGGTGTATAACTCTCGCGGTGTCTGAGAGCGGTCATTCTCCTCTCGCGTGATGAGTGCTGTTCATTTTAATGCGCTCTGATGGCTGGAGAACAAATGCGCGCGAGTGACATACTGTAGAGGCATCTGAAGGTGGGTGCTGCGGCACTTTTAATGAGTCGAAATCATCCGTCTGATAGGCTTTTCAGTGACAGCATGAAATGTCCATCTTGCAGTTAGAGAAAAATAACTTTCAAGCCAAATGCTGTTATTCTTGTGGAGGTATAATTAAAAGCATTTATAAAACCTCTATTTTGGGACGAGCAATAAAGGAACTTAACTCTTGATAGACCAGCGCAGTATTTGGGTCGGTCTGAAGTCAAAATATTGCATTGGATGATTTTGCAGAAGTGTGCAATGACTTGTACTTGTTTCTTTTCCCTCTTTCCCAAAGGTAAAAGGAAAATGATTTAAACGGAGCATACAAAGCATTTCCGTATTTGTATTCGAGCAATATATCATTTACCGGTTTAATCTATTACCCGTAAAAGGACTTTGTACAAATAAAAATATTTGTATTTACAATTTTAAGATGATACAGCGCACAGACACCTTTTAGAAAGAATGTGCGCAGACACGTGCAACACAAATTATAGGTCAAGACCTGGAGGCTCGGATTATGCTCAACTCAACTCTTTACTTCTCGACCAGCCAATACAAATTAACACAACCTTAAAAAACAAGCAGTCAAAGAACTATAATTCCCAAGAAAATAAGTGTTTTTGAAGTTTGTTATTAATTGGTTCCTGTGGGGACTCCGTCTCGTGAGATCACAGAACTATGATCTTGCGAGATTTGCAGAGCACAAAGCCCGCAAAATGAGAGAAAGAACCCTCCAGAGGCTGCAGGAGTCAGTCAGCCCCAGCGCTCCTCCTGCCTGACGACTACAGATGGGGCAGGGCCTGCTTACCAAGGCCCCAAGACAGCCAGCGCGTAATACCAAGGCTGAGGGCAGCCTCATGGGTGCTGGGGCTGTCCTGAGTGTGTGAATGCTAGCACACACATATGTAGTGAAGACAACTAACAGTCTACCTACCCTAAATTCTCTGCCGGATAATCTCGACCCAAGCACCTTGGTGCAGGAATATAATAAGATTATGCTCTCCACACTGGACAAAGTCGCCCCTCTCAAACTGAGACCAAGTAAAGCCAAAGCACACCTTAACAAGTGGTTCACTCCACAACTAAAGGACTGGCGACTACTAACAAGAAAATGTGAAACCGCCTGGCGGCTTTGCCCCTCTAGTGAAAATAAAAAGAAGCTAACTTCCACTGCATTACATTACAAAAATGAAATCTGTCTGGCAAAACGAAACTCATACAATGAACGTATTGCCAACTCCAACTCTAGTATGAAAGAACGATTTACAATACTAAGAGAACTAGAGTGCCCTATCTCGACACCCGATATCTGTATCAAAAACAAGACCTGGTGTTCAGAGATCCAACAAGCCCTAACTAATAAAATAAACACTCTACAAATCAAAATAAAAAATAAGAAAGACGTTGTGAACCTACCACAGCCAACTAACTCTCCCCCACTGAATAAAAAAACCATTGATCAAAATAACAGATTCTGTTCTACCAAAACTTCCATCCTAGAAGTTGAAAAAACAATGCCATCACTTAAAGCTTCTAACTGTAATGGAGATGTCTGCCCAGCACACATCATAAAAGATGCCGCGAGTGACCTCTTTCCATTCATTTCCAAGCTGATCAACGCCTCATTTGCCTCTGGCACCGTCCCAGTCAACCTCAAACAATCCTGGGTTCTCCCACTTCTGAAGAAGCAAACTTTAGACCCACTTATCGCCACAAACTACCGCCCCATCACAACGGTACCATTTTTACTTAAAACTTTGGACAAAGTTGCTTACTCGCAGATCCAATAATACCTTGAGCTACATAAACTCCTAGGGATCAGACAATCAGGATTCCGGCCCCTACATGGGACGGAAACTGCATTGATAGATTTGAAAACACAAATCGATGAGCTGAGAGACAAAGGGAAGACAGCACTATTGCTGTTACTTGATCTCGCAGCTGCATTCGATTTGGTGGATCACAAGGTCCTCTGCAGGCACCTTGACTCAGCAGCCCACTTCTCCACAGATGCTGTCAAGTGGATAGAATCATTCCTGAGCGACAGAACCATCAGAGTATTCTCCCCATCAGCGGCGGCTGATCCTACCCCAATCGTGTGCGTGGTCCCTCAGGGCTCTTGCATGTCTACAACTCTGTACAACATATTCACCAAACCATTGTTCGATGATTTGGACCTTCTGGCTATCACCTATACTAATTATGCAGATGATACACAGATTCTCCTCCCACTTTCCGGGGATCATGGCAAGGACCTGGCGTTGGTGAATAGGACCTACCTCATCATTCAGGCATGGATGGCCACACACATCCTATGACTGAATGATGACAAGACAGAGCTGATAATTCTTGGTACCCCCTCTAACATCTCTAAACTAGGTCATGAATACGCTTCTTTCATCATTGATGGCAATAATACCATAGTCTCAAAGGAGGTAAAAACCCTAGGTTTCTACCTGGATGCTACTCTCATGATCTCTGCTTCCAAAAGGTCAGGGTTTTCCCAACTCCCTTGGAAGCAGATCCATAATCCAGGTTCCGAGTGCCAACCAGTCCCAATTGGGACCTTTTGGACCCAGTCCTGGCGCCAGTGGCATCAGGCTCATAAATATGCCCAGTCCCAGCGCTGGAAGCGCCGGGCTCATAATGCTTGGGTGGACTTACCTGCAGCAGACCATGCTGCTTACTTGCCTGCCAGTTGAGTCTCTGATCCTCTTCTGTTTGGAACTACTTTTCCTGTTGGGTGGGGCTGGAGCCACTCCCTAGATTCAGAACACTGGAACTCTTCTGGAAAGCAGGAACTCTTTTCTTACCTAGGCGTGGCTGTGGAAGGAGACACCTAAGCACTACAGGAGGCTATTTAAACCACACCCGATGGATGAATCTTGCTTTGCGTTATTCTGCATCCTCAGCAGCAGAACGCTCATCGTGTCTTCTGCATCTGATCCTGGGCCTAAGGAAAAAGGCTTACCATTCTGAATCCAGTCTTCAGCAACACCTATAAAGACAAGAAAGAACAGGTTAGCATTACGGTCTTCAGTGACAGCTCTTCACTTACCTGGTCCATCGGCTGTCACCAACGCCTCGCGCTGCATTCCGGCATCTGAAAGACAAAGGCTTACCAACTCTTCGCCCACTCCGGAGGCCTTCGGCGCTGCATCCCGCATCTGAAAGACAAAACAAGGTGCGTTTAAAGACATTGGGGAACTTTAATACTCACGTGCCATTACTCCTTTCCATATCTAACCCAGTGGGTATTCCGGCACCCTGCAGCCGCCCCGAACTTGTACCTGCAAAATAAAAAGACAGTTAGAGCGCATCGTGAAGCAGGCAACAAGCGCTTACTTACGTGCTTCCAGGCGCTTCTATTCATCACACGGGCTCCATCTTCAACTCACTTCAGCCCGCCATCCGCCATCGCCGGAACCCTGCAAAACAAGAGACATCTTTACTAAAGACTTTAAAGACATTCAAATTACTCGAAACTTACCGTTCGTGCAGTAAACGATGGACAGCAGTCCTCTGAAGTCAAGAGGCCTGCTCCCCTTATCCAGTGAAGAAACTGGTTACAGCACCCTGCCTCGAGGCAGATGGAGAGCACGGCGTTCAGTTACCTAAGGTGAGAGCGTTAACCTTTGGGGTTCTACAGGAGAAGAGAAAGGGAAGAAGAGAGAGACATTCAATAACCCAGTTCATTAATCCCACATTTTCTATCTGCAGACATCTTACCCTTCGAGCCAGACATACAGTGAACAGAGGTCCAGCCCAAAGAGCCAGCCGTGTGTTACACATCACCTTTGAAGATACGGTATACGCCCAGTCAAGACCGGCTCCTCTACGGGAATCAGGTGAGCGTTACAGAACGCAAAGCCCACCACAAAACTCCCGTCCAGGTGCTATGGAAACCTCGGATACCGACCAGCTAGCCCAGTTACTTGGGGAACTAAGGGCAGAAGTGCATGCAGCCCGTCAGGAAATGAACGCTCTAAGAAGGGAACTGATTATTTCCAAGGAGCGAACAAATGATCTCGCTAGACAATTGCTACAGTCACAAGCCGGACAGACCCCGTTACCCGCATCTGGGGGAAATCTTCCTTCTACATCCTCTATGAATCCAGTGCAGATCAACCTACCTGGGAATGTACCTCTGGCTCCGCCCGAACGATTTTCTGGCGACCCAAAGAGGTTTGCAGTATTTATCAATCAGTGCCGGTTGCATTTCTTATGCCGGCCAGCAGCCTTTCCAACTGATCAAGCTAAAGTAGCTTTCGTGCTTTCGTACCTTAGTGGCAATGCGGCAGACTGGTCGATCCCTCTAGTAAATCAAGATGATCCGGTCCTCCATGATTTTCAAGCTTTTCAGCTCAGTATGGAAAAACTGTTCACAAGACATTCACAGGGGCAGGCCTTGGACAATGAGCTTCTTTCGTTGCGACAAGGTAATCAAGACCTTTTGGCTTATATTGCGTCTTTCAACAGACTGATAGTGGAAACTCACTGGCCTGAGGACAAAAGGATTACGCTGTTTTATAGAGGTCTACGCGGAGAGCTCAAAGATGTGTTAGCCCAAGTAGTGAATCCCCCACAAGATTGTTCGGACTATATAGACTTAGTCGTTCAAATAGATCACAGACTGCAGAACAGGAAGGCCGATCGTTCCAAGTTTGATGCTCGAGTATTTTCCAAACCGCCAACTCCTTCCAAAGGAGTAGACTCCGGGGAACCCATGCAAATAGGGGGTCTGAAAGGTCCTCTAACACAAAAGGAGCGGGAAAGGAGAAAACAGTTGCAATTATGCCTCTATTGCGGAAACTCAGGGCACTTTCTTCGAGACTGTCCGGTGAAACCAGCCAAGAAGGCAGTAGGAGCTGCAGTTACCAAAGTTACAAACTCTGAGCAGGGAAACGACCTCGCCCGACAAGAATAGAGGTCCTCTTGCCGAGCGTGAAAACCAGTTCCGTGACCTCGCATTTCGTGATACCTATGGTCCTCATTAGCCCTGATAATCCGGATCGATTACATGCAATTGAAGCTTACGTCGACAGCGGTGCCATCAGCAATTATGTGGATCATGAAATGGTTTTGAGGATGAATCTAACTCTTTGTCCCAAGGCTGTAAAGGATGTCATTACTACGGTGGATGGTACGGAGATAGCCTCCGGGCCAGTAACGCATACCACTCAAGAAGTGACGCTAGTAAGTCAAGATGGACACCATGAGAAGATCGTGTTCGATGTGATCAAGGCCCCTCAGTTTCAGATTATTCTAGGAATACCTTGGTTAGAGAAACACAATCCTCTGATCGATTGGCGAGCAAGAACGGTCCAGTTTCCAGAATGTGTCTCTACTTGTCACCCTCCACCTGGTGTTGCACTGGCAGCAATTTCTTCAGAGACTCCCCAGTTACCTCCCGAATACCTAGAATACCAAGATGTTTTCCGGAAGGATCAGGCTAACTCTCTACCTCCTCATAGGTCTTATGACTGCCAGATCGACCTGATACCTGGATCTACTCCTCCTTGTAGTAGAATTTATGCCCTCACCGAGCCTGAGAACCTTCACCTTCGACAATACCTGGATCAATACCTGGCAAATGGGTTTATTCGTCCTTCCAAGTCCCCTGCTTCTTCAGCTTTGTTCTTCGTTCCAAAAAAGGAAGGAGACCTTAGAACTTGTATAGATTATCGCTCCCTGAACCAGATCACCGTTAAGAATAGATATCCGTTACCTTTGATCCCTGAACTCCTGGACCAAGTCAGAAAAGCATGCATATATACAAAGCTGGATCTTAGAGGAGCTTACCACTTGGTACGAGTAAAAGAGGGCGATGAATGGAAGACGGCCTTCCGCACCAAGTATGGGCTATTTGAATATCAGGTCATGCCCTTCAACTTTGTAATGCCCCGGCCGCCTTTCAATATTTTATGAACGATGTCCTCAGAGAGCTCATAGATGTGTGTGTTGTTGTTTACATTGACGACATCCTCGTTTATTCTTCATCGGAATCTGAACATCGGAAACACGTGAAAATGGTCCTCGAAAGATTGCGTCAACACAAACTTTTCGCTAAATTGGAAAAATGTGTTTTCAACGTGACTGAAGTTGAATTCTTGGGATTCATATTATCACCTGGCGGAGTGCGTATGGATTCAAAGAAGGTCGATGCAGTTCTCAAATGGCCATCACCATCCTCCGTAAAAGGTGTGCAAAGCATGTTAGGCTTCGCTAACTTTTACCGCAGGTTTATCCCCGAATTCTCTCGAATAGTCCAGCCCATCACTGCCTTGTTAAAGAAAAACAAATGTTTTGAATGGTCTACCGAGGCGGAACAAGCTTTCCAGGATTTGAAGACTAAATTTATCTCTGCACCAATCTTAAAACACCCTCGCCCCGAACTCCCCTACATCATGGAAACTGATGCTTCAAGCCTTGCCATGGGGGCAGTTCTATCACAAAAGGACCCGGTAACCAATCAGTTGCATCCCGTGGCATTTTGGTCCCGCAAATTCTCGCCTCCTGAAATCAATTACACGATTACTGACAAGGAACTTCTGGCTATCAAGTCTGCCTTTAAGGCTTGGCGGCATTATCTGCTGGGGGCCCGACACACCGTTACTGTGATTACGGATCACCGAAACCTGCAATATTTGAAAACTGCAAAAGCCCAATCCTCTAGACAACTCCGTTGGGCATTATTCTTTGCCGAGTTTGACTTCATAATTACCTATCGACCTGGTACAAAAAACGGTAAAGCTGATGCCCTTTCTCGGATGGGAGTGGAAGAACACTTGATCAACCCTAAACCTGTACCAATCATTCCCGAACAAAGAATTCTGGGTGTAATCGCCACAGAATCCATAGAGGAAGTTAAGGATAAAGCCAGGCAACTTGTAACTCCAGCAGACATACAGAATTGGCATCTGCAGGGAAAGGACTTTGCAGTAAAGGACAACTTATTGTATTTCCAAGAATGATTATACCTACCCAGCACAGATTTACAGAAAAAAGTAATCTCTTGTTATCACGATTCTTTAATGGAAGGACATCCCGGTATGGCCAAGACCTCAGAAAAGATCAAGCGCTACTTCTAGTGGCCGTCTTGGAAAAAAGATATCAGAGACTTTATAATGTCCTGTGGAGTATGCGCCCAAAACAAGAGTCAAAAGGAAAGACCAGCAGGCCTCTTACGCCCTATTGACATCCCACCTCGCCCTTGGCATACGCTTTCTATGGACTTCATCACCGATCTACCTCCATGCTCCGGATACAATACGATTCTAGTAATCGTGGACTTATTCTCCAAGATGGCGCATTTCATTCCGCTCAAAGGCTTGCCAACAGCAGCAACTCTGGCCCGAGAATTTCTCGAAAACATCGTCCGACTGCACGGTTTTCCTTCGGTTCTAATTTCGGATCGAGGTAGTCAATTTATTTCTCATTTTTGGCGAAGTTGCTGTCGGTCGGCTCAAATTGATGTGAGACTATCGACCAGTCACCACCCTCAGACCGACGGACAAACCGAGAGGACCAATCAAACTCTGGAACAGTATTTACGCTGCATGCTGCAACAAACTGAAAAAACTTGGAAAGACATCCTTTGGATAGCCGAATATGCCTACAATAACTCTGTCCATTCGGGAACTGGGAAAACCCCGTTTTTTCTTTTGTACGGAAGTCACCCTCGAACCTCGGGGTTGGATCCCCTCCAAGATCTTGAAACACCAGCAGTAGACTACCTGCTTTCTACAATCACCCAAGCCTTTAAGGAAGCTGTTTCTCACCTTCAAAGGGCTAAAGAACAATACAAGAAAGGAGCAGATCAACATCGGAAGGAAGCCCCTCAATATCAAGTAGGGGATCAAGTCTGGTTATCCACCAAATATCTACCTCTAAAAGGGCCACGCACATTCAACCCAAGATACCTTGGTCCTGTTAGGATATTTGGCGTGTTACAGCACAGAGTACAGCACTACTGCACCGGTAGCAAACAGCACAGAGTACAGCACTACTGCACAGGTAGCAATTTTTTTTTTTGCAGCACCACCACAAGGGTGCGGTGCATTGCTATATGTGTTACCAGATTAACAAGGAAGGACAGGCTATTCAGTCAAAAACGATTTTAACATATAAGATGCAAATCTATTTTTACAGTTAAAAGCACACGTGCACATTCAAAAATGCACACTATTTTTCACCTGAAATGCCTATGGTGCGAGAGACACATTTGAAAATAATAACTAACATTACTTATAACTAACCTGATTAATGAAACATAATCCACTAATAAAAATGTGTCTCCACTGCAGAATTAGGCCTATTCTGAAAGTGAACTTTTAAACGCAGATACATTTTTTTCTCTGCTGCCCTGTCCACATAATTATAGGAAGCAAAAGAGCTCGAAAGAACAGGAAATCAGTTGGTTACAAAGTATTACTATAAAAATGAGCCATTGTGTAGAGAAGGAGGAGATGGCATGATTGATTCTGATTGGAGCAGCGTCATAGCAAGTATCATGCTAGAGGGAGTGATCAGAGTTTTGCTGGGGGGAGTTTGAGGAGAGAGAAGGACAGTCAAGATTTGGCAGAGCTGGGAGAAAGACCTTTTTCCTGGTTGGAGCATTCCTATCTGCAAAAGCTGAGAATTCCAGGCAATGACCCCGGTTTGAGAGGGAAAGGCGCTTCTTTTCACTGGGGTTAATCTTCAAGGGAGCCACATTCAGAAAGAGAACAGCTGAAGAAAACTCTGAACAGATAAGGTAATTACATAAGTGTGGGAGCTGAGTGTGTACGAGAATGTTCAGTCAGAGTAGGAAAGGAGATTCCGGTGCCTTAATCACACGTTAATGTTGCAAATTGTGTTCTGTTCTCCGCCATTTTTTTTTCAGTGTATTACTGACAATGCTGTTAATGTGCTGTTTTATTTATTTCTGTAAAGAGTGAGATCGTGTTTAAATGCAACTTTTATAATACAGAAAAATATTTGAAAGCAGACGGGTGGTGTGTCTTCTATTTACCAATACAGTGCTGATGATGAGGGGAGATTTTTAAACAATGCAATTGTCATTTTAAGACAGATGTGTGCATGATCATATTCAGTATGGACAGTTGAGAGTGATTGTTTGTAGCATAGCTCGTTGGAGGTACATGAGCCAACGGGAAGAGGGACTCTCTGAACATAGTTCCCTACCGTATATAAGGTAGTGGAAATTACCACAAAATTACCACATATAGCTCTCTGTCGTAAATAAGTCAGTGAGATCGCCCATGGTGGCACACTAACACTAACACTGAAAATGTGGTATTCCTAAAATGTAGGTCTGAGGTCTCTCTAGTGATTACACGAAAAATCTAAGCAAAGATAAGGGGTTCTGGACATTGGGGCCACAAATAAAGCAAGGGAATTATGCTCACCAAAATACCACCAACCACGCATACCAACCACGCATACCAACCACGCATACCAAATATGCATGTCTAGGTGCTGAAATAATGCATGTCCACTGTATTATTGTTGCACATGGCCAAATCTGAATACAAGGAGTGATTATTGCTAAGTTATTTTTCGGCGGTAATAAAATACCGTCAGGCCCCAAATCTCCACAAAATACCCTACATATTTATGGTGCGTTGCAGGCCGGGAAAGTGATCATAGAGTACCTACTGGGCGTGGCAAGTGTGTCTCACACTGCCATTTGCACATTAAAGGGAACCCATTTTATAATAGCAGTGTGCCACTAAAAACGAATTTCAGAATGTCACAAAGGGAAACCACATTCTCAGATCTAGTGCAATATTTAGAGGCAAAGTTGTTTGCACATGGGAATTGGTCGTCAAATAGCACGTTAGAATGGAGTAACCGCATTCAGGGCGAGGTGCAGAAAGAAAAACTAGACAATATTTTTGCAGAAGGCAGCATAATTCAGGTCTGCCTTACAAGATTATTGAATGCAGCCGATAAAAGTGCAGAGAAAGACTGTTTAATACGGCTATGCGGCAAAATATGGTTTATTTTAAACAAGTCCCTGCGAATGCAAGAGAATGATACTCAGCTAATTAACAGGTTAAAGACTGAATTAGAGGGGGCAAGTAAAAATCAGGAAATGTTGAGAGCAGAATTGGATGTATGCCAAAAAGACATGCAATTAAAATGCAGAGACTTTGATACTCAGTTATCCAAAAGCAAGAAACAATTTGAAGATATTGAGCAAGAATTGGCACACTTAAAAGCCTTAGTGGATCACATTAGGCAGGATAAAGATGAGGTTGTTTCAGAAATGCAGATTTTACAAAAAGAACATTGTGAAAAAGAAGGTGATCTCCAGAGTGCAGAACAAGAAATGATTAAAATGATTCAAGAAAGAGACAAGAGAAATAAAGAGTTCAATGAATGCCAAATGCAAATGTGCGACATGCAGGAGGTGATTAATAAAATGAATGGTGAAAACAACTATTTGCAAGATGAAGCCAACAGACTCCTTAAAAAGTGTAAGGACTTAGAACAGCAAATGTGCATTCCCAGGTCCCAGGAGAGGCGGCAGGGTACCACATTCAATGGAGTGGAGGTGAATTCTAGCTCTGCCCAAAGAGCTAGTGTTCCAGTGACTGGGCCGGTGACTGAACTTGGTTGCAGCGCCCTTGGGGGATTTGATACTCCCATTGGGGGCGGCCACCAATCTCATAAACCTGAAAACAGGAGTGAATCACAAAATAGTGCAATTCCATGCATTGCAACAAGTAGCCCCATAAAAATAATGAAATCCATTAAAGCCCTGATCAAACCATTTAAAAAGGGAGGTGAATGCTGCATTGAGGATCACTTAGAAGCGGTGCATGACATTTTTAAAGCACTCCAGATACCTAAGGAACAGTACAGACAATATTTTCATTTAACTTTAGATGCCCCGACGGCCAGCATCATAAGGGGATTAAATGAACAGCAGAATATGACATGGCTGGAGTTTGAAAAAGAAATTAGGCGTCATTTTTCTCCTTTTCAGTCATTGCAGGAGGCAAAGAAATTCGCATACACAATTACTGCTGGACCTAATACATCTCCTCGCCAATTTTTACAAGACTTAAAAAGAGCATTTTCTCGCTTTGATGTATCTTTTGACTCAAATTCCAATGAGTTTAAAACTGCATACTTCTATGGGCTACAGAAAGACATCATATCCCAATTGGTCCGTAAATTTGACCGTGACAAGTCCCTTGGATGGATTGTACATCAAAGCACAAAACTATATGAGGTACTCTATTAGGGTAGAGAAAGTGATAAAATGAAAGATACTAGACCTAAATCTAAAGAACCCTCAGCCACAGTAATGGAAATCAGGTCAGCCAAAATGTCCCTTGAGTCTGCTCAAAGCCAAGGTTAAAATAATGTGACACCTGAACAAAGGGGTAATCAACAAAGATCGCCATTTCCTGTACCAATGTTCCAATCACATGATCCTAGTAATAGAGAGAGCTACATCAGCCCTAGGTATTTAGGGAACAGACCCCGGGTAGGATACCGGCCTGATATGGCAGGTATGAACAATAACCAGAGACAAAATCAAGATCAAAGAAATGATGGTCCCTACCAGTCATTGGGGACACAGAGCAGATTTGATCCCAGCACCATGATATATGGTAATCAGGATAGGCCCCGATATGTGGATCGATTTACTGATAATGGAAATCAACCTAGGGGCCAGTACCCACAATCTGAGAGACAGGACATGAGGCAAAACGTGGACTACAATCCACGCCAGTACAATGATTCCCCACCAGGGGACTATAATCAAAGGATGGGTGCAACCCGCTCCCCTCCACAAATGAATCAAGAGTTCAGAAACCATCCCAACCGACATCAATCACCCGAGAGGTATCAGAATAGATCCAATCAGGGGGAAAACAACCAATATCGACCTAGGCCACAGAAAGAGGGTCCTAGAGAGATGGAAAGGTTCCAGTGCCTTGAGGCCCAAGTGAAAATGTTAGCTGAGCAAATAGGAAATCTCTATACAGCGCAAAAACAACCTTCCAAAGAGGGGGCTGATGGCCATAGCAATGACCGGGGGGCTTCCGAAAAGTGACTAAGTACTCATGATAACTGCAGTACCAAAATGACAGATTGCTCTGATATAATTTTGCATAACGACTCTGAGATGCCTAATGGATTAAAAATGAAAGTACCAGTAAATGAAATTGTGACAGAAAGTGCAAATACTTCTAAAAAAGAGGTACGGTTTAACCTAGAGCTAAATAAAACAGTAAAGATTTGCACAAATGAAAAAGAAACATTAGGAATTCCAAAAGAACAAAGGAACAGATTTAAGAAAAATGACTCATGCATGGGGAATACCAGTGAACAGGGAGTAAGTGGGGATGCTATAGCTCCTTCCCTGGGCAAGCAAAACAATGACCAAACACAGACAGAAAAAGGAAATACTCACAAGGAGGGTACAAGTCAATCACCTGAAGAATTCTTTGAGCCACATATTTTTGAAGAGGCTGAAAGGGCTGGTATCACACTAAATGATCACAAATGCACAGAATTAAAAAATGACAAATTGCTGAATGATGTTGTTACACATGTTCAGTTGGAGGATTGTAATGTGGTCTCTGATGTTACCCAGATGGATGGACGAACAGTGGCCACACTCCAAAAAACCTCTGATCATGGAGAAATGAATAAAAAATCTCGCGCAGAAATGGGTAGAAAGGAGGGAAAAATGTCTTTCCATTTACCAATATGCTTAGCCAAAAGTGAAAAAGACCTGAGAAAGGTGAGCCCTGAAATCAGTAAGAATTCACATTTCTTATGTGTATTAGAGGAAGTTGAGGACAGATATTATGCACCCATCACTGTAGAAGAAAAATGCCACACCTTTGCTATGATTGACACTGGCGCACAGGCCACAATTATGTCCAAGGAGCTGGTAAAGAGTATCAATGAAGGGAGGTCTCCACAGAGTCAGATCACAGTGAAGGAAAATCAAGGCCCAGTGCATATCTTTAATGGGGAGGAGGTGCCCATCATAGGTGTAACTGAGGTTGACATAAAAATAGGAAAGCACAGAATGAAACAAGAGGTATTGATCACATCTATTTGTGAAATTCCATTTCTGATGGGGACAGATTGCCTGAAAAGATTGTCTCCTCTCATAGATGGGGTGAATGGAGTGCTGTGGTCCTTAACCAAAAAACCATTGAGGCCTAAGAAACTAAAATCACAAAAAAGCAATATAAATGAATGTCACACCGTTGCCAAAACAAATGATGCTGTGGAGGTATATCTCCAGAATAGCTGCATACCTAGTGTCACTGTAATATTAATGTGTCAAGATAAAATGCAGAGCGACAATGAAAAACTACCTGTACAAATATACTTGGACCCAAGGAAAAATTGGCAGACTGCCATAGATGAGCACACATTATGTTTTTATCTAAAAGAGAAAACGTGCAAACAGAATATTGCTCCTAAAACAGATTCAGAAAAACACATTACCACTCTGGCAGAAATACACATGGAAGATGAGCAACCATGGGTTCATGTTGGTATAAATGATTATTTTAAAACAATAAAAGCCACTTTAGCGCTTGAACATGAAAGGAGTTTCATTAATGAGAAATTGTTGCAAAAAATAATGGAAAGGGAAGAAATCCCGAGATTTAGGATTAAAAACCAATATGTTTCTGGCTTGGACAGTCCAGACTTTGAAAACCGAATTGCAGGCAGATGCATGCTTAAAATTAGCATTGGGCAGAAAACAATTTACCATAATGTATGGATAGTGAGTGGAGCACAAAATGAATTTTACATGGGAAATGACATCATGCACAGAATGTGTATGGTGTTAGATTTCCTTAATCAAAAAATATGGTCACGCCTAGGTGGTCCGGCACCTAAATTTGAAGACAAAAGAAGGGCTTATCATTGTGCACAACTGGTTCCTTATGCAATCGAATTACAAATGAGGAAAAATACTATTATTCCTGCATTTACAAAACAGTTTGCAATAACACTGAAATGCAAAAATGGACAGCAGATGAAAGGCTCTGATGCATTTGTATGCCTGAATGAATCCATAAAACAGCAAGGCCTGGATTATGAATACATTCCATTGGTAGACATTGGTGAGGGATCTGTAAAAATCATGGTAAATAATAAAGGTTGTCAGGATATTCATTTAGAGGAAAACTCCCCATTAGGAATGGCCATACAAAAATCACATTATACAGCAGATTTAAATAACATGGTGATTGGGAATATTCCTGAAAAATATGTAGATGCCAAGGGCGAGTTGCCAGAACACCTGGACTCTCAGCCCAAAGGAATATTTAAAATTCATTCTGTGTATCCTTATGATTCAAATGAGACAGTGTGCTGCCATCAGGAGGATTGCATAATATTTAATTTAAATGAAAATGAAACAGAAAATCAGCCCATTGAAGTGGAAGCTGATATGCCAAAATATTTAAAAGTGGCAGCTTTACAAAAAGACACAGCCACACAGTTAGAGGAAAGCGCCGAGATTCCCTTACCAGAAGATTTTCCAGAATTTTCCAAAATGGTAGAAGAGCAGATCTCCTTAGCAGATGCATGTGAAAGCAATGAAGAGAGGGACAATCTGAGGGAGATATTTATGGAGTTTAAGGATGTATTTGCAAAAGATGCTTATGATTGTGGTTTAACTGATTTACATGTGGCCACACTACCAGAAGGGTGTAGCAGAAACCCAGTGTTTGTACGCCAGTATAGACTACGGCTGGCATGTTTAGAATCATTGGCAGAGATTATTAAAAATTTGGAATCACGGGGAATCATCAGGCCCATTCATAGCACATCCAATACACCTATTTTAGGTGTATTGAAGCCAAATGGTCAATGGCGGCTGTGTGCAGACTTGAGAGAGTTAAATAAAAGAGTACCAATATCTAGATGGCCACTGCCATTCATTGATCAGGGCCTAGCTCAGGTACATGGTTCAAATGTATTTACCACATTAGATCTCACCTCTGGATATTGGTGCGTGCCATTGGCAGAGGAGATACAACATTTATTTTCCTTTACATTTGACAGGACTCAATATGCCTGGCTTAGAACTCCGTTCGGGTACATCAATAGTGGGAGTGAATTTGGCATATTTTTGAGAAAGGCCATGCCGGATGCAGCGGAAAGAGGAACAATAGTTTATGTGGACGATGTCCTGATAAAAAATGAAAGCCTGAAAAGCCATTTTGATGAAATAAGACATGTACTTGGCCAATTGCAGAAAGCAGGCGCCAAAGTATCTTTGCAAAAAGCACAATGGTTCAAGAAAAAAGTGAACTTTCTAGGGCATGAAGTGACTGAACATGGGCTAAATCCACAAAAGAAGAAAATAGAGGCCATACAAAGATTAAAAGATCCTAAAAATGTGAAAGGAGTAAAAAGTTTATTAGGGATGACAGGCTATAACAGAAAGTTCATTGAAAATTATGCAGAAATCACTCAACCATTGACTAAACTGCTTAAACTGAATACTCCCTGGAAATGGGAAAAAGGGCAGTCTGATGCAGTGGCTAAATTAAAGGAATGTCTTGTAAAGGCACCATGTTTAGCATTCCCCATAAAGGACAGGGATTTCTTTATAGAAATAGGTTTTTCTGAACATTGTATGTCAGCAGTGTTATCACAAAAACACGATTTGAATCACAAAACCATTGCATATGCAAGTAAGGCATTTTCCCAAGTTGAAATGAAATTTAATGAATGTGAAAAGGCCCTATTAACCACTGTGTGGGCGCTACAACATTTCCGCCCCATTGTTCAGGGAGAAAAGGTAATTATTGAAACAAATCATCAACCTTTGCAATTTTTAGAGAGTAAAAGAATTAGATCAGGTAATCTAGCGCAATCCAGAATCACTTCATGGACGCTGGCATTACAAGGTTTTCCCGTAGAAGTGAGATATGGACAAAATAAAAAGAACCCAATTGCTCAAGGGTTAGCTGACTTACATGACTGTGCAGCTGAACAAATACCAAATGAAATGGAAGTAGAAACTAGTTTACAGGAATTTGAACAATCACCACACAAAGCTTTTGATGAAAAAACATGCAAGGATTTGCCAACTGTATATGTGGATGGTTGTGCTTTTCACATTGAAAATGACAGTAATAAACAGTTAGTGGCAGGAATAGGAAATGTCTGGTTGAAATGTGAAGGTGTCCCCAGTATAGGGATGAGGATTGGAGATAGGAGCAGTCAGGTGGCGGAATTGGCAGCCATTTATAAAGCAATTGCTACTGCAGTTGATAAAAAGTTCAGTGAAATTGTCCTGGTGACTGATTCTGACTATGCACGGAATAGCTTTGTGGAGTATTTGCCTGGTTGGAAAGCAAGAGGCATGGTTACATATAACAAAAAGCCACTTAAGCATGGAAAAATGATACAAGCCATAGACAAATTGGTGTTAGAGAATGAGTTAACAATATACTGGAGAAAAATTCGTGGGCATTTAAAAACACCAGGAGAGGATAAGGAGGGAAATGATAAGGCAGACCACCTGGCTAAGATTGGGGCTGTGATGGGAGAATTGCTACCTATTGATTATTTAATGGGTGAAATACAAATTGATGCAGTCACACGTTCTAAAGCACCAAAGGAGGTAGATCAACCGGTGGTGCAGTGGAGTCATGACACGCCAGACCAAGATTTGATTGAGGCACAAAAGAATGATCAAATTTTGGGAATCTATTATAATCATTTGATAGACCCCGAACAAAATCCTTTAACAGAAAATGATTGTATGGGAAAAGAAGAGTTGAGGGTGCTATTAAAGAACAAAACACGAATTAGATTACAGGATGGACTCATGATTAGAGAGTCCATAACAGGACAAATACAGTGGGTAGTACCCCTTTCATTCAGAGGACTAATGCTACACCATGCACATGATGCCATAACTGCAGGACATAGAGGTTCACAAAAAACATTAGAAATACTAAAAGATTATGCTTACTGGCCACATATGTCCCAAGATGTGGAATTATATACTAGAGGATGTCTAGTATGCGCCCAATTTAAACCTGCTTCACCAATGCATAGAGCACCATTGATGAAAAGAGGCCTAACTCTCCCATGGTCAGATTTGCAAATAGACTATGTAGGTCCTTTAAAAAGGTCGAGCAGAGGACACCGTTATATTTTGAGTGTGGTATGTTTGATGTCAAAGTGGATTGAATGCATTCCTGCACCAGATTGTAGTGCGCAAACAGCAGCCACATTGCTGGTGAACCATGTGTTCTCAAGGTTTGGGTTGCCACAAAGAATTGAGTCAGACAGAGGAAGTCATTTCACAAGTACTCTAATGAGTAAGGTATGGCAAATACTAGGTGTGAAAAGGAAACTACATATCGCATATCGGGCGGCGTCTTCAGGTACAGTTGAAAGAAGCAATAGGTCTGTTGTGGATATTTTAAAGAAATTTGTGGCAGAAGCAGGTTCCAGCTGGGATTTACGTTTACCGTTGGTTTTGATGGCAATCAGGTCGACTCCTGCTAAAGCAACAGGTGTTAGCCCCCATGAGGTCTTAACAGGTAGGAAAATGGTGTTACCACAACACCTACTATACAGAACACATGAGCAAACCCTTGTGAGTGCATCCACAGTTCATGAATATATTGATGAACTGAGGAGGCATTTGCAACATGCATTTGCTTTTGTGCAGAGAAATCTGGGAAGAGCTGCTGACAGTGAAAAATCTTATTATGATAAAAAGACATCAGTAAAGGAATACAGTGTAGGGGATCAGGTGTACAAGTTTCATTTTGGAAAAAGTAAACAGAAAAATTCTAAATTTCTAGCAGCCTGGCAGGGGCCATTTCGAATTATAGATAAGGTCTCTCCTGTAGTGTATAAAATTTTGAAAAATGAAGGTGAAACAGCAATAGAGCAGTTTGTCCATGTAAATCAAATCAAACCATGCCATCCCAGACATGAGATCAGGCAGCTTGAGCATGTAGAAACAGATAAAGTCCCTTGAACACAAAAAGAGAAAATAAATGGGTACAATCAGGAGGCAGTGACAAAGGAGTTAAAAAGTTGATTGTTATGATGGCACATAAACACTGTAGTATATGTAAAAATATATAATATAAAATAAATAAATAAATAAATAAATAAATGCACATATAATGGAAGCTCATGGTTGGTGTGCAGAGAGAAAATGTATTAAATATTGAATGCTGTTTATGTGTGCTCGTTTTCTTTTAACTTGTGTTTAATTTCAGAAAAAAAAAAAAACGAAATATTTTTACCAAGCGTGTTTTATTTTTGGCAAAAGGGTGAAGTTAGTATTGTGCTATGTACTTAATTTGTTTATTTTCTATTTGATTTAGAAAATTAACATTATTTGGTCGGAGGTTCCGGGATCAGAGGCCACGGGAGACGATGGAGTCCTGGAGTCCCCTGGATGAAGACAAAAAGATGCCTGCCTCCAGGTGGAGGTGAAGACAAGATAACCAGAATGCTGAAAAAGATGACTCCTATGGATCTAAGATTGCCAAGATGAAAGTGTACTCGAATGAACCAAATAACATCGCTGGTCGGGACATATCAGAGGCAGACAAGAGTGCTGACATATGGAGTTCCACGTATTTATTATTTTAATTATTTATTTTAATTTGTTATATTAATTATTTGTTTTGGTTAGTTGTTTTATTTCATTGTTTTAATTGACTTGAAAAATCTAAACTTAGAGTAATGCCACTTCCACTGAGAAGGCAAATGTAGAACATTTTGTAAACTAATGAACTCAGATGAATACTGTATTGATTGCAAATTTTTCATTGATGAACATGAATATTCATTTTTTTGGATTGATAAATTGTAAAAAGAAGAAAACGAACAAATTGTTTTTAGGAATTGGCTTGGATCGTAGCCAGATTCGAAAAAACAAAAGGAGGGTATGTAAGGATATTTGGCGTGTTACAGCACAGAGTACAGCACTACTGCACCGGTAGCAAACAGCACAGAGTACAGCACTACTGCACAGGTAGCAATTTTTTTTTTGCAGCACCACCACAAGGGTGCGGTGCATTGCTATATGTGTTACCAGATTAACAAGGAAAGACAGGCTATTCAGTTAAAAAACGATTTTAACATATAAGATGCAAATCTATTTTTACAGTTAAAAGCACACGTGCACATTCAAAAATGCACACTATTTTTCACCTGAAATGCCTATGGTGCGAGAGACACATTTGAAAATAATAACTAACATTACTTATAACTAACCTGACTAATGAAACATAATCCACTAATAAAAATGTGTCTCCACTGCAGAATTAGGCCTATTCTGAAAGTGAACTTTTAAACGCAGATCCATTTTTTTCTCTGCTGCCCTGTCCACATAATTACAGGAAGCAAAAGAGCTCGAAAGAACAGGAAATCAGTTGTTTACAAAGTATTACTATAAAAATGAGCCATTGTGTAGAGAAGGAGGAGATGGCATGATTGATTCTGATTGGAGCAGCGTCATAGCAAGTATCATGCTAGAGGGAGTGATCAGAGTTTTGCTGGGGGGAGTTTGAGGAGAGAGAAGGACAGTCAGGATTTGGCAGAGCTGGGAGAAAGACCTTTTTCCTGGTTGGAGCATTCCTATCTGCAAAAGCTGAGAATTCCAGGCAATGACCCCGGTTTGAGAAGGAAAGGCGTTCCTTTTCACTGGGGTTAATCTTCAAGGGAGCCACATTCAGAAAGAGAACAGCTGAAGAAAACTCTGAACAGATAAGGTAATTACATAAGTGTGGGAGCTGAGTGTGTACGAGAATGTTCAGTCAGAGTAGGAAAGGAGATTCCGGTGCCTTAATCACACGTTAATGTTGCAAATTGTGTTCTGTTCTCCGCCTTTTTTTTTTCAGTGTATTACTGACAATGCTGTTAATGTGCTGTTTTATTTATTTCTGTAAAGAGTGAGATCGTGTTTAAATGCAACTTTTATAATACAGAAAAATATTTGAAAGCAGACGGGTGGTGTGTCTTCTATTTACCAATACAGTGCTGATGATGAAGGGAGATTTTTAAACAATGCAATTGTCATTTTAAGACAGATGTGTGCATGATCATATTCAGTATGGACAGTTGAGAGTGATTGTTTGTAGCATAGCTCGTTGAAGGTACATGAGCCAACGGGAAGAGGGACTCTCTGAACATAGTTCCCTACCGTATATAAGGTAGTGGAAATTACCACAAAATTACCACATATAGCTCTCTGTCGTAAATAAGTCAGTGAGATCGCCCATGGTGGCACACTAACACTGAAAATGTGGTATTCCTAAAATGTAGGTCTGAGGTCTCTCTAGTGATTACACGAAAAATCTAAGCAAAGATAAGGGATTCTGGACATTGGGGCCACAAATAAAACAAGGGAATTATGCTCACCAAAATACCACCAACCACGCATACCAACCACGCATACCAAATATGCATGTCTAGGTGCTGAAATAATGTATGTCCACTGTATTATTGTTGCACATGGCCAAATCTGAATACAAGGAGTGATTATTGCTAAGTTATTTTTCGGCGGTAATAAAATACCGTCAGGCCCCAAATCTCCACAAAATACCCTACAGTCCCTATTCCATCACTACCATAGTAAACCCAGTAGCGGTCAAGTTGGACTTGCCCCCGCACATGAAGATACATCCGGTCTTCCACGTCTCTCTATTAAAACCCGTGCAACCTGAAACCAGACTAACCAAATCTCCTAAACCTATCCTAGTTGATGGAGAACTCGAGTTTGAAGTCAAAAGCATTCTGGACTCCAAGATCTCCAAATCTAAACTATTCTACCTAATTGACTGGAAAGGCTACGGCCCCCAAGAGAGATCCTGGGAACCTGCTGAATATGTCCACGCTCCTCGCCTAATCAAAAGATTTCACCGAACATTTCCTGACAAGCCAAAACCCCCGGAGAAGCCCGGTTTGGGAGGGGCCTTGAGGGGGGGTACTGTCATGATCTCTGCTTCCAAAAGGTCAGGGTTTTCCCAACTCCCTTGGAAGCAGATCCATAATCCAGGTTCCGAGTGCCAACCAGTCCCAATTGGGACCTTTTGGACCCAGTCCTGGCGCCAGTGGCACCAGGCTCATAAATATGCCCAGTCCCATCGCTGGAAGCGCCGGGCTCATAATGCTTGGGTGGACTTACCTGCAGCAGACCATGCTGCTTACTTGCCTGCCAGTTGAGTCTCTGATCCTCTTCTGTTTGGAACTACTTTTCCTGTTGGGTGGGGCAGGAGCCACTCCCTAGATTCAGAACACTGGAACTCTTCTGGAAAGCAGGAACTCTTTTCTTACCTAGGCGTGGCTGTGAAAGGAGACATCTAAGCACTACAGGAGGCTATTTAAACCACACCCGATGGATGAATCTTGCTTTGCGTTATTCTGCATCCTCAGCAGCAGAACGCTCATCGTGTCTTCTGCATCTGATCCTGGGCCTAAGGAAAAAGGCTTACCATTCTGAATCCAGTCTTCAGCAACACCTATAAAGACAAGAAAGAACAGGTTAGCATTACGGTCTTCAGTGACAGCTCTTCACTTACCTGGTCCATCGGCTGTCACCAACGCCTCGCGCTGCATTCCGGCATCTGAAAGACAAAGGCTTACCTACTCTTCGTGCGCTCCGGAAGTCTTCACACTGCATTCCGGCATCTGAAAGACAAAAGCTTACAAACTCTTCGCACGCTCCGGAGGCCTTCGGCGCTGCATCCCGCATCTGAAAGACAAATCAAGGTGCGTTTAAAGACATTGGGGAACTTTAATACTCACGTGCCATTACTCCTTTCCACATCTAACCCAGTGGGTATTCCGGCACCCTGCAGCCGCCCCGAACTTGTACCTGCATAATAAAAAGACAGTTAGAGCGCATCGTGAAGCAGGCAACAAGCGCTTACTTACGTGCTTCCAGACGCTTCTATTCATCACACGGGCTCCATCTTCAACTCACTTCAGCCCGCCATCCGCCATCGCCGGAACCCTGCAAAACAAGAGACATCATTACTAAAGACTTTAAAGACATTCGAATTACTCGAAACTTACCGTTCGTGCAGTAAACGATGGACAGCAGTCCTCTGAAGTCAAGAGGCCTGCTCCCCTTATCCAGTGAAGAAACTGGTTACAGCACCCTGCCTCGAGGCAGATGGAGAGCACGGCGTTCACTTACCTAAGGTGAGAGCGTTAACCTTTGGTGTTCTACAGGAGAAGAGAAAGGGAAGAAGAGAGAGACATTCAATAACCCAGTTCATTAATCCCACATTTTCTATCTGCAGACATCTTACCCTTCGAGCCAGACATACAGTGCACAGAGGTCCAGCCCAAAGAGCCAGCCGTGTGTTACACATCACCTTTGAAGATACGGTATACGCCCAGTCAAGACCGGCGCCTCTACGGGAATCAGGTGAGCGTTACAGCTACTATGTCTTTCAATAAATAACTGAAATTCCTGGCTTCACTACAGCGTACACGTGCAAGCTTATCAGAGCTGGTAAACCCTTCCTCTCCAACGACAGTTGCATTATACTGGCCAGAGCATTAATTCTCTCCAGATTAGACTACTGCAATGCTCTCTACGGCAGTGCCAACAAAGCCAGTATCCAAAAACTACAAATACTACAAAACAATGCTCTTAGAGCTGCACTAGGCATTAACAAAAGAATGCACATGACCGTAATCAGACGCCAATATAAATGGCTATCCACCCATAACAAAATACTACTAAAAATCGCCTCACTGACACACAAAGCATTACACAATGCTGCCCCCAGCTACCTAATTGACAAATTGTCATGAAGAACCTCCAGCAGGCCTACCAGAGTTGTCAATACCAACTGCCTGGTGGTACCAAGATTCAAATCTTCCAAGATTGGTGGCAATAGCTTCCCTGTGAAGGCCGCTAAACTATGGAACTCCTTGCCACATGAGCTGAGAGCTGATCAACCCTACCCACATTTCAGAAAGAACCTCATCACCCACCTCAATCTGACCGAAGACTAGTCTCAACTGAAACTACTGCACATTAGCACACTTTACCTCCCAATATTGTAAACTATTGTATACTATTGTACACTAGGATGTAAATAACTTTTTTGAAATCTACTACTTGTATATTCTGAGCCCTACCTATTTTGTATTTCACGTGTCAATTTATACTGTTTGTCATTATGTAACCTTGTAAACCTTGCATAACCTTTGCTGTGCCCTGCTACCTCTGGGTCTGGTGCGTATTAGAAATTCAATAAACAAACAAACAAACAAACTACATGACTGGACTGCTCCAAAGTGAGTAAATACCCCAGCCCGGCCCATAACTCTAAAAACCTTAGATGAGATGTAATGAGAAGCGTCTCAATAAATACCAGTGAACGCAATCCATGTCCTGTCATATGTCTAGGCCTCTGCAGTTCCTTTCCCCACATAACCTCATATGTCCAATCACAGTCCTTAGTCCAGTATAACATCCCTGACTTCCTTCCTTCGTCCTCTTTCTTTGCTGCTCAAGCAGCATACAAGTGAAACTTTATTTCTCTAGCTTTGACTGATTGTGTATGTAATAACGTGTGAGTGTATGTATATTAGCGCTTAGCGAGCGGCACAACGTTTACTAATTGGCGGAGCATATCCTCAGGATTCAGTTTTTGAACACGACAGGACTCTCAAAGGCCCCATCATTCGGATTAGACTGTATGAGGCAGTAGCCTCACGGAAGTCGCAGCGCAGCTCATCAGGACCTTCAGAGGTTCCGGCGCCGGCACGCACTTCCGTGAGGAGGGGCTCACAGAGCGGAAGTGTTTTCGCTTCACCCTGATTCCCGCAAGTCTCAACAGAAGTTTTTATATTAAAAAGGTCACCAGGTTCAATGCTGATCTTGTAAAATGAGGTGCAGTAATTGGCAGTGATTAGCGACCCACGAACAACATCTACTGTTGGCAGAGGCACACTGCAGGCTCACAAGCTGTAACGAGAACCCAAGCAGCTTAACACTTGGTGTTCCTGATGGGCACAGTCCCAAGTGAAACTGTACAGAGCTCCACAGGGTCAAAAGCACAGGAGCAGCTCCTGACTTACGGGCGCAGTCCCAGATAACACTGTGTACGGTAAGCCCACTGACCTGCATAGCTGTGCAATGAAAAGGAAATAGATGGGGGCATCCAAAATGAACTGCATATCTAACATAATTGAACTGCACAGACTAAGAAATATGCTCGATGTGGTTGCGCCAATCACAAAGATATTGCAGCTCGCAGAGGAGGACAAACAAAATAAAGAATCTATATATCCTTGGGTGGTATCAGGCTGGGCACATAGAGCAATATGTTTATTGGGTAATACCAATAGTGCCATAGCGACAGAAAGAAGACGGCCCATACTTATGAAAATTGATGCTAAGCTAGGAGAGCTAGCCCCATCAGAGGCAGCGGCTGCAGCTAAGTGGAAGTTATTTGGTGACACTTTCATCAAGGACATGGCCAAATTCACGAACACCTATGTCACACTTGGAGGCCTCTGTGAAAACGATATTTGGGAGAAATATTTTCGACAGGGCTGACAGAGCCAGGGGCTGCTCGTCCAGTTGATAAACATCCTGCAGGCCCTCTGAAAACAGAGCCCAATGGAGAGAGCACGAGGACCGACGTGCCAATCCCTTCTTTCCGTCCAGAGGAAGGGGCAGGGGCAGAGGCTGGAGGTCCAATGGCAACCAGCAGCACAGTAACAAAGGTAAGAGATGGGCGCCAACATCCGGCCGGTGTGGGGGAGAGGTGTGCAGTATTTGCACAAGTGGAGAGAGGTATCTGCAGAATCCTTGTTGTTGTAAACAGTACAATGTTTCCGGTTAGAATGATTTCAAGAAACGGTGCAGGCGTGTCCGCAGAGACCGATCACTCTCCACTCTCACCAGAGAATGAAATCCTACTAGAAAGCGATATAGAGAAACTATGGCAAAAGAATGCCATTCACCGGCAGAAGCGGTGCAAAGGGGATTCTTAAGCAACATGTTTTTGATAAGAGGCAGTTGTAACGTCAGACCAGTAATCAACCACGTGCGCTGATACCCTTCTAATATACAGGCATTTCAAGATGGAGGGAATCCATCTGCTGAGAGACATAAACAGAAAGGGGACTAGCTAGCATGAGTAGACCTCAGAGAGGCTTACCTGGTGTATCCCATATGTCAGAATCAACGCCATCTACTGTGTTTCTGGAGAGGACAGAGGTTGCAGTCTGTAAGACTCCCTTTCGGGCTAGCATTGGCGCCTTCAGTCTTTACCAAGCTGATGAAGCCAGTGGTTGGACATCTCAGGGAACAAGGCATCAGCTTAATTATGTAACTGGACGACATATGTCGAATGTGCAAGGACAAGGAACTGCTCGTGGAGCAGGTGAAGGTCACAACCAATTTGCTACAACAATTGGGGTTTCTGATCAACTGGGAGGAGTCAGAGTTGATCCCGGCTCAGTCAATGGAAGCCACAGATTGCCTCTGGATGGTGAAAGATTTGTTATCCCTGAGGGGACTAGCCAGGCTTATAGGCTGTCTATCATCATCAATTCAAGCCATATTTCCAGGCCCCCTTCATTATTGAGCATTGCAATGCTTAAAAATATGACATCTCAGACAGAGACTGCCTTACAAGCAGAGAGTTCCCATTTCGCAGGATGGCGATGATGGAACTAGAGTGGTTGTATCACCACAGGGAGGCCTGGAATGGCAGGGCAATATTTGGATCATCCCCGGACCTCATTATAGAGTCAGACACCAACCAATGGGGCTGGGGAGCACACTGCCATGATCTGACAACAGGGGGGCGATGGTCGGAGGGGGAGCTAGCCCTCCACATCAACTACCTCAAATTGCTAGCAGGATCATTTGCAGTACAATCATGGACCTGAGATAAGACCAAGTATTCCATTCTTCTCAAAATTGACAATGTTTCCACGGACCGGTATATCAATCACCATGGCTGGACAAAATCCAAGATGCTAGCGCTGCTAGCGAAAGATTGTTGGCATGTATGCCTTCAGAGGCGGATCAGCGTGACGGCAGAGCATCTGCTGTGTGTCCTGAACCAGGTAGCAGACTGGAACTCGAAACGCCTGAGGAACTCCAACCATTGGCAGTTGGAGGAGACAGTTTTCCAAGAGATCATGAATCGGAGGGGGCCCATGTCAAATGGATATGTTTGCATCGAGATTGAACAGAAAGCTGACACGGTTTTTCAGCTGGAGACCGGAACCGGAAGCAACAGCGATGGATGCCTTTCCCCAGGTCCGGTGCCCAGCCATGGAATATGCTTTCTCTCCATTCACCATGATACCACAAACATTTGCTCAAGTAAGCAGACAGAAAGCAAGAGTTGTAATTGTGACTCGCGATTGGCGAGGTCAAGCTTGGTTCCCGGACCTATTAGAGATGTTCTACGATATAACGTTCTTACTGCCCCAGAGGGAGGATATTGTGCAAGGACCAGCAGGAGAATACCACCCTCTGATTCAGATAGGAGCTCTAAGCCTAGTAGTGTGGACGATTTCAAGGGGGATCTTGAACTAAGTCAGGACGTTCTGGGGAGGCTCAGAAATTCATCAGTGAATCCTGGGCTCCCAGAACCAAGAAAGCATATAGAGGCGCATGGTCTAAATGGTGTAATTGGTGCATAGAGAGGAAGGTACATCCCGTTCAAACAGATGTAGTTCATGTTGTGAATTTTTCAGCCAACCTCTTGGCTCAAGGTAGAGCTTACCGAACAATCAACAGATATCGTTCAGCGATTTCTGCTGGACATGGGAGAGTAGAGGGTAACCCTATAGGCGAACATCCGATTGTATGTAGGTTGATCAAAGGGATAAAAAGTATGAAACCACCAGCTCCAAAATATTCACATCTCTGGGACGTTATTGAGGTGTTGAGGTATCGACTGACAATGAAGACCTATCCAGGAAGGCTCTTTGGGCAAAACTGACTACCCTACTCTGCTTAATTTCATGTAAGAGGGTCTCAGATATCAGAGCTTTAGAGGCGGACAAAAAATCATTTCGTATTTACGAGGGGCACCAGAGCACTGTAAGAGGTATGGCGGGACAGCACTACACATTGTTATGATGCCAACAAAACAAAATCATGACACATATCTGGCATGCCAAACCCGTAAGCCAAATCGAATCCTGTGCTCAGGATTCTGCGGACTCGCTACATCTCGTTATATTCATTGGCAGGCCAATCAGAGCCTTAAAATTCCTAGTAGCGTCGGTGGCCGTATGAAAGGTCCAGTTCACTTCCTGGTTCTCTGTGGGATGTAATTGGATGTTAGAGGTAGGAACGGCACTAATCCACACTGGGAGAAAGCAGGCATTCAGGCATTGTTATAGGCATTCAGAGCATTTTCCATGTGTCTTTAACATTTTATTTTTTGTTGTGTTTGTTCTCTGTAATTCCTTAAAGTCTGACTCCCCCTTTGAAACTGTTTGCAATTGTTTGTTCTTTTGAATCGCTAACCCTTACCTTGCCTTCTTCCATCCAAAAGGAATAAGGAATCCCTTGGTGATTTGGTGCAAATGCTTTCTTTTATCCTTACACTGAAAAGAGAAAAAAAGCTTTTTTTAGAAACCCTGTGTACAGCTATGTTTGAGAACGCATCCCCACATTCTTATGATTTTTATTAACCCTTTTATGTTATCCTTCCACCTTTTACAGAAACAAAGGATGAAGCCACTGTGTAACCCTTTCCCATAGTTCCCTAGTCCTCTACCTATCCCTCTACCCCTCACCCCACAGTACAACATGTAATGAATAAAGAAAATTAACGACTGGATCTCTTTCAGTGCATATAATCTTCAGAGGAGAATATTCAGGCCTACACCACATCAGGCAACATAAATGTTGTAGCCGTGTAGGATGATAAATGTGGAGAGCCACCAAGTGGTGGAGAAGAACAATGATAGAAGGAGGGGGTGAAAAGAGTGCAGGCACAGAACAGTAGCATGCACTTAATAGTGGAGTCCTTGTCTGTCAGGATCCTACCCTACTGCCACCCAGCACCGCCACATGCATGCATTCAGAGACTCTGTTTATGGCATATTGCGAAGTTAAAAACTATAAACTAAATTAATGTACTTGTTTTACCGCTGCAGTTTAGGAAAAATCTAATTTCATGTTCCATTCCGGGTTTTGGGTTAAACCAGCAGATGGATTCTGGTACATGTATGCTGTCCAATAGACATAGGGCTGGGGGGGGCATACTAAGTACATTTGTTTGCAGCAAGCTACTAAGAGCTGGAGAGATCCTGATTGCACTCACCTGTTCCAAGCTCCTGCAGCCTAAGCTGAAGAGAGCTGGAGAGACTTCAATTACAATCCACCGCTGCATGCTGCTGAACCCGGGGCTTGCCTCGATTGAACACAGCTGCCTGAGACTGCAATTAGCTCCACCCTGTTGGGCTGTTGGCTTGGGGGTCCTTTATAAACTCAGTTTGAACAGAAGCAGTTGTTAGTCAACTGCTTCCAGTGGGAGTTTGTGCTCATGTGACCAGTTTTTGAAACTTCCTGAATATCCTAATTTTGGCTTTTGAATCCTGTTTCTTGTTGCTGCTTTGCAGCTCCCTTTTCAGTCTGCTTTTGCAGTCTGCCTGTTTTTGAACCTTTCCTTGATTTTCAGCTTCTGGCTTCTGAAACCCTGTCCTGTTTTGCTGTTAAATACATTAAGTTCTTGACTGATATATTTTCTGACTTTCTGTAAACACTGTTTTCTGTAAGCATTTCAGCTTCACAGACTTGTTCTATTTCTGTCTAGCTTTTCTCACTTTCTTTCTGCAATCCCAGTCTCTTGATGTTTTCCTGTTTGTTCCTTGCCTGCGATATTGCCAGACTTTGGTCCATAGTTCTAGATCCTGTTTTAAATATACTGACTATCCTGAACCCCTCGTATTCACTGTGTTGGCAGCGACCTGTCTTGCCTGAGTCCTTTGCTTTGTGTATTCTCATATTACAGTCTCTGCTTTGTGCTTTGTCGCTCTATCCTTTCCTGTATCTGGTTATTTCTTTCAATGCTGTGTTCAGCCTGTATTACATCTTGGTCCACTGTTGTGCCTCTGCTCTGTATCCATTTACAGTGTGACCCCTGGGTTGGGCTCCGTTTAGATCAGATAAAGAAAAGACTTATGTTTCCTTTGTCTACTCCGTTGGAGTCTCACCTGCCTCAGTATATGGTCTCCAGTTTTACCCTTACACGGAGTACAACAGTCTCTTCGGTATGTCTACCTCATGACACTGCTCTATGAAAATTGTTAAGAGTAATCTGCTGGTACCAATCACGAGGGCTTTCCCTAATCCAAGGAGACCCCTTATCATATTCCAGTACACCCTTTATTCTGATCCATCCATGTTGGCCAGTATATTTGTGTGTCTTTGCTTTCTCTCTGTCTCTTTACTTACAGCTAGCTCCTGACCCTGCAGTTCCTGTGAATACCTGTCTCATCTCAGATCAGCTTGGTATGTTTCCCGTTTCTGTTCTATGCTAGCATTGTCTCAGGAATCTCCCCTAATCTATAGTGCATATAGTGAGATATAGGGTTTGCTCTGTGCTCTCCTGCCAGACTCCTGACATTCCAAAATGATGCAGGAAGGAGACGGGACAGGTTTTCTCATGGACGAGGTGGAGGCTATTTATTACTGGTCTTCTGCCTCATTACAAAAAGATGGGTAACTCAGTTATAGCTAGTGAATGTACTCTCCTGAATGTATTATAACCCCCTGCTTCCAAAGAATTTGTATGATTTACTCTTCGCTGCTAATATTCTGTCTCAACACAAAAAGCTGCAGAACAAAGTGGTGGTTTGTGTATAAAATGTACCTATCCACCCTTCTACACACAGTTTGGAATTGGGATTTTAACCCCACCAGCGTTTTAGAGTGGGTAGAATTTCACCAGATCTAAGATGCTGAACATTCCAGCCAAAAGTGCTTGCAGATATTTTGACTATCAGCTGGGCAAAATAGTCTGTGCGCTCTGATTGGCTGAAATGCTTGGCATTTCCCAAAATGTTTACGTTCAGGTACCATCCATGCACTCTGCCACTCCACTGGTAGAGTGGAGTGGTGAGCAGATTCAGCAAATGCTGCACCAATGGTGATCATTTTACTCACACTTAATGACAACCTCTTGTCATAATTGCTGATTCCACCACACTGACGTCATACCTGTTTCCTTGCAGATGTATATGTTTATTTTTATTTATAACGTGTGGAAATTAAACTTAATGACCTCTCTTTGTTTTGCAGGAGAGCTGGAGCTGCACTGTTCCCTTGAATACCAGCGTGCAGGCGATGATACACAAGCTAGGAAATAAGGTTGAGCTCGAGGAAGGGTTACAATGTTCCCACAAGCAGGCAGGCAAGCAGGTGTTGTACACGATATACAAGATGCATGGAGCTATGATTACAATGCATCAAGGACCAATCTGCAAAGGTTGGGCCCAGCAGCTCATAAATGCATCAGTTGATGTGTTGATGCCACAGTTTTGAGGTAGCCGAAGGAAGTTGCAGGCATTTGACAATTATTTGAATTGTGCATGTTGACTGGTGGTCAGAAAAGTAAGATTTTGATTGTGGATCAGAAGCACCTGGACGGTTTCCTTGCTTTAAATGGTGGGGATTAGGAGTTCCAGAGATGTTGGTCAGATATTGTTATTGTTATTGTTATTGTTATTTTGCATTTATATAGCGCCTTATATACCATTGGTATGGTCTGAAGGCGCTGGTAGGTTGAACGCCCTTGGGAACCGAAGTTCAGATCAGTAGAGGGAGTAGAGAGAGTCAAAGATGCGTGTGGGCACCATGTATGTGTGCAGCTTGTGTGGTATTCGTGTAATAGCTGCTTCTTAGCGGTAGGTGTGGTGGTTGAGGGGTCAGGAGTATGTGTTCGTTCTGGCAGGATTTATCCAGACCGGATGTGGCTGCGTTAGGCCTGAGGAGAACGCCTGGCTGGGGGTGTGTAACCAGCAGTGTTTACATAGAGTGATGTGGAGTATGTGACGGATGTTGGTATGAGAACTGTTAAACCGAATGGTGTCATAGTATCTCTGTGTTCTAGTTGAGTGGTGGTGTAAGGATAGAGTAAGCATAAGGTGGGTTATATGGTCATTCGAGTGTTTTCTAGAATCTTCTAACGAGGCTATTGGGAACATTTCTAAATTCAACTTTCACAAAGAGGCTATTGGGCACATTTCTAAAGTCAGTTTTCACAAAAGGCTATTGGGGACACTTCTAGGTTCAACTTTTCACAGAGGCTATTGGGCACATTTCTAAGTTCAACTTTCACAGGGGCTACTGGGCAACTTGGCAATTGGGCACTCTTCTAATTATACTTTCCACAGACGCTATTGGGCACTCTTCTAGGTTCAACTTTCCACAGAGGCTATTGGGCACATTTCTAAGTTCAACTTTCGCAGGGGCTACTGGGCAACTTGGCTATTGGGCAAACTTCTAATTCAGCTTTCCACAGAGGCTATTGGGCACATTTATAAATTCAACTTTTCATAGAGGCTATCGGGGACACTTCTAAATGCGACTTTCACAGGGGGTATTGGACACACATCTAAATTCAACTTTCTCAGAGAGGCTAATTGGGCACACTTCTAAATTCAACTTTTCACAGAGGCTATTGGGCACACTTCTAAAGTCAGTTTTCACAGAAGGCTATTGGGAACACTTCTAGGTTCAACTTTTCACAGAGGCTATTGGGTACATTTCTAAGTTCAACTTTCACAGGGGCTACTGGGCAACTTGGCTATTGGGCACTCTACTAATTCTACTTTTCACAGAGGCTATTGGGCACATTTCTAAATTCAACTTTTCATAGAGGCTATTGGGGACACTTCTAAATTCAACTTTAACAGAGAGGTTATTGAGGACACTTCTAAGTTCAACTTTCACAGAGGCTATTGGGCACACTTCTGAATTCAACTTTAACAAAGAGGCTATTGGGCACACTTCCAAGTTCAACTTTCCACAGAGGCTATTGGGCACATTTCTAAATTCAACTTTAACAAAGGGGCTATTGGGCACACTTCTAAATTCTACTTTCTCAGAGAGACTATTGGGGACACTTCTAATTCTACTTTCACAGAGAGGCTATTGGGCACACTTCTAAATTCAACTTTTCATAGAGGCTATTGGGGACACTTCTAATTCTACTTTCACAGAGAGGCTATTGGGCACACTTCTAAATTCAACTTTCACAGAGAGGCTATTGGGCACACTTCTAAGTTCAACTTTAACAAAGAGGCTATTGGACACACTTCTAAATTCAACTTTCACAGAGGCTATTGGGCACACTTCTAAATTCAACTTCCCACAGATGCTATTGGGCACACTTCTAAATTCAACTTTAACAAAGAGGCTATTGGGCACACTTCCAAATTCTACTTTCTCAGAGAGACTATTGGGGACATTTCTAATTCTACTTTCACAGAGGCTATTGGGCACACTTCTAAATTCAACTTCCCACAGAGGCTATTGGGGACACTTCTAATTCTACTTTCACAGAGAGGCTATTGGGCACACTTCTAAATTCAACTTTCACAGAGAGGCTATTGGGCACACTTCTAAATTCAACTTTAACAAAGAGGCTATTGGGCACACTTCTAAATTCAGCTTTTCATAGAGGCTAGTGGGGACACTTCTAAATTCAACTTTAACAGAGGCTATTGGGCACACTTCTAAATTCAACTTTCACAGAGGCTATTGGGCACACTTCTAAATTCAACTTTTCATAGAGGCTAGTGGGGACACTTCTAAATTCAACTTTCACAGAGGCTATTGGGCACACTTCTAAATTCAACTTTCACAGAGGCTATTGGGCACACTTCTAAATTCAACTTTCCACAGAGAGGCTATTGGGCACATTTCTAAATTCAACTTTCACAGAGGTTATTGAGGACACTTCTAACATGCTAACGATCCCATTTCTATCTATATGCGATGCAAGCTAGGTTTCAGAGTTCTAAGTGTGGTGTATGTTAAGAGTACCAATTTTTATCTAGGTACGGTGCAAGCTAAGGTTCAGTTCCCTACACGTCTGGCACTAGCTAAAATTGGCAAGTAAAATCATGTGCATCGTAAGGCAGTATTTGCAAATCAATTTATAGTGGTCGCAAGTTTTCCTAGGTATGTCTTGATTTAAGTCTATGGCAGTCTATGCTATGGAAGGTAAGGTAGAGTGACAGGGGCTTTCTGGAGTAGAGTGATTGCTCTACACCCCACCCATGCCATACTCACAGAATCATCAGTCTCTTCTAATTTTGCAGCAGGAGGAATGAATGGTCAGTATGTTTTGGTGATGGCACTGGTGGGATAGGATTGAGACAATTTAAGTTCCAGGTGCTCAGGGGCATGGTATTTCAAGCTCCATGCTTGCATTCATAGCCAGTGTAAGCTTCTTAATTAGGTGCAGACTGAGTTTCTTAAACCAGAATATCAAGGATTGCCCTGTCCTCAAGATGTTCATGCTAAAGGCAATATATTTTAAGCATCTCCTTTTGTAGGCAGTGTGATGTTGGAGATCGCATGTGGCATTTCGCAATCCCTATATCTGGATTTCCGCAAGTCTAACCAGGGAAGTTTTGATGTCACACCACAACTTTCTCTTATACACTGCACACTGTACCAGGCAAGCAATCTAATGTTGTGCCCGATCAAGGCATTAGGGGAGACACGATGAAAGGGATAAACAAACCTAGGAACTTGTGTGGCTTAATCAAAGAATTAGCATGTATCCCTTTTGATAAATCTATATAATTTTCTATAACACCAGAGTCCTAAATGGCAAATGCAAAACGCATTTTTCAGACGCCTGGTTGTAAGGCTGAGCCAGCATCTTGTTAAATTTCCATTGGCACTGCAGGATAAAGCAGGGCCAGACTTCTAGTAGTAAGGTCTTCCAGGTAAACAGGTAAGCCTGAGAGGCACGAAGGCATGGTTACAGGAAAGCTTGACAAGCATGAAGTCCTTGTAGCATGGAACAAGGACAGAGATGAACACCTGGAAAGAATAGGGAATCACAACAGCAAAGCACAAAGTGAAAGGCCACACAACTTTGCCACACCTCAGCAGTCTTGGCCACCATGCCTTGGAAGCAGAAACTATGCTGGGCCATCTTGAAATGAGAAAAATTCAGACACCAGGTAAAAAGGCGTAAGCAAAACCCTGCCGGCCTGCCTGCCCCATGCTACAGATGCCATCTGCTATATGTTGGCCACCAATCCCTGTCCATGCTAATGCTGTGGGCCACTTCGGAGCATCAACAAGGCTCAGACTTTAAAGATTTCCACCCCGTGACTCTGAGGTGTGGAGCAGTCTCTTCATTGTGCCCATGATGACGTTTTTGTGATGACTAATCACCTGGCCCTTTTCCTTCTACTACACTACATTTTGACCTCTACTTCAGGCTGGGACCTTTCTGTTCTTAGCCCCCTATGTTTTTAATAAAAAATGAGTGAGACCTAATGGTAGGTAGGTCTACTGAGCCGTACATGTTGATATAGTTTTTATGTTCAAGGTGGAAAATATCTTTGTGTATGTGGACTTAATCCGTGCCTTAGGGTTGTGTTGCTTTATGAAAGCCAATGAGAGGAAATATTAATTTCTCCTGCTTTCATTTGCCCCTATCATATCTCGCTGATGGCAGTTCCAGTGTATACAACAATTGAAGAAATATGTTATTTATAAAACTCAAAAATTAGAAGTTTGTTGCAATATTATTCTTTTGTTAGATTGTGCAGCAGTTTTCGTTTTTATCCTGATTGCAGGTATCCAAACATAGAAAACATGTTTGCGGAATGAGCCATTACATGCTATTGTGCTTGCCTGTTAAGCAATGCTTAGAGTGTTACTCACTAGGCCGTTTCAGAAATCACTGACTTAGGCCATTAGGCATAGCTCTGTAGAAGGCCAACCAGTACGGTGGCTCTAAACTATGCTACTACAAATAAGAGTTCCTTGGGCTACTACAGTGCATTTGAAATATGGTATATAAAGACATTGGGCCTCATTATAAGGGTGGCGGTAGCTGTGCCGGTAAATACCAGCACCTGGCAATGGGGATGTACTGGATCATTCCAGCCCCAGCAGACAGGTAATTCCCATTTGCCGGGTGCCGGTAAAAATTACTCCCCATTCCCATTTGAATCCCATAGGACTCAATGGTAATGGAGAGGCCGGTAGCGCTGGCACCATTTATAACGGTGCTGGCAATACCGTGTAGGCCTGCTCGCGGAGGCCATTCCTCCCGGGAGGTCAGATCTGACAGGCTGACCGGCACCCGCAAGCAGACCTCAGTTTGCCGGTCTGGTAACAACGGTACCGTTGTTACCGGACTGGCAACCCTGTAATGAGGCCCATTATTTTAAAAAATGATGGTGGCTCATCAGATGCTAAAGGACAATATTGAGCATAAAGAACCACAAAGATGTATTATTTAATTTCACAAGTAGAGTACCTTAGATGTAATAGCAAAACACACAACATGGGGCAAGTTACACAGCAAAAGCATCTGGCCCAGCTTCTTTCGGAACCCATTTGGTATAAAGGTACCAGGATGGCTCGGAAAGGATACATGGGGGTTTAACGTTAGACCTTAGTCAAGTCCTGTAAGCCACAGGGCAACAGTTATCCTCCCAGAGGATCCAGGGCTTAACCATCTCTCTCCTCTCCCCTACCCCTCTCTCTTGATCTCCAACTTAATCATTCTCTTTCTTTGGACCAGTCTCCTTACAAAGAGGCATGCTTTCTGATGTCATGAGAGGTACAATTGTGAACTCCTCTCTTCTTTAGCAGAAAGTGGGCCAGAGAGAATTTACCTATTCCAGACCTCCAGAAACTCTGTCTTCTTTCAACAGTCCTTACCCCATTCACTTGAAGAAGACACCTCCCTGACCCTCTACTCTAGCTTTTATATCCTCTCTCTCAGGGACTCGCCCCACGGGGCTGAACCACCACTCAATGACCCGCGGCTGTGGTGTCCCTGTAACGGGTACATGCGGCGGAGTGGCGTAACTGAGTTGCGTGTGGATTTGAATGAATGGGGTGTGTCACGTACATTCTCCAGAGCACGTGCAGAACCTGGATGGGGAGCAGAGTCTCATGTGTCTTCTGTTGGCCCAGGGGGGATCACAGTGCAACAAGAGGCCTCCTAGCAGGGGCATTGGTGATGAGGTGGTTGTCTATGCTGGCACGGACCTGCTGGTCTAAGGCGGCGGTGAGATAAGAGCTGCAGCTCAATGAAAGAACTTTCACTCATCCCGCAGATCCAGCGTGTGCAGCGCTTTCTGCCACCATTTTCTGCTAAACTGGGTGGGGAGGTTGCTGCTCCTTAGAGGAGTGCTTATGCACCTCCCACACCAAATCTTTGGCCAACCCACTGCCACGTGGGTATGTATCTGCAAGTTGGGAGTTTGGATCCCTTATCCAAAAGAAGAAAGGTGAGAGGAACCTGTGACTTGGCAGGAGGAGGGTGGCAAGTTTTTTTTGTTTTCTCTCTTCTTCTTTCCTCTCTGGTGTGGTGGAGTATTCACAGGGGCCCCCCTTCCACAGAGGCCTCACACTTTCTGATCTGTCATGCAGCACAAGCTAATTTATAACACTACTGTGTACCAATATAAACAAACATTTTTAATGCTCCGAAAGGTTATTACCCTTATGTGCAATTATGTATAAAGGTGTGAAATTGTGGGCATCTGTAAGGTCCATATGATCACTCTTTTTGTTGGAGGAATACACCAGTGCACCCCTTTAATTAACAGACAAAAGCAGTTTACCTTTCCGGAGGCCTTGCGCATGCTTTGTAGCCAAAAATACTGTACACAGTACATGTACCATGGCCTTATTAGGAAGCCAATGTTAAAAAGAGACCGTTTGTGAAATACTGCCTAGTTTTGTCGCTTCCTCTGTGATGAAGTGCTTTGTAACACACTTGATGACATATCATGTCTTAAGTGGGCCTAGTAGTTTGGTTAAGATGTATAGATGGACAGTTTATTTTTTTATTTGGCAGAGTCCTTAGAAAGACCGCCATAACTGTAATATTACATTTTCTGAACGATCAACAAAAAACGATAATTTGTATGTTTAGGAAGCCACTGTGGACCATTTCTTTAATCCAGCTAGAAGCACCAGATTGACTCCTTAGGCCCAAGTCCAAAATAAATGATTCGTTCATGGAGAGTTGTAAAGATATCAAAACAGCTAAGGCTATCTCAAATAAAACCTCATGAAAGGAAGGGTGAAAGCAGACACAATTGAGAGATCAGCACTATCCACACCTAAATAAGGAGAACCTAATGCGTAAAAGCCTTGCACAACTCAGTTATTTTTTATGGCAGAGAGAAGAGGTGGGTCGTAACTTACGATTCTGCTGCCCCCTTGCTCGACGCAATACAATTACTATAGCACATGGCAAGCAGTGTTGACTTAATTTGCATGGTGGAGTGCAAAAGGGTGGCATACAAGCATGTATGCCAGCCTTTTTACACTCTCCCTTTGTATTTTGACATGCAAATGTGGAAAATCGGCAAGCGGGCACCCCTGAACACAAAGGTACAAAAGTACATATGCTGCCAAATTAGCGCTCCATATATGGTAAACAAATTAAGATTTACCAAACATATGAATATCCTTCAGACAGCGAGTTCATTGAGGATATATGTATGCAAAATACAAGGTATATGTTACCAGTGGACTAGAAGCATAGTGACCAAGTAACAATGAGTTTCTTTGACTATAAACTTTATTAAAAAAAAGGACAAAGTTATCTGGCAAACTTTGAGTTTTGTTCTCATATGGTAAATGTAAAATGTTCATGAACAACAATCTGGTTTTTGAAGTGGCAAACAGAAATAATAAATACAATATTTTATAAACTGTAACTCAGAGTTGTTGTCTATGATTAAATATGCCTGTGCATACTAGTGTTTTTAGAACATGTACCAGCCAGCAATAGAGAATAAGGACAAAAATGACCTGGTAGCAACTGACTTGGAAAAAGAATGAACCTTTGTTCTTCAGATGCCTTAGTCGGAGCAGCACCAGGACCTGAAAACGTAGCGGTAACAGCGAACTGACTCTTGGACATCTGAAATCAATACCCATTATTAGATCCAACACATTACCTCCAAGCGGATTTAACACCAGAATTGGATACTGCTTTTTCTATTTAAAAGCAATAACAAGTGGATGGCTGAAATACCTATTGGCATATAAACAGTGTAGTGGACAATACATTGTGTTCTGCAGAGTTAAAGATTAGACAAAGAAGGGGATGCTTATACTCTTCTGAATGACAGTGTGTATTTGTTGTGTTTCTCTCCTTGTGGGGACTTGGGAATGAAAACACACACAAGCAGTGGGGTTCTGATTTCAATTTGGGGACCTTAACTCAAGTTCTCACATGTTAATGCCTTCCAAATGATCTTAAATGACTTTAAAAGCACCTGTAGCAATTTTCACAACTTTTTAAAATAATTACCATGCAGGGACCTGTGTTTAATTTTGTGCGTTGATTTATTTCTCAGCTCGGCCCACATAGGGGGTACTGCAGTCAAACACACACTCAGGATTTTAAACACACTTCTGCAATCTGATACCTAAACTAGTAGCAATTAAGAGAGAATTCTCAAACAGAAAAGTGCAATGGCATTCAGCTTTTACTTGAAACAAATAAAAAGGATTATTTAATATAATTCTCTGTGAAGGCATTATGAGTCCAACACAGACAATAGGTTCAACTTTCCCAACAAAGTTTTATTTAAGATATAAAAGGCAGGGTAGAATTTCCCTACCTAAAGAAAACTAAGGATAGTCTATGTCAGGAAGTCCAAAGTCAAATATGTGTCTGTGTCAATGCCTACGCTTGCCCTCACAACTAACTGCATACAATGTGTAGGGATATCAGAATCAAAAATGAATAGTGTTCGAAGTACAGTTCAGAGGTTCTCCTAGCTCTTTGGCTTTTAATCAGGGCCCCTACCCCAAGTTCAAAGTGGTTCATCAAGTATAGGGGGTTCCCGTCCCCAAGAGATCAAATCTTACAGCTTTCAAAACAACACTTGACTTCAATAACACAAGGTCTTTGCACAACACAAGCTTCTTTATAGGTGTCTTCAGCGGCTTTTCCATTTAGGGGCACCCGATCAAGGCGCAGTTGTCGGACCACACTGTCCACCCATCACAGGTCATGCAACTGGTACCCTTCCCTGACTGCTTTTCCTTTAACATCAGTCCACTGCTTCTCCTCAGTAGTGAGGTTTGCCTCAGTCACAAGTGTCACACTTTCCTGACACTGTTTTGTGTCTTGTTTAACCACTTTGCACTTGTTACACCTTCTTCACCGGTTGGTCTTACAGCTCCTTCAGATGCTTTCGGCTACCACGGTTGTCTGTCTCTCCATGTGGTCATTTGCATCTTCTCCTATCGGTTTTCTTGTGGATCGCGCACACCCAGCAATGCTTCCTCAGCGAAGCAGGACTCACACAACTGTTTCCCTCCGTCTCGCCGGCCTCCTTCTCACGGTTTGCCATTGGCCTCCTACTTCTTGTGCCTTCGCTTCCCACTGCATATGCTCTGCACTGTTTCATGGGTCTCGAGCACTCCTCCTGCCACACTGCCATACTGGAGAGGTCTGCCTGCACCCACCAGTTCATGGGTGTTCTCACACAGATCATCCTGCCTCCATTCTCATTACAAAAAGGACTAGACAGCTCACCAGCAGAGTGGTAGTCCTGCTTTGCTCTTGCTCTCCTCCTCCTCCTCGTCGTCGTCCCAGTACTTGGCTGGGGCTGATAACTGTTTGCTTTCATAAAATGAGGATGTGTTGGACTAGCTGTCCCCTTCATCGTCCCAGTACCATATCGATGCAATTTGGGCAATACTTTAGGGGAATCACATGGAAAGGGCTGACAAAATCCTATGAAGGCTTGAAGGATGGAGGGTTTGTGGTGAAAGGGATATTGAGAATACTATGTCTCACCAAAGGCCGTCCTCTCCCCACTCGCCAAGTCCCTTCCACCCAGGTGATACTCCCTCAATATCCACCCCCAGGGTCGTGATCCAAAAGCGATGGCCTTTCCCTGGCCACCTGAGCAGAGGATACCAGAGAAAAAGAAGTGAGGACGCCCTCAGGTTCCTCACATTTATTGAAAATAATCAACATCAAATGAGGAAATTGCATTTGCTTTTTGTATATTTTCAAAATGTTTATTTTTAGACGTTTAAGAACATAACTACAAACTATTGATTCATTGTAAATTATTTTACTGTGCAGATTAATTCAAGATTACATATTACAGGGTATGAATGGCTGCAGCCACATTAAAGAAGTCATAATGTGGCTTTGTATCCTTACAGTTCTATACTTATCATTAGCGGTTGGTATGATGGTGAATTTCATTACCGAAAACAAGTTTATTTGCAAGCTCCTGTACAATGTTGAAATTCATTGTGTTCTTATTTAATACATTACTGTCCAAATTTGTATAAAAGCAGCCATCTAAAAATAACTCAGAGCATGCACTCTTTTTATAATGGTTGCCTGCACATTTCATAAGGCTGCTCACCAGTGCAAATGTTTTGCTGGCTGGCCCCTTGAGTGCAGTAGTGTCACACACATGTGCCCAACAGCAATAGTACATAAGCTATGTTCACCAAAGTGCATGCTTAAAATCTATTTCACTATGATGGGCAGTCAATTATGCATCACGGAAAAAGGTTAAAAAGAAATCATTCTCTAGATGACGGATAGAAATACAAGTGAGACCACTATGGTTCAAACAGCAACTGCCCCATATACACAGAAGAGATAGCTACATCCCTTCACGCCTACCTGCACTTGTTCCAAACATGCAAAGAAGGATGTGTGTTTTTTTCTTGTATATAAATGCACTTCCCGTTTGTAAATCGAGATGTGCTTTCCTTTATGGGAAAAAAACTCTGATCCTGAACTTGTACAATTGTGTAAACATTTTCAGAAAGAGGAGCAGAACGTAGTAACAGTAGCAGTAGTTTGTCATTTATATAGCACCTTTACCCCATTAGAATGGCCTCAACGCGCTTGTGGGTGAAGACCCTCGGGACCGGAGTCCAAGTATGTAGATTGTTGAACTGAAGTAGAATGCGGGTGCGCATTAGGCCGAGATAGGGGTTAGGCGGGCTGGCCGTGCTCCACTTAGCAACCCAAGAAGGTCAGGCATATGGATGGGTGCAGTTTACTTGCACATCCTGATTGCCTTTGTGAATCTACCACACATACTTTTCATGCAAGTGATTGGATGGGGCAGTACATCACCACACTTGTGGAATAAAGGTTTCTGTGAAATAAATTTCAGTAAATCCCACCGTCTAGGACAGATTTTCCAAACATTGTGCTAATGAAAGCAGTACAGAGAATGGGATTGTTTAATTTACGTTATCTTTAGAAACACACAGGTCACATTTGAAGATTTCAGGAGGGGCTGGACATTGGCGCAACGATGTAGTGTTCAGCCCCATTGCATACATTAGTGTAGGGATTGTGTCCCTACAGGAAAGGTGTGGGATCAAATTGAAGTCCCCACAGGAATAATGTGTGATTATACTGAAGTCCCCACAGGGATGGTGTGTGAATGTTCTCACAGAAATGGCAAGTGTAATAATGATGTCTCTGTAGTGTAAATCGTTGGTGAGTTTTAAGCCCTTCAAAGGACAGTGTGCAATCACATCTACTTCTTAACACTGACTCTCTATGATAGAATTGAAATTCCCCAAGGGAACGGCATATTGCAATGTTCAATTGGTCAACCCCTCTTATGCTGGTCTCTCAGATTCTACTCTCATAAGAGGAGTGTCTCTGTATAAAAGGTGTGACCTTTCTGTTGCAGGCATTTGACCATACTGTCCTGCTTGACTTATAGCCTAATATTTTGAAACAGTAAAAGTAAGGTATCCAATTATGAAACTGTCATAATGTAAACATTTTAAAGGCCTTTGAGCAATATTAATTCTTTGGTCTGAACCATTAAAGAGGTTAAACGAAAGTTGAGTCTGAGGCATGTTAATGAGCATGTGTAAGTGGAAGGTGGTAAGTCCAAGGGAGCACACTCCCGTAGACATGGCACAGACCTGTGGAATGGCAGTAGTTACTGGGGAGAGGCATGATCTGTGGACCGAGCATGAAGGCTTGGATAATAACACCTGGTTCGTCATGTTGTGGCAACAGTAAGGAGCTGAGGCAACTAGTTATCATCACTTTGTTGCCAGTGTAATAGTGCTGTGCAGATTAATTATGCTCAAACCCAATGCTGTTACAGGAAGGAAAGAGGGAGATAGGGGAAGAGAAAGGAGAGGGGGAGCGAGGGAGAGAGACAAACTAACTGCATTAAATACACACAAAAAGGCATGGGCATTATCATTTAAAAATGTTTTGTTGCGTAAATGATGTTGTAGTCCAAAGAGGAATAGTGTGTGATGATACTGATTTATCCAACAGAAGATCTATGATTATATTGAAATATTCATGACTCTATTGTCTGAGAATATATTGAAATTTCACATCTGGCTTGTATGGGATATTAAAGTCAACACAAGGCTAATGCTTGTTTATATTCGGCCTGAAACAGGCATGGTTTGGGTTGGCATGAAGTGCCCAGAGGGATAGTGTGTGATGATATATTGAAGTCCCCACTGGAATGGTGTGTGAGCAAATTTAAGTCCGCACTGGGATGTTGTGTGCAAGTTCTCGGAGGGATGGCGTGTGTAATAATGATGTACCTGCAGTAAAAGCTGGGGGTGACTTTTAAGTCCCCAACAGGACAGTATGTAATCATATCGATTTCTTCACAGTGAAGCTGTGTGATAGAATTGAAAATCCTCATGGGAAACATGTATGACAATGTTACGGTCCCTTCAAGAATTATCCAAGAGAATATTAAAGACAGCCTGAATGGATTCTCCAAAAATGGACCAGTGGAAGCAAATTCATCTCTTAGTGAAGATGCATCGCTACTACGAGAGTGGGATGAATGTATACTTGGGGTGGGTTTTCAAGTCCCTCGCAGTGATTTGCCATCCAATCGACAGCTGTGGATCTTGTGATAAATAGAGGATTATTTGTTATGTTAGTTCAGCCAACAGAGCTATTTTGGAAGATGCCTCAAGTTAGTTAAGTCAGTCTGAACCCACACATTTCGTAAGGTTATGTGTCCCCTATTTAAGGGCCAGCTCACTTCCTGTCTAGTTTTGGTTTTGATAGGGGCAATGTTGCACTGACAAGCACACTATTGGATGGTGTTTGGAGGGATTTTGTAGCATTGAAATTGGAAGGTAATTTGTATTGCTCTTTTTGTAGCTTGTTGGAGTTTGTTGTGTTTTTGTAGCCACTTCGAGTCCTTTTTTTCTTAGTATTTATTTAATGTGTGATAGTGTGTTGTAGTCGGTTTCCTATAAAAAAAAGGTACCTTTTCCTCTTATGTCTTTACCCTTTTGTGTGCCCTTAAAATAAATTAAAAAAGCCCCCCAAAAGTTACCTTCTCTTCATATCCCTCATAAGCACAGCAAGAATTATTTATACTTTGCCTGTTTCTCTAACATGGGTTTTACTTTTTTGTACAGTATTGTAGTAGCATTTTAGATCAGTGGTGCCTTAGTTTCATTAGTAGTTTTAGAAATAGAATTGTTTGTTTATTTGTATTTTCACATGATTTTTCACTTTAGGTTTTGCCCTTGCATTCTCTCTACACTCTGGGTTATTTTTAATACACAGCTTTGGGTTTTCAGGTTGTGCAGGGGGTTCTCTGTGTTGCCATTTGTTGGACTTTTTTATGGTGTGCCTTAGACTCTGGGAGGAGAACGGGGAAAAGACCGGCCAGGAAGAGGAGCTGTAATTCTACACAAAGGAAGATGATATTAAAGTCAACACAAGGTTAAAGTCTGTTTATATTCAACCTGCAACAGTCATGGTGTGGGATGGCATTAAGTAACCAGAGGGATAGTATGTGATATGATAGGTTTATTTATATGTGATAATATTGAAGCCCCCACAGAAATGGTGTGTGAGCAAATTGCAGTCCCCATATGGATGGTGTGTGAAAGTTCTCACAGAGATGGCATGCATTATAATTGATGTCGCTGCATTGAAAGTCAGTGGGCAATTTTTAACTCACCAACAGGACAGTGTATAATCATCACATTAACTTGGTCATAGTGCAGCTCTTCGATAGAATTGAAATTCCCCACTAAAGAAATACATTACAGTGTCAATGTCCCTGCAACAATTATCCAGGAGAATATAAAAAAAACGCCTGGAGGAAATCTCCAAAAATAGACCGTAGGCAATTAATTAATCTTATATTGAAGCTGCATCACTACTAAAAGACTAGGATACATTTGTGCTGCTGACACATCCCAATAACCTTTGTGGCAGGTTTTCAAGTCCCTTTCAATGCTTTGTCATCTAATCAACAGCTGTGTATCTCGTGATAAATAATGGATTATTTATTATGTTAGTTAAGCGATCTTGGATGATTCATTGAGTTTCTTCGAGTTGGTTCAGGCAGTCTGAGAACAAAGACATTTGTCCCCTAATTAGGGCCAGATCACTCCCTGTTCACTTTTGGTTTTGATAGGATGTGAAGGATGGTGTTGCACTGGGCAGGCTCACACTTGGATGGTGTTTGGAGGGATTGTTTAGCATTGGAGCAGAGTATTAGGATTTGTGAGATAAAATATCTGATTGGTGTTGTTCCTTTTTGTTGTTTGTCTGAATTTGGTATGTTTTTGTGGCAACCTTGTGGCATTTTTGTCTTAGTATGTTTTTAATCTTTGATAGTGTGTTGTGGTAGCTTCCCCATATAAAAAAGGTACATTTCCCTCTTATGTCTTTCAACTTTTATATCCCCTGAAACAATTATGACAGCTAAATAAAAAGTTTCCATCAACTATTCATATTTACTTTACCTTACTTTATTAATGTATTACATGCACTGGTAACCCGGAGGCATAAGGGCCCACACAAAACATGAAATGAAGATGCAAATCCAGTTGGCCACAGACCCGAGACAACAACAGCAGTGAGCTAAAGACTTGGTTGAGACTCTCTCAGGGACCATCCACCCAAGAACAAGTCAATGGGCTGTGTTTGTGCTGGTAGTTTCCCAGACCCCCCTCTGTTTTGCATACCAAGTAACTTTGGGTCTCACCCTAAATTACCAGGGGAATCCAGACGTGGACCCCTTGCTCACTGCCCTTAGAGAGGCACAGCTTCACTTCACTGATGATGCCCAACTAGGCTGAAACACTTGTATGGGGTTGCTGTGCTACTCTTGTTCAGAGGAGAATTGCCTAGCATTAAGGTGCTGGACTGCCCCTGGGCAGGACAAAGACTGATATGCGAGGAAAGTTCTTCTCTGTGAAAAGAGCAGTGAGCTAAATACTTGGTTGAGACTCTCCCAGAGGCCATCCACCCAAGAACAAGTCAATGGACTGTGTTTGTGCTGGTAGAGAGTTTCCTAGACCCCCCTCTGTTTTGCAACCCTACCTATAGATACACTTTATCTAAACATGAAGGTTTTCAAGCACCGTTTGAACACTACTTTGGATTTGATCTTTCTGAGATCAGGTGGGATTGAATTCCATGCCATGGGTGCGGCTTCAAAAAATGCACCTTAGCTTACCATGGTCAGCTTGGTCCTAGGCACCAAAAGGAGATTATCTTTGTCAGATCTCACAGTCCTTGTCTGATATTTCTTTATGAGACTTTCTGCCAGATAAGAAGAGGTCTTGCCAGAGAGGCTGTTATGAGTGATGGACGGTAGGCAAAAAGAAATTCTCGCCTCAATCAGAAGCCACTGCAACTGTTTTCTGGCTTCAGACATGTGCGCACTACTTTTAAGACCACCAACGACTCTCACTGCACTGTTCTGAATGATTTTAACCTTTGCACAGTCTCGCTTGCTAATGCCAATCGAAAGACTGCCACAATAGTCGATTTTAGGGCCAACAATTGCTCTGGCTATTGTAGCACAACTTTTTTCAGTCAAGAATGGGCGAGTCTGTGACAGGAGTCTAATATACTATGCTGAAGCAGAGATGAGGGTTTTGACCTGAGCCCGCATGTTTAAAATGTGATCTAGAATGACCCCCAGGATCTTCACTTTGTGTTGAATAGTAATTTTGCATCCAGTCTATGTGTCGATTTGCTGCATCAAGATTCAGAGTTCTAATAGGGGATCCCACTATCATCAGTTTGGGCTTTTCATTGTTTAATGTCCATTCTGTAACATCAACATCTGAATCAGTTTGTACATTTAATTAATCCTGGCAACATCTTCCGTATATGCTCTAGAGAGGGGAATTACGCATTGGGTGTTGTCTGCGTAATTTGTAAACCGAATTCCCCTCTCCCCATTAACAAGAAAAATGATGTAAACTTTACCTTTTTATCTACAATGTGTTTATACTGTTTTCAATAGTATTGCAGTAGTATTGTATTAGTTTAGCATTTTAGTTGAATATTTAGTGCCATAGTTTAATCAGTCATTTTAGAAGTAGAATTGTTTGTTTGTTTTCAGGTTTTCTTCTCTTGGGGTTTTGCTCTTGCTCCCTCTGTACTGCTGGGAATATTTTTAATACACTCTTTTTTAGATGGTTCTCAGTGTTGTCATATGTTGCACGTTTTATGGTACTCCTAAAACCCTGGAAAAGAGAAGGGGGTAAAGTCTGTCCGGGAAGAGGAGCTGAATTTTTCCACACTAGAGGAGGACCGCCATGATGGATGTCAATGTTAATGTTATAGGATTTGTACTGTCCTCCACTGTCGCTCCTATTGTCTTCAGGAACTGTGGCAGATCTAGAAGCGAGAGGGTGGACTGGATTAGTCGGGAGGAGAGAAAAGATGCAAGATTGCAGTTCTTGTTAGGTCGATTGAAGTCATGTAGATTTCTGTTTGATGTCAGGAGATGGACCTATAAATAGCTGTGTGTGAGTGGCTAGCTTAGGTTCGGTTGTGAAGTGTTTGGTGTAGAGCTTGAGGAGTAGTAGGTAGGGATCAATGAACACCCTGCACTCTTGAATTTAAGTGTTCTTCACTGATGTGAGGTCCCAGTGCCAGTATATGCTGCATTGTGTTAACAGGTGTTGGGTGTTTCTTTGTTTAGTCCTTGATGGGGGGTAGGTGCCTGACATTACTTTTCTGTAAGGGAATGTACAGTGGTGTGAGGCACAGGGCCACTTCCTTGCTGTTTGACAATGCCTGTAAGAGAGGCAATAGAGTTGTGTCTGCAGTGCCGTGTTGATCATTGTTTGGGTTGCTCAGCAGTAGGAAATCTCCATTTGACCTCCTGTCAATTTCTAGTGAGCAACAGGAAGCAACGTCACCTTCCTTAGGGGTTTCTTTCATGTTTTAGTCTGAGTGCTCTGCACAGTGGTTTTGTTTCATTTATTTGCCATTAGCTGGTTGGTTCTCCACCATGCACTGACCAGCCATGTTGGGAAATAGTTCCCTGGATTTAAGGTGCTCCTTTTTTGCACACTTCACTGGGCAGCATGTTCCAATGTTTTGCCACTATGGTGCATAAAACAGTGCACTCAGGCCTTTCTTTGGAGTAATTACCTTGTTTTGCTTTGTAGGACGATCTTAATTCTATGGTGTGTTGGTGTCATGAGATTTTTGATTTGATAAAATCAGCTTCTTGACCCTAAAGCACTCTCTGGGTAATGCAGAGTGCTTTTAAGTGGATTCTTTTATTAACCAGTAGCTATTGCAGAGCTCTTAGAACTGCCATTATGTGTTCCCTCCTGTCAATTCTGAGTAGTAGTCTCACCATGCTGTGTTTTGGATATTGGGGAGGGTCAGAAGAAGGCGACAGATTAGGATTTTCCACTCTTAACTTAAGTTTATTTATATAATATGAACATGCCTCACTTTTCCTAATCTATGGGTTCCCTACCTAACAAAACTAAAATAGGGTGCTCATCAGGCAGTTGTGAAGTCAAAAGGAATAGTCTGTCCACCATCAAAACTAATCTACTCTGATCCTACCACTATTACAGAACAACTAAAAGTTCAGGAGAATGACTCCCTTCTCCTGGGCTGCTTTCTCAGCAGGTTTCTGTTAATATAGAATCTTTAGATAGTTCTTGGCTGTCATTTGTATCAGTTTGTTTAATACACTTGGGTGACTTTTCCACTTCTCTAGGTCTCTCTTCTGTTGACCTTTAAAGATACTCTTTAAAGGGGTTCCTCTTTCTTGAGGTTCTTTCACTTTGCGTTTCTTATGTGAACTTTAAAGTCTCTCTTTATCTAGCACCAAATTGTATCTTGAAACCAGCAATCTTGTTCCGATCAGAATTCCCACCCTTATCAAGTGACTTTTCACTGGGACGGGAACGATGAGCCCAGTAATGATTTTCACTCTTCCTATTACCTGGCTTTTCACTGGTACGAGAATGATTGTAAATACGGGAGGGGGTATTTGTACTTCTACTCACTATATGGTTGGGGTAGAGGTACAGAGCACCCCAGCCCAGGGTCGGATTGGCCCCTCTGCCTCTCGGCCCGTTGCTGGACCGAAACCGTCCCTGGGGATTGGGGGCCGGTTTCTGCCCACACCTGGGCCATTTTTTTTTTTTAAAGAAATACGCCTGCAACGGCATAATTCATCACGTGTAGAAGACCGCAAACTATATAAATCCCTCGAACGCAAATGGCGGAAAGACACAACCACCCTGAGCAGATCCACCTTGGCCCGGCACCATCGCCACTACAAAGCCGAAATCCGGAAAGCAAAAAAAGCCCATTCCAACTCCAGAATCCTGAACTGTGAATACCCCAGCAAAGAACTTGACAAAATCATCTCTGAATTCACCAATCCATCATGTACCACCACCCAATTGAGCCACTTTCAAGCACTCTGCGACTCAATCTCTCTCCACTTCTACACCACTGCTCTCGAAAGAACAAATTCTCTAATGAACAAACTGGCCCCCTGGCACCCACCACACAATCCACCCAGCCCACCTGCCAACCCACCACATGCAACTGCAACCCACCCGACTTTCGACTCCTTCACACCAATATCAACTGACCAATTTCTTAAACTTCTCTCTGCCCGCAAACCATCCGGCTCCCCGCTAGAACCCTGCCCAGCCTCAACCCTCAAAGAAATATTTGCATCTACCTGCACAGGAGAACACGCAAGAACCATCATAAACAACTCCCTCTACTCTGGAATTTTTCCTGACGCGTTCAAAACTGCTCATGTCAAGCCTCTTCTAAAAAAAACTTCCCTCGACCCACACGACCCAAAAAACTACTGCCCCATCTCAAACACCAGGTTCCTTGCTAAACTCATCGACCGAACCGCTTACTCCGAACTAAATGCCTTTGTCAAAACCAACAATCTCCTAGACCCCGCTCAATCAGGTTTCAAACCCCGACACGGAACCGAAACCACCCTAACCTCAATCTGGGATGACCTTAAAAACACTGCAGACTCTGCGGGATGCGCTGCACTAATCCTTCTTGACCTATCCGCCGCCTTTGACACAATCAACCACTCAATCCTCCTCGACCACCTCCACTCCCTAGGAATCCGTGGAAACGCTCTCAAGCGGATAGCATCCTTCCTCAACAATAGGAACCAAATAACCCTACTCTCCTCCTTTACTTCCGCCGCCCGAACAGTCAATACCGGAGTTCCACAAGGAGCGTGCCTATAAGCCCTCCTGTTCAACCTCTATATGTCCACCCTCCCACAAATAATCTGCTCGCACAATATCCTGTGCTACAACTACGCCGACAACACCCAACTAATCCTAAAACTCCTTAACTCAAAACCCAGCTACCAACCCCACCTCGCTGCCTGCCTCCTTGACATTGATCGCTGGATGACCACAAAACACCTCCTTTTAAACCCCTCCAAAATTGAAATCATGGTGTGTGGCAACACCAAACAACTTCCGCACCCTTTAACCTGGCCATCTGCCATGGGCAATTCCCCAACAACCTCAAACTCAGTAAAAAACCTTGGATGCACTCTCAACTCTGACCTAACCCTCTCGCATCAAGTCAACAACGTCTCTAAGTCCTGCCACTACCACCCGAAAATTCTTAGGCGCATTTTTCCATACCTCTCCTTTCCCAAAAGACTCACAGTGGTCCAATCAACTGTAATGTCAAGACTAGACTATGCTAACTCGGAGTCCACGCGTACCACCTGACTAAACTACAAACAGCACAAAATGCTGCAGCCAAATTGCTACTAGCACTTGGCCCAAGAGATCACACCTCCCCAGCTCTCAAAACCCTGCACGGCTCCCAGTTGGCCGAAGGGTGACCTTCAAAACCTTATGCATCTCGCACCGAGCAATGCACAAAACCGGACCTCAAAATCTTCAGGACAAACTAAGACCCTACCATCCACCACGCACTCTAAGATCAAGCTCTGCCCACCTCCTAGTGATACCAAAAACCAACTCAGTTAGGTTAGGTGGATCATCTATCTTAGCCCTGGCCCCCACTCTGTGGAACTCACTTGCACCCCACATCCGACTCACCGAAGACCTCCTGTCTTTTTGCAAATTACTGAAAATGTGGCTCTTCCCCATAAACCTAAAAATCGACTCTTAACACAAACAGTATAAACAGCAACAATAAACAGTAACCCAAGATTGCTGAATCAAAAATAACAATCCAGCATCGAGACCCGATCGAGAAAAATGGAAAACTAAATCTGCCAGTGTAAATTAAAATGGATAAACTGAACAGAACAAATGAAGTGGGTGAAAGGAATGAAGTGGATGAAACGAATGAAACGAATGAAACAGATACAATGGGTGAAACGGATGAAGCGGATGAAATGGATGCAGTGGATGAAACGGATAAAGCGGATGAATCGGATGCAGAAGGTGTAACGGATGAAAGGGATGAAGTGGATGAAACGGATGAAGTGGATGGAACAAACAAAGTGGATGGAACTGACGGAGTGGATGAAACAGATGAAGTGGATGGTACGGATGAAGTGGATGGAACGGATGAAGTGTATGGAACGGATGAAGTGGAAGGTACGGATGAAGTGGATGGTACGGATGAAGTGGATGGTACGGATGAAGTGGATGGTACGGATGAAGTGGATGGTACGGATGAAGTGGATGGTACGGATGAAGTGGATGGTACGGATGAAGTAGATGGAACGGATAAAGTAGATGGAACGGATAAAGTAGATGGAACGGATAAAGTAGATGGAACAGACGAAGTTGATGGAACGGAGGAAGTGGATGGAACGGATGAAGTGGATGGAATGGATGAAGTGGATGGAACGGATGAAGTGGATGGAACGGATGAAGTAGATGGAACGGAGGAAGTAGATGGAACGGATAAAGTAGATGGAACGGATGGAACAGACGAAGTTGATGGAACGGAGGAAGTGAATGGAACAGAGGAAATGGATGGAACAGAGGAAGTGGATGGAACAGAGGAAGTGGCTGGAACGGATGGAACGGATGAAGTGGACGGAACAAATGAAGTGGATGGAACAAATGAAGTGGATGGAATTGATTAAATGGATGAAATGGATGGAATGGATGGGACGGATGCAATAGACAGTACAGATCGAGTTGGTGAAACAAATGGGACGAGGGAACAGATGGAATGGATCGATATAATGGAGTAGATGGAACAGATGAAGTGGATGGAACCGTTAGAGTGGATGAAACAGGTAGAATAGATGAAATGGAACAGATGGAGTGGATGGAACAGATGGAGTGGATGGAACAGATGGAGTGGATGGAACAGATGGAGTGGATGGAACAGATGGAGTGGATCGAACTGATGGAGTTGAATGAAAAGTTGGAATGGACAGAACGGATAGAGCAGATGGAACAAATGGAGCGGATTGGAGTGGATGGAACAGATATAGTAGATGGAGTACATGAATCAGGTGAAGTGGATAAAACAGATGGAGTGATTGTAACCGATAGAGCCGATGGAATTAATAGAGCGGATGGAACAGATCGAGTGGATATGACAGATGGAATGGATGGAGCAGATGGAGCAGATGGAACGGATAGAGCAGATGGAATGAATAGAGCGGATGCTAGAGATCGAGTGGATGGATCGGATGGAGTGGATGGATCGGATGGAGTGGATGGATTGGATGGATCGAATGGAGTGGATGGATCGAATGGAGTGGATGGATCGGATGGAGTGGATAGATCGGATGGAGTGGATAGATCGGATGGAGTGGATGGATCAGATGGAGTCTGGATCGGATGGAGTGAGTGGATCGGATGGAATGGATGAAATGGATATAGTGGATGGAATGGATAGAGTGGAGGGAACGGATAGAGTGGACGGAACGGATAGAGTCGACGGAACGGATAGAGTCGACGAACGGATAGAGTACATGGAACGGATGGAGGGGATGGAACGGCCTTACTGAAAACCACCATATCACACTACCACGCTTAATCTCTCCTACACACCACCACTCAATTAGAACACAGCGATACTATGACACATTCGGTATAGCTGTTCTCATACTAACACCTGCCACATACTCCTCATCATCCTAATTAAACACAGCTAGCTGAGCACACACCGCTAGCCTAAGCGTCTCCACAAGCCTAGCGCAGCCAGAAATCAGTCTGGGTGTCAACCCTGCAGAATGAACACATATTCCTGACCTCCCAACCACCACACCTACCGGTAAGAAGCAGCTATCGTGCAAATGCCACACCAGCTGCACAAATATCCGGTGCACCCACGCACCTTATGACTCTCTCTCTCTCACTACTGACTTAAACTACGGTTCCCGAGGGCGTTCAACCTACCACCGCTTTGAGATCATACCAATGATACATAAGGCACTATATGAATGCAAAGTAACATAACATATGGTAGTATGGACGAGCAGCTAAAGGTTGAGACTCTCAGGAGGCGATGCAGGCAGGTTCTTGGGTACAGTGAATCCACAAGCCCCCACAAAGGAATGTCCATACACCATGTTATGTGCTAGCACAGATCGTTTATATAAAATAAGGTTCAAATAAATATACACACATAAATAACACACTTTGTACTTTAGGTAACACTATCTTAATAATGGAAAATATATATTCACATCTGTGTGGTACCACAATATACTTTAGATTCAATTTAAAATGCACTAACTGCTGACAATTATTATAAAGCATAAGAATCATAAAGCACTGGATAAGAGCAGATAAGTGATACTGTGTGAGAATCCCCCCCACCAAGGCAACCTGTAAGGGAAAGGTTAAGGTGTATATTATCTTGTATATTACACCCAGTCTAAATATGTTTAATAATAGTGTGCTTTGTTTTCTACAGCTCCCACTACCCCCAAAGTACCGGGGATGCCACAGAACAGGATCGTCAATGAATCTGGGAACCCTGGATGATTCCTAAGGATGGAAGATGCTCTTCCTCGTCACTGTACTTTGGGCGCCTTGGCGAGTGAAGTGGTGCAGCACTCAGCTTTACTCAATGGGATCCAGGAAGGATGGACCCCCTTTGGAGAAGAAGTCGCTGGGATGCCGCTGTCAAGAAGTAGAAGGGAACCAAGTAGTGTTGGAAAGGCAGCGATTAGGACACTCGCAGTGGTCGCAGTTGATGGATCACAACACTGGCTATTGATGTGCCACGAAGGCAAAACTTTCTGTGTACCTCGAAGGTAGGTGTTGGGGTTTGGATTCTCACAGTTTACCACTGTTCGGTTCTTCAGTTCTGCAGCCACAGCTTGGACCTCAGGATGGCTTCCGGCAACCTGGACACAACCAGTAGACTGCATAGTGGATCTCCACCAAGTCTGGACTCTCTGGACGTCTTCTTCAGATTGTGAAGGTCGGAAACCCACCGGTAGACACTCTACTCCAGGCAGCGACCTTGGATTTTCTCTAGCACTGAAAAGAAGTGGTCAGCTGTTGTGTCAGGGATGCCCCTTGAAGGATTCTTCAATCAAGTGGAACTTTGGCAACTCCAGGTGTCAGGCAGCACAATGACAGGGTACCCTGTCTTCCGGGTGGTAGACAGCAGCTTGGCTTCCATCTGTCGCAAACACTCCTTCGGATTCTGGGCCATGCAGTTGGACGTATTCGGATCAAGATGCCCAGGCACTTCTCTTCTAGACTCACGAAGACCCCTTCTCTGGATGGCAGACACACAGGACTGGCTTCTAGGGTACTTCGAATGAAGAGCAGCTGTTGGACGATGATCTCTTGTAGCTCGGGTAGAGGTTGCCTATCCAGGTCCTCTATTGGATCAGTCCTTGGAGCAGAACAGCAGCTTTTGGATTTTCTTTTTCTCTATTGTGTTTTGGTTTACAAGAAAACTTCCACAAAATACAAAACAACAGATAATAGGCATAAAAGGCATAAAAACAATCTTGATTTGTACAGAGAAATAAAAATTAAATACAGATGTCAAACCCAAAAATTAATTTTCGAAGTCCATAAAAAGAAAAAAGAAATAATTGCAGTTAACCATTAATATTGATTCCATTCAAAAAATGAACAAGTGCAGTAATCAGTCTACACCAACACAGTTCTTTAGAATACTCTCCTGTACCTTAACAAAAGCAGTCTGTCTGATTGTACGGAGTTCTACACAATCTAATATCCAGTGTTAAAGAGTTTCAGTGACAACGTGAAATTTACAGTAACTGCAATTTTGGGGAGTCCCAGTACCATGAGTTGGCGTAGACCAGTGCCAAGTTCGCTTTCTAGAGTGGAATTGATTGAGTTTGAAATGTAAAAAAATCTGCCTGGTCTTTTGGCAAGGAAAACACTTCAGGTATATATGTAGGTCCCCCCCCCCTTTTTTCTGGGGAATTTAGCATATTCTCTGAAAAGTGAATATTTAGACAAAGCCTCAATGGTCAGCCTCCAATCATCCCGGAATAGTTTGAATTTTACTGGTTCTGGATTCGAACTAAGTTCCATGTCGGAGGAGCCAATGTCTTCCAGTAGTTCCCTCATAAATATCCTAAATATACTCACTGAGAGAACTGTACCCTTTTCAGCCATACATTGACAATCCAAAAATAGAGAATTTACTGCTGGTCTCAAAAACATGGTATATCAAGAGTTGTTTCCATTGATAGCGAACATGGAGAGCAATGAGATCTAGTTCATGGCGAATTACTGCATTAGGGACTGATGATGCTAGGCCCAATAGGTTCTTCCACCTATCAAGAACTGGTCGCACATCAACAGATGCCATGTCAAGCCATGTCAAGCTCATATAACAGGACCAGTTCTACCTTCCCCAGATAGAATATGACTGATGTTAAAAGTGAAAAGCCACAAACTCTCCTAAATATACATTCCATTTAGGACCTCAATGGAGTAAATTTGTACTTAAGTGATTCTTTCCACATCTTGACTGAGGATGCATAAGTCAAGTTGTACCCCAAGTAACGGATAGAGGCCACCTTCTCCACCTGTCCAGTGCCCAATACCCAGCGCTTGACCACAGACTTTCTTCCACAAGAGAAAACAACCACCTCAGACTTACCACATTCACCACTAGATTGTTAGACTGGGCGTACTCATGAAATATACTGTGCTTACATTGAAGACCTATGTTGTAATGTAGTCTTGTCATGTGATGTCACTGGCCTGGAGTGCTTGCTGTCAGAATGTTAATGCATGAATGCAGCTCAGGAGAAAGTTGTGTGGATCTGTGAGTGAATATTCTGAGAGTGTCAGTTGGGGGCCTGAGCTGGGAATGAGAGGATGGCCGGTGGGTCTGCTCTGTAACTATGTCCTATCCATGTGCAACTGGCTTAACAAATTAAAATACATCCAGGAGAGAATATCCCAATGTTAGGCATCACTGAAGGAAGTTGTGAAACTGGTGAAAATCTAGCAAAAAGTTTTCCGAAAGTGTTCAAGAGACCATTGGTACATTGAAAGGATCTAAACAAAGGATTGTGTTTAAAAGGAGCGCCAAGCTGGAAGTTCATAAAGTGAGAAACATTCCAATTGACACAAGGGAAGCTTTACAGAAGGAATTAGTAAGGCTGTGTGAACAAGACATTATATAATCAATAGAAAGTTCAGAATGGCTTTCGCCAATTGTCATTGTATGTAAACCAGATGGATCAATCAGGATGTGCGTGGAGCTAAGAGACTTGAACGCAAATATTCCTTCCAAATCTCCTCAATATCACTAAGACATGGCTTGAAGAGGGTTAAAGCCAGGGAACAGCCCTGTTTAAGCCCCAACTTAACCAATATATGACCAGTTTCAGCACCATCCTTACATAAGCGCACTCAAAGTTTTGAGTCATGATTTGAATTTGATGAAGGGTAGCAGCAGCAGACTTCTTCCTCCAGCTGGGCTCCAGGGAACAGCTTGTTCTTACTTCAGCTCTGGTTTAAGGTTCAACTTCAGCTTCAGAACAAGGAAGTGAGTGTGGGAGCCATTGATATACAGAGCACTCCCCATTCACTCAGGCTGAGACAAGATCAACCATCCAATCAAACACAAGTGCATTCATGTAGGCAGCACCCAATCAGGCTCACAGGCCTTCAGGCCACTCACCCAAAACCTGACACCCAAAACACAGAATGTGGATTGTAGGCAACGTTTAGCCTTTCAGAGCACTACACTGCATTCTTGCCAGTTTCAGTCAGGGCGGGTACAGGCCAGTCTGCAACCTATCCAGAACAGGACTGTGAGACTTGTCCTTGGCCTCAAGCCCAGGGATCGTATCTCTCCAGCACTGAAATCTCTTATTTGGCTCCCGGTGGCTGCAAGGATTTGGTTTAAGACCCTTGCATAGTCCACAAGGCTTTCTGGGGCCTGGGACCGCACTACCTCCAACGCTCTTTTCCTAAACACCTATATTCTCGAGCTCTCCGCTCATCCACCTCCAACTCTCTGAGGGTCAGTCACTTTTCCAAGCCCAGTTGCGGGCAGATCTCTTTCTTTGGCTGTGGCCTCCCCCTGGAACAGCCTCCCTGCCCCTCTCAAACTTGAGCCGAACCACCTCCGGTTCTGGAAGCAACTCAAGACCTTCCTCTTTGCCTCCGCTTTCTCTCTTCCTCTCCCATGTTGATGACCCATCTGGCCCTCACACTCGTCACCTGGCCACCCTCTAAACTTGTGTCCAGGTCCTTGCATGTCCAAAGGGTGTACCCGTACCCATGGGTGTCATAAGGTAGCCCATGGGTACTGTTCACCAAAAGGTCAAATGAAGAGCTGCATTGCCAGAGGTCCAGGCTGGAACCTTATGGCAAATAAACATCAACACATATACACAGAGAAGTAGTAGGACAAGGACAAGGAGGCCCTGTCCCTCCAAAAGTCATGTCCAGCATCACCCCCCCAGACTGAGGTTAGGGTCAGACTAATCTCCCTCGAGATTGTCACCATCATCGAGACGGTCAACATACCATTTGGAAAGGCCATCTGCATTATCACGTATGCAGTGATAAAATCGTGACAAAAATGTCGCCTGTACAAAGAATTGCAGCAAAAATGCTGTTGTTTGACCTGTTAATGGTGTACCCAATTACACCATTTAAGGGGAGCCCGGGTTGCAGGGGTGTCCCCTGCTCCCCTTAAATGATATAATGGGTCCACGGGTTGCAGGGGTGTCCCCCGCTTCCTTTACATGGATTGCAGCAGCAAAACCACTGCCTTTTTTGCCGCTATATTTTGTGTCCACAGCCATTTTTGCTGCGATTTGAACACATGGAACCCATTATCATGACTCTTCCCTGACCTGTGCTCAATGGTGAACTCTAGCCCTTGCCGGCTAATAGACCACCTGAGCAGTTTTGGGTTTTCAACCTTCATCTGCATAAGGACTTATGGTCAGTTTGGGTCTTGAAGGCAAACCCAGTAAGGTAAGATCTAAAACATCTAAGTTACCAAATTATGCTAAAACATACATTTTCAACACTAGCCCACCTGGGTTCTCTACCCTTGAGTTGCCTACTGATGAAAATTATGGGATGTTCTCTCCCTTTGTTGTCCATCTACCAAAGGCCTCAGGGCGCACATAAAACATATATACAAAGATGGCACTAAACAACAAACAAAAGAGAGCCTGAACAAAGAGCCGGGAACCAACACGCACCTAATAAATCCCTCTTGTTAAACAGGTGAATCTTCACCGCTCTCTTAAAGTGATTCGAGCAAGAAATAGCACATAAAGCAGAAGGAAGGTCATTCCAAGCCCCGGTAGCCCACGCATCAAACTTTGTTCTCCCAAACATCTGCAATTCAAAACAGGGCTTACATATCTTTTGCATGGAGCAGCTTTAAGTCTGTCAGCAGGATATCGGTGAACATTGGTATTCTGACATTTATGAATCAGTAAGAGTTTTGTGCACAATTCTCTGCTTGACTGGCCACCAGTGAAGGTATCGTCTAGCCGTGGAGACATGATCCTATCTACCCAGGCCCCAGATATCCCTCACTGCTCCAGACAGGATGGTCTGAACTTTTTGTAGATTAGTAATTGAGGTGCTTGACAACAAGCTTTTACAGTAATCCAGTCTGGAGTAGATAAGGGCAGAAAGCAGGAGGGATCTGTTTTCCTCAGATAAGTATGGTTTGATATGTCTCAATAATTTGGTGACATAGGCACAGGATGACCGCAGACAAGAAGTATGCTTCTTCGTAGAGAGGTGGGAGTCCAGGTACACTCCCAATGTTTTGACAAAAGGGGCCACCACAATAGTACAGTCAGGAATCGTGAATGGATTGTAGCGAGGCTCCAGTTTATTTAGCCGAGGGCCTGATCCTACATTAAAAGGTTTGGTTTTATTATCATACAATGCTAAGGAATTAGTAGCCATCCACGATTGATTGAATGAATAAATAGATCGGATTGAAGGCATCTGAGTCCTGGACGTAATCACCTGAAAGTTCAAAAAGTATCTGGCTGTCACCCGCATAGTTCATATAGCTAATGCTGAGACTATCCAAGAGATAAAAAAGGGGTTGAGAGGTAGGGCAGGATAACAATGGCAGGCATCACAGAGGTTCTCCGAACTACATTCGTTGACCACATCTGGGGTATGGAGGCCCATATGGCTCCACCTGAACGTGGAAGACCAATCACATCTTTCTACTGCTCCTGGCAGAGATGAAACATCAATTACAGAAGGGCGGCCATAGAACAGATGTACCTGTGATATGATATATTTTATTTATATCGCGCTCATAACAGGTGTTTCAGAGCACGACCAGGAAAAAGGGAGGGGAAAAGGGGAGAAAACAAAAACAACGATCTTACAAGGCCCAGTGACATTGAGAATGCGCAAGTGCAAGGGGGGGAAAACGGGGGAAGTGCATGGGGGGAGAAATTGGAAAGTGCAGAGCATAGGAGAGAACAAAATAAATAAATAAATAAATAAATAAATAAGGTGATCAAGGACAGTGGTAGTGAAGCCTGTGAGTGGCAAAGTGCAAGGTTAGTCATATAGGGTGTATCTGATAAGTGCAGAAGAATGGGAGGGCGGCCTGTATGGGTACAGATAAAAGCCCCAGTGCAAGGGTGGACAGGAGGCAGTGCAGGAGGGTGGCATGGTGAGCAGGTACCTGGGCCTGAAGGACAGAGGGTGGCCAGGTGCAACAGTGCCAAGAGAGAAAGCAGCATCAGCAGGGGAGAAGAGGGGCAAAGGCAGAGGCGAAGAGGAAGGTCTTGAGGAGCTTCCGGAACCGTAGATTGTTCTCCTCAAGTTTCAAGGTAGCAGGGAGGCAGTTCCAAAGGGAGGCACCAGCCAAAGAAAGAGATCTACCCCCAGCTCGTTTCTTTGAAAAACAACTGACCCTGAGGGAGTTAGAAGTAGAGGAGCGAAGGGCTCGGGTGGGGAGGTATTTGCGGAGGGATAGTTGAAGGTATTTTGGACTCAGGCCCCAGAAAGCCTTGTGGACAATGAAAATGGTTTTAAATTTAATCCTTGCATCCACTGGGAGCCAATGAAGGGATTTTAGAGCTGGAGAGATACGATCCCAGGGCTTGAGGCCAAGGACAAGTCTCGCAGTTCTGTTCTGGATTAGTTCTAAAGGGCAGAGAGTGGAGGCAGGTAGATTTAGAAAGAAGCTGTTACAGTAGTCCAACCTAAAGAGAATCAGAACTTGGCAGACGGTAAGCTTCTGAGGGAAGGAGAGGAAAGGAAGAGTACCTGTAAGGAGGTGAAGTAAGAAGTTTGACTTTTTGGGGATGTCGGAGATGTGTGCGGAGAAGGAAAGTGTGGAGTCAAAGATGACCCCGAGGTTCTTAGCTTCACAGGTAGGGGCAGGAGGAGGGCCAAGGGAGGCCGGCCAGAAGGCGAGGGGAAAGTATGGAAAGGGTTTACCAATACAGAGGATCTCATTTTTGTTGGTATTTAAACAAAGATCATTGGTGGCACACCAATTTTGAATGGAGATTAGACCGTCAGAAATGAGGGAAGGAGAGGAGGTGGCTGAGGGAAGCCAGAAAATGAGTTGGGTGTCTTCAGCATAGCACTGGAAATTTGAGCAAAAGATGGAAACACAGTAGGCGAGAGTTGACAGGTATTGGTTGATGAGCCAGGGAGAGAGGTTAGACCCCTGGGGGACACCACAGGTAGAGAGGGAGATAGAAGATGGGAATGACCCAAGTTGAACCTGGGAGAGTCGATCAGAGAGAAAAGAGGTCATCCAGGCCAGAGCCTGATTGGTGATGCCCAGGTTGTCACAGAGACTATTGAGCAGGGTGGTATGGTTGACCATGTCGAAAGCAGTGGATAGATCAAGTAGGATGAGGACGGGGGGAATGTTAGAGTCAAGGTTGGAGAGCAAATCTTCACGGATGTTCAGGAGAGCAGTTTCTGTACTTCTGGCTGCACTAAAGCCGGATTGGTGGTCATGGAGAGAGCCAACAGAGTCAGAGTGAAGGTTAAGGTGAGAGATGGCAAGCTTTTCAAGGAGCTTACCCAAAAAGGGAGTAATGGAAATTGGGCGATAGTTAGCTGGACAGGAAGGATCCGCTGTGGGTTTCTTGAGGAGAGGATGCACAAGGGAGTGCTTCAGAGGGGAGGGGAAAGATTCAGAGGCAAAGGAGAGGTTGCAGAAATCAGCCAGGGCCACAGCGAGGGTGTCAATGTGGTCCTTAATGGTTTTAGACGAACAGGGACTGACCTGTTTTGATGAGGCTTTCATAGATCGAACTTGTCTAGCGACCTCATCAGGGGAGAAAAGAGGAAAGGCTGAGAAGGAGGGAGGGGGGTAGCTGAGGGTGGATCAACGAGCAGAGAGGGAGAGGGGAGAGGAGGAGAGTGTGGACAAGATGTCCTTGGTTTTATAGATAAAGTGTGATGCAAGGTTATTGCAAAGAGCCTGTGAGGCGAGAGGTGGGGTGGATACTGCACCAGGGTTGGCCAGCTCTTTGTAGATTTTAAAGAGTTTGGCCGAGTTGTTCGATGCCGCAGAGACACAGGCTTGAATATGGACTCACTTCTTGGTGCATACAGAGAGCCAGTATTGCCTTTGGAGCAGGCGGCAAGCCAGTTTGTCGGAGAATGAGCAAGAGGCTCTCCATTTTCTCTCGGCCGTCCTACACTTACGTTTAAGTGTAGCTAGGTAGAGTCATGCCAAGAATTGCACTTAGCTTTGGGCTTCAAACAGATCCTCATGACAGGGGCAAGAGCATCAAGAGTAGCAGAGATAGAGGAGTAGAGCAGAGACAGGGCTGTATCAGGGTGTGAGTCAGCCTGGAGTGGAGGAGGGGGTGAGAAGGTGGCATCAAAAGCCTCAACTGACACATGCTTCATGGGCCGGATGTCCGAGAAGGTGGGTGGCAGTCTTGGGGTGGGCTTGGCTAGAGGGGAGGAGATGGGAAGATGAGAGGAAAGGAGGCAGTGATCACTCCAGGAGAGAGGAGTATAGAGGGGGGTAGATAGGGGGAGGCCAGAGGAGATCAAGCCATCGAGTGTGTGGCCAGCAGAGTGAGTCGGGCCTGAGGGGAGGATAGACAGGGAGAGTGAATCGCAGTGGTTGCAAAAGAGCACAAATGAAGAGCAGGGAGAATCAACCTATGGGCAAGTAGCTCTGCAGAGATAGCCAGGGAGAGATACTGGACAATGTGAGGGGTCCGAAATGTGAGACAGACACAAAGCTGTAGGTAGGGGTTCCTAACATTCTCCATGTTTATTAAAGCAAAAAGGGTGGGATAAAAACCTATCTTTCCCTATCCTAATGGGAATGCCGCTACTTATAAAACTAAAGCTAAAGCAAGCTGACCTTGTGTCCAAACTATATCTGACCCTCAGACTAGCATGTACAAAACGATGTGTAGGGTAAATGTCTCTGGTTCCAACTAAAGAGTGTGAAAGTTCAAACAGGTGATTCCAACAGAGAAATTCTTATATTCAGGAGTTGGCTCCCTTCCCCCAAACCAATCCAGGATGCCTATTGGATATATGCTGTTCCAACAAAGCTCTGTCCAAATGATAACATGTTCCTTTTTTACAAAAAATACAATGTCTTCCTTGGATTAGCAAAGCAAGAATGTCTCATCCATAGAATATTGTTGTCAGAATAGTAAAACACATATTTTTTCACAGAACACTTTGCTTAAGATGGCAAAACCAAATGCCTCCTTCATAGAACATCTTTCTCAGGATGGCAAAACCAAATGTCTCTCTTACAGAACACATTTCTCAGGATGGCAAAACCAAATGTCTCTTTCATAGAACACTTTTCTCAACTCTGATATCCTGGTCTACTCTCCTGCCAGGAATATCACCCTCTTCATTCTTCATTCACACAGATTTCCTTGTATATTCTCCTGCCAGGTATCTTTCCAAAAATGATCCTCACCCGATACTCTTATCGGGTCTTCCTGCAAATTTCCTTCCACTTTAGTTATTACACAATCACATTTCTTCAATAACACGCCATGTTCACTTCAGTGGTTTACTTGCATCAATTTCCCCCATGCAGACATCTCATGTATGAGGGGCTGTTCAAGCTCTGTCTGTCAACCTTTCTTTCAATCTGTCTTGGCCCTTTGCACTTGTTCCCTATTTCCCCTGATTGACATCTCAGTTCATGAGAACTACACAACTTGTGTCTCTTTATCTCTCTCACAAAGTCTCTTGGCTTATTGCAATGCTGGTTCCAGGTTTCCCCCAAATGACATTTCATGTCATGAGAATTGTACTATGATTGCCTTTTAATTCGCTTTGGTCGATATTAAAAAATATCTTTTAAATACTCTTCACCATTTGTGCACATCCCGGGGCCCCTCTTACTCTCAGGCTGACTCACCGGTATATTGTGCTGTTGCTGCCAGAGTCTGTCATGGGGCCCGCCTCCACTTCTGAGCAGATGCTCCTCTGGTTCCTGTGTCAGTGTTTGCTTCCTTTGCCATTTGAACCTGTGTGGCTTTGCAGGGCCTCATCTCCCCTGCCTCTGCTGTGCTTCGTTCACCTTTCCTGTAGCGGCGTCTCTCCCCGCCAGTTCAGAATGCTGCCACCCTGCTGCAGGCAAATGTTCACTGCTCTCTGTGCGGCTCCTTTCCTCTGGACTGCCTCTGCTACCGGTCTTGCTTCCCAGTCTGCATACTCTGCAGCCACTCTACTTGCTTTCATCTTGATCCTCCAGCTGTAGACAACCTTCAGGTTCAAATGTCTCCTGCAGCTGATTCAGCTTTGGACGACTAGACCACACTTCACACTCAAACTTACATTTCCTTCTCATTGTTTCTCTGTTCTTCTTCTTTGTCTCAGTACCCCAGTGTTTATGGAAATTGGAGTCCATATATTTTCTAGGCTTCTCAGGGCAATATGGTTTTAGATACCTGTTGGAATAGTGATTGTCAGAGTCTGAAGAGGTTATGTGAACATTGTGTGAATTAGGGAATCCCCTTTTCCATTTCGGTCCGTTGCATAGACATTGAGAAAGGCCACGGGCCGTCCCCATGACAACGCATATACACCTTCTAGCCGTGCGCGGCCAGCCTTCACTTATCGTTCCTTCCGCGTGAGAGGCACTCTCCATCGTAGGACCTCGGCAACCAGGTATGCATGCACCTTTAGTTGTTTTGGGAGCTGGTACAGGCTTTTGTCCAGCGTTAATAGTCGTTCTATGTTTTTCGTTCCCTGCAGTCTACCGACTTCCTCACCTTTGCATCCTTTGATCTCGGGAGCAAGGTTTTCTATAACTTTAGAATTGTGGAAGGTTTCCAGGCATTTAAAGAATCCCTTTGACCAATTTCGAAATCAGCAGGTACATCACCACTACTCCATTTATCTGGCCACCGTTTGACGTTTTTTGGGGGGCTGCTCTGACACTGTAATATCACAGAACTAGAGAGCAGCACTGGGCTCAATATTTTGTCTCTCTACTCCACTTCTCGTTATTAATTGCTACCTGTGTAGTTACAGCACTAGTGGGCTATTGTTTGGATTTACAGATTCATGCACGGGTTCACCCCTGGTACATCACCCTCAAGGCTTGCTACTTAAAGGCCGCAATGGTCTTTTTATCCTCCTTGCCTTCATCGCATCCCTTTCTAGAGATATTGGTCATTCTTTATCTGGACCATTATAAATATTCCAACTGCTAGTAATATCAAACTGCTGCAACTCCTCCACTATGCCTGATACTACCATTGTGTCTCTGTGTCTCTCTCGCTCTCGCTCTCTCTCTCTCTCTTTTCAATTAGCCTTTAGTCTTCGTTTTGCAGGATAACTCACCCTGATCTTTGTCGGGTTTGCCTGTTCAGACAGTGTAACACCAGGCTGATCACGTGTATTGGAGAGTATCCTGAACTCTACCTGTTACCTTTATTGGCCTACCATCTACCCAATTCGGCAGGTTAGCGTCCCCAAGCCACACTTTTTAGTGTCTTACCTATCTATCTTTGTGTTGTCCACTGATTCAGTTACAGTGTTGTGAGCACGGATGTTGCTATTTTATAAAAGCTCATTTAGATGCTTTTCTTGTATTAACTATACTGTAGGACTGATTCACCCCCCTACTCCAACTGTACCATTTAAGTTGGGAGCCCCCACGAGCACCAGACAAGGTAAATTATCCTTTTTGGTCCTCTAGTTCAGCAGGTTAGAACTTTACAAAGTAATATAGCTAATAAATAGCTGACACTTTGTTTTTATATCTTTTCCAATTCTACAGTTGCTATCAAACTGACCCAGATCAAGTCTGTGAATTTATAGGAACTAGGTTTTTTTCGTTGAAAGTGTTTTCTCCTGGTGAATGTTCATTAATTGTGTTTGTGAACAGAAACATGTTGAGACAGCTCTCTGGATTGAAAACAGAGATGTAATAATACGTTACACTAATCCAAATGGAGCTTGGTACACAACAGGTTGTCCTAGGTGTGCACTGTGTTTCTTGAATTTGTTTAACTTAGCATCTACTGCCTATTACGTATTCCTATGTTTTCTGTGAAGTTTTGTAATTCTTGTATTGTGGACCTTTGAATTTAATCAAGATTTTTAACCATTTTTGAATTGTTTTTATAAAAAATGGTGGTGTAATTTTTTAGCTGTGACTGGTTCTCCCCCACACCCCCTTGTTTTCAGATCTTTGTGGACAGTACCTGTACCTCTAGCTCTGTCTTCTATTTATATTTTGATATAGATCCACCCGGATTTAGACAGAGTAGACACTGTCAACCTCGGGTTGCACAGTGGTCTACCGGGTTCCCTCCCTGATATTAAGGTGAATTAGGGATTACAACACCTGGCTCCGCTTTACAATAAGCCATCAGTGTTTGAACCATTTGGGTTTCAGGGAGACTGGAAGAATCATGTGTCTCCATTACTGGAGTCAACCCATCCCCGATATATAGTCTCCTTCTATATGGTCCTCCCTCATGATACCACTCCCAGGCTCAGGATGAGGTAGCAGCTGCCTTTCCCTGGCCATATGGGGGGAGACCACTACTGGGATTTCAGGGGTGATTCCGCAGGATTCATCACAATAAGCAGGGTACATTTACTCTTAAAGCCTAATTGTAAAGACTTTTGGATTTTCCCCCGTGGTGAGTGAAGAAGGGTCAAGGAAAGCCTTTTAGCCCCAGACTGTATATGAAGACATTTCTAACTTTTAATATGTTTTCTTCATGTTTTAGTTGTGTAATTTAACTCAGTTCCACTTATATTCCGTATGCTGTCTTTTTGCACATACTCCTTGGCTACCCGAAACTATTTTGTCATCACGTAGTGACAAATTCTCAAAAGTATACATTTGTGCAAATCCAAGATGTGCCACACATGCGCCAGAAATAGAAGTGCCAGATTCACAGAAGTGAGCATCTCAGAGATGTGCCACTTTAGGAAAGGAGTGAAAAAGGGGTGCAAAGATGTATACAGTGGCAGGAAAGCATGCAAATATACCCAATTAAGCATTCAAATCAGGAGTGACGACAGAAAGTGAACACAGATGAATCCAAATTCTGATTCACAAAACCAGAACACAGAACTTGCACCAGAAATGCCCTTCCACATTTGCGCCAATCAAAAGTGAAGAAAGTGTCCCAGGAAAGAGTACAAACGACGTATTAAATCAAAGAAACACACAGGTCATTCCAATTACAAACAACAACACAGCATAAAGGCCCAACATAATGACGAAGGTGCACATCCCCAAAAATGGGTGATCTAATGGGTATCATGCTAATGCGCCAATTGATGAGGATGAGGAGAATGAGAAAGGATAGGATCTATGGGAGGTTGATCACTCTCTTCCAACTGGCAGATAAGGTTACCCAGAGGTACTGCTTTCCACCCCATATCATACTGAAGATGGTGAGTCAGTGGGAGGGGGTCCTTACCACACCCACAATGTGAGGCCATGCCATACCTCCACTAGTAAAGGTACTGCCAGCTTTGCATTTATGCACCACATGCTCTTACCAGAGGACCAGTGGCATCACCTCTGAGATCTCTCAGTTTTCGCATTCAAGGGCAATACGCCAGGCCCTTAGATCAGCCAGACAACACATCACAATGCCCCATGATACACGCACAATGGCTGCCATTGTGAGGGCATTCCATGACAAAGCGGGTCCAGGGTCGAATTGGCCGCTCAGCATTTTGGCCCGTGGCCGGGCCGAAATCGTCCCTGTAGAGTGGGGGGCCGGTTTCTGGCCACTCCTGGGCCAGTTTGGAGAAAAAACAAAATGTGCATTTTTTTATTTATTTTTTTAGAGGAAAAAAACCACCTGCAACGTGAAATGTGCATCTATACGCACAGATATTAATGATACATATGGTGTCCATTCTTGTATGAAATGTATATCACATTAGTGAAATCATAACCGTATTTTTCATAGTGTACTTAGGAACAATGCTATTTGATGCCACTTTCTGTTTTGTCAAGGGGTGAAAGGTCGTGTTTCATCGCTTCCCAGGATGTCACTTTGGTGTGGGGTCAAATGACATCACTACCAGTGATGTCATGAGAGGTCAAGGGTCATGAGGCGAGGGGTGGGGTGGCCCACTTTTTTGAGGCGAGGGGTGGGCCGCTTTTTTTTGGGTGTCCAGGCCTATTTCTTGATCCAGTGCGACCCTGAGCGGGTCTCCTAGAGGTGTGTAGTGCCATTTACTGCATGCATGTGGCCCTCATACCCCCGGTAGTTACAGAAAACCTATAAAGGAATTGATGAAACTGGTATTCCATTAATATGCAGATGGTGTGTGATGTTGCAAACATCATCATGAATATGAATGCCAAGTATCCTGGGTCTACACTAGACAGCTACATCTATCTGCACTACTTCATTGCATGGCAAATTGAGGCTGGAGAGTACATAAGACCTGGTTGCTAGGTAATTTCAGACAGACCACACGTAATGCACGTCCATTTACACCATGCATCAGGACTTCACATGATGCCTCTACCATCTCATCTACGGGTGTCAGTGGCTATCCGTCCACCCGGAATTCCATTGAGTGTACCTTTGGGATTCTCAAGTCATGATTCAGGTGCCTAGCCCACTCAGGGGGAGTGCTACTATACAAACCCTTGATGGTATGCAAAATCATTGTAGCCTGTGTGGTCCTACAACATATCCCACTCAGTGCACATTGACATCTGTCTCAAATTGCGGGCCAGCCACCTGTCCTACATGATGCTGCTGATGGATGAATGGATGGATGTAGCATCTGCACTACTTGATGATGTGCTTGTCAGATATTTCAAACTAGCTACCATAAGCGCTGATCTGGCCCCCCTGCATGGGCTGCCTGTAACTGATGTGCACTTACCCACATAATGTATTTTCATTACGAGGCCATGGTGGACATGCAAATGAATCTACACTCCAACACACAGATACAACAGGACAGAAGGGAGGAAAGCCCTGGTGGCCAAAATACTCATTGTCAAGCTACTATTTGCAAGGCACACAGAAGGTGAAATGACGACTCAGCTCACATAACAGAAAAGAACATGTATTAGTCTTCACAGCAGACGTAGTGATTATCATAAATGTAGCATGATACAACTTATTTGAGAACATCATGAATGAAAGACAAAAACATATGGATTACAAATGCAATTGCGAGTCATCATTTTTGTTACGCATGGCGCTGTCAGCTTCGCAGGGTTCTGGTTTTCCTTTGTTGCCTCTTTCCACCAATTGGCTGCTTTGTTGGTGTCATGGGCTGTGGGGAATGCAGGGTTTGGATAGGGTCAATGGAATATAGGCTAAAAGGCTGTACTGCGATCTGAGGTCATGCCCATGATGGCAATATTCCTCTCAAGAGCTGCTGCTACCCTGTTCATGGCAGCTACTGTCTCTGCATGCTGCCTCATCCACAGCCTCATGTGGCCTTCGTGCAGTGCGTTGCATGTTGTGTGCACCACCTTTGCGTACATTACTGTGTGGTTGTACTCCTATTAGGGGGCAGACATGTGTTACCAATTATGGGGTGTTGTAACAATGCATGTTTCACATGTCATCATTGGGTTCCCAGGTGCCTTGCACTTCTCCACTGAATCCCTCACTCCCCATGGTCACTGCATGTATTTCCCGCTTCATCATCCACTGATCTTCATTTCATTTATTTACTTTCCCCCAGCTAGCTATCACAGTATGCCAATCCACTGACTTGCTCTACTACACTGGTGCTGACCTTAAGGCTGTTTGTATGGCAAGGTGTGGCGCATTTATTTCTGCCCTGCAGGGGAACAAGGATGAGCAGAGGTTAAAACGTCTACTCAGACCATATAAGAAGCTCATGGTGGCAACAGTAAAGACAGACACAAGTGATCACAGTTCAAGGATGTTTATTAAACTGTACAAATGGGTGAGAAAAATGCCTAATCTAAACCTAAATCTAAGATTGGAGCAAGCTACGACCATCAAATCTTAATAAGGCAGTCCTAGTGGCATCCTATCAAACAAAAAGGACCTATCTAAAAAAAAGACGATTGCCAATCCTTACGGCTAAGTTATAAAAAGAGTGTGGGATAATGTTTGCAAGAAAAGAAAGAAGTGTTCACAAATAATAGGTCAGGATGTTATGGCTGGGGTCCCCCTTGCCCACGCTTTCAAGTACAGGATAAAGGCGAGACTTGCTAGCACATCACACTCCTGGGATTCTCCAATAAAAGGTTACAGTCTCTTTCCAACTATATCAAGCATCTTCTGTGTCCAAGACTCCTTCAAGTAAGTCTCTTACTTCAGAGGGCCTGATGCTTCGTAAATGATAAAACAAAAAGGTTCCTTCTAAAATCTTTCTACTTTGGGTGATTACATTTCACCCGTGGATCCCCCGCAACCAGGCTCTGATCCATTTCTCTATGTTAATCTCCCTCAGTCGGTCTCAGAGGAACCAATAGCTTATCCAGCCCCCAGTCAGGCTTTCTCTTAGCCCCCAGTCAGGTTTTCTCTTAGCCCCCAGTCAGGCTTTCTCTTAGCCCCCAGTCAGGTTTTCTCTTAGCCCCCAGTCAGGTTTTCTCTTAGCCTCCAGTCAGGCTTCACACAGTTCATATGGCATTCCCCTCAGCCGGGTTGAAACACCTATTTTGAAAATTCTTTATTCTTTACCACTGTGTCAAGGACTTTCGTGTGTACAAGGGGTTTGGCTGAACCCTTGTATGACCACCTTGATACCTTCCATTGCCCTCCTTACGGCCTCTTGATATTTGGCGCTCAACACAGTTCGGCTCTTATCAGGTTCCCTCCTGACTCAACGGCTGTGCTGAACTTGTTAGTGTTTCTTTTTTTGCAGCTGGAGTCAAGGACGGTACCTCGATGGTAACCTCATCTCCCAGCCTGGCTTTCAGTGCGAGAGGGTCCCATGTACCGCTGACATCCGTCACACCATCTGCCAGCTGCGATTCCCAGTCTTACGATTCTTTGTTTGGAGGTTTCACGGGTCTGGGTTGAAAAGGGCAAGGGCAATTCCCTCCTTGACGTCCTTTCAGGTCGCACCTTTCTCCTCTTTTTGAATTGCTGCTCTGGAATCACTGCTTACTCATACATTCCGCCTTGCTCAGAGTGTGCTCTCGTGCTCTGCCTTTTATCCCTATGGGGAAGGGAAAGGGCAGTCAGGTGTGTGAAATCAGTGGCAATTGCCTGACTCTTGAGTTGGGACATGTCAGGTATACGGCTCTGGTGTTATTCCGTTGTCCTTCAGGGTAATCGGTCTGTGAGAAAGTGTTTGTGTTAAGAAAGGGGGGTGGAGGTTTTAAGTATCCTACAGAGTAGGTTGGTGAAAAGGTGTTGTAAAGAAGGGGATACTGCGTCTCACCCGTCAGTGTCCCACTTCCACTCCCCAAGAACCCCCCTTCAAGGTTATCCTCTGAAACTGGTAAACCCCCAGGAACTGGATTACATAGTGATGGTGGTGTTCTTGCCACCTGGTTGACAGATCCAGTCACATCTCACACTTCTGCAAACCAAGAGCCAACACAATCATAAAGGTAAAACAGGCACAGTCAAGAGTAACACCTCCTTTGAATTTTGTGGTAATGTGGGCTGTGGGAAGGCTATACTCTTAAGAGGGGTGTGAATGTGGTTCATTGGCAACCCAAACAACAAAGGATTACAGTCCAAAATAAAACAAATTCCAATCAAGGTTCTATACAAATATGTACACTTTAATTAAACACACCATGCACCATAACTAACTAACTAGAAACCCAATACACAAAACACACTCCTGACGGATATAACACAGAATAAGCAAAGATAGCAGAAACAACACTCACGAATCAGGGGCAAAAGGCAAGCAAAAGCATCAATGTTCTTGAAAACCAATATGTACTTTCAAGCACAAAAGGTTCAAAGTGGCCCAACTAGTCACTAGGGTCCAACAATGGACCAAGGTGGCAGTTAAGCCAATAGTACATTCTTTTCAGTTCTTGGCTTTGTGCGAAAGTCAGCAGAGAGCAAAAGTCAGCAATGACAGGTCTAGCTGGTTCAAATGTGTGAACAGTTCATGAAACATGCTCCAATCAGTTCTTTGGTGAAAAACACTAGGGGTCCTGGTGTTTTGGCTCTCAGGGTGCTGTAAGTCCCAATCCAGGGGCTCAGGGACAAGATGAGTCCTCTGCTCATGTTCCCAAACACGGGGGAGGCTGGCACACAATTGTGGGGGTCCTCCAATGTGGTGAGGTCCTGGGTACCACTGTGGCTGGCAGAGAAGCAGTCTTGCTGTAGCAGCAGGTCACTTCTTAGGTTGCTGTGAGTCCCACTCCAGGGACTCAGGAACAAGAGGAGTCCTTGTTCTTGGGCTCCCAAACATGGCGGAGGCTGGCACACAACTGCAGGAGTCCTTCAACATGGTGAAGTCCTGGATACTGCTGTGGCTTGTAGAGAGGCAGGTCCTATTGCAGCAGCAGATCACCTCAAATGGTCCCTGGAAATGGTTAGGGGACAGAGGTTACCTCTGCCTCTGGAACACCTGCCTTCACCTCAAAACTGTTGGATATGAGCAAGGTCCAATGACATCTTCTCAAGTGATGATCCAAAGATGCTTCAAGATGATTCCCAAGATGATTTAAAGTAGTGGTGGCAGACCCCTTCTTGTATAGGCAAAAGTCTTGAGGTGATTGGACTAAAGGTAGCCTGCATTATGGGTCCAATTCTTGCCCTTGAAATAAGTGGACATTGCCCTTCTGATGTCACACCCAACGTGCTTTGTTCAAGAGGAAATGGAGAGGGGACGAAGGAGAAAGAGGCAGAGAGATTCAAGACGGCAGAACCCTCCAAAAATTGTACAGATCACTCTCTGGCTACCCTACCCCTTCCTGCTTCATTCTTGATAAAAGGCCTTTAGAAATACAGCCCCCTGGTGTGAGGCCTGACTTTCTTTGACTGGGTGTGCCTCTTGGTTTCTGTTCCCAGGCCAGTGTCCTGTAAAGTGGCTGTCCTGGGGGAAAGGGTGTTACCTGCCCTTACAAAGGAACAAAAAGACGCAATCCCCCAAAGCTACAGTCCTGTCAGTGAACATTGGTGGCAAAATACAAAGGAAATGCCACGCAAGTATTTTAATCATAAGAAATACATTCTTTAAACTTGTTTAATGTGGTGGTGGCACAAACACTCAATGGTGTTCTGGTAAGTGCTGCCCATATAGATTGTGGGCTGACAGACTCCAAATTCTCTAATGATCAAAAATCACAACTTAATATTGTTGTACTGTTAAAATTGCAGGTTTATGTTACAAAAGTAAAAATCACTCTAAATCTTCAAACAGATAGACAAACATTTATACAAGTCACTTTGTATGAGTACTACAATGGATTTATACAGTACGACATAACACAAATGAATGTAAGCATGATTGGTTCCTGTTATGGAAAGTACTAGAGGTAAGAAATAAATCAAGGGAAGCACCATTAGCTATAGGTTTGCAGAATATATTCTAACACCATAACCCTTGCTATCTAGCTAATCTTTATCGTGGCCACTAAGATGTCAAGGAAAACCTAATCATGGCAAAGGGGTCTACGTAGAGCACAGTAGTTTGGGTTATTACTGTGCAGACACACTGCTGAGTGCCGAGAGTGCTTCACAGGGGGCTTTACATTTCGGCTGTTAAATATTCATGTTCTGCCTACCTCAGGACCAAACAAAATGGGGTGACCCCCTCTGATATTGTGGGGTGCTTCTCCATGGGAGGGACCTGGGACTCTGTAAAGACTGGAGGGGGGTATCAGTACTCCTGCTCTCTATATGGCAGAGTAGTGGCACAGAGCACCACAGCCAAGATTCTCTATTTGGTAAACGTGGACGAGCAATCAAAGCTTAAGCTCTCAGGAGGTGATAGGGGCTGGTTCTTAAGTACAGTGTAGTCCCCAAGCACCCACAAAGGAAAGTCCACACACTATGTTAGTGATAACACAGTTCTTTATATAAATAAGGCTCAAGTTATGTACACAATCACACTAACACAATTTGGGCCTCATTACAAGTTTGGCGTTAGCCATGCCCTTAATAAAAGCATGGCTGCCTCCAAACTTAGGTCCGGGTTCTGTTGTCCCTGAATGGGAAAATACCCGGCCATGCCGACCTTGGAGGGCCCGGTATTTCCCCATTCAGGGTACCTGGACCCGGACCATCCCCATTTGAGCCCCCATAGGGCTCAATGGGAATGGGGAGCATGCTAACAACAGGCCCGTTAATGACAGGCCCGTTGTTAGCATGCTGGGCCGCTCGCAGGACCCGCTAAGGACATCTGGTAAAAACAGACGTCCAGAGCGGGTCCCGCGAGTGGCCCTCGTAATAGAGCGGTATGAGGTTAACGGCTCCCGCACCTTTGCCGGCGCCGTTAACCCCTTACCACCCACCTCGTAATGAGGCCCTTTGTGCTCAAATAAATCTAAAATGATAAACCGAAGTCTGATTTTACAGCTCATCAAATTAATTCCGGCACTAAGGGCGGTGCAAAGTGCTGAAATTAAAAGAGTGGAATTTATTGACGAACCTGGTCAAGCAAGGGCATTGCTGCACATCGACTCGCTGAAAGTAGCACAGCTAGTCCTGATGTGCGAAAGACTACTAATGGACGAAGGGTTTCAAATACATGAAGTTGATAACACCCTAACATCCCCCTCTACATCTGTAGCCAGTCAGTATGCTAATCAATCAACCATTAAAATGGTCAATGAAGCAGGAACAAACATTTGGCATATTGAAACAGAGACCAGAACTCTAAACAGGGCCGAAGCTGAACTGAGTAGTGACCGGAAAACAAAAAAGATAGAAATCACCGTTGCAATTCCACTGGCAGCTTCTCTGGCAACCGGAACAGCAAAACAAAGAAATTCCAACAGTGAAGAAGAAGGAAACTGGTCCTGGCTAGCAAAGTTCATAAACTCCACACATGAGAGCTAATGCCAAGACAACTGCACTCAAGTTGCTCTGGCAACTTGGAATACTAGAGTATATGTTCACCTAATAGCTCGGCCTGAAGAAGAGCTCCGATCCTGTGATATAATATGTCTCCAGGAGACTTGGTTGTCCAACTGCCCCTACATAGAAGGTTTTGAGGTCTCTATGAACCCAGCAGTACTGCTAAAGAAAGGACGTCCTATGTCAGGCCAGATAATCCTAGTAAAGAGAACGAGTGGCTTCAGTATAAAAATAAATAGGAACCACACTCCAAAACATCCAGTATGCAAAGCTTGAAGCTGTTGGGCTGACAAATCGAATGATAAAGGAGGTACACATTTTCAACGTGCATTGGAATCATCTAGACGCCAATCAAGGAAACCTAATGGAAGATCTGTTGGACCTTGTTGACTTGGTATTGGTGGACAATGCAGCCGCTAACATAGTGATATGTGGAGACCTCAATTTGAAAATCATTGACATCAGCCTAACCAAAATGAATAAAGTGAAACCAACGAAGAAAGAGCCAAAAATTGTGAAACTATGGCTAGACGAAATGAACGATTGCTCACTAAACATGATGAATGGGAACATAAGAGGGGATATCCTACCAGTAGAGACTTGGGAGAGGGGCCCCCAAAAGTCGATACTTGATTATTTTTTCATTTAGGAGTCAATGTCAACAGAGGTCACCAACTTAAAAGTCATAAAAATACCTCAAAGTGACCATAATTTAGTGAAGCACACTTGGAACCAACCGAAGACTCAACCCAAACAAGTTTGGACCCAAGAACTGGCGATCGAGCCAAGTAGGAATCACCTGCCAATGAATAATCAAGACATAATGTCCTTAGCAGATCTAATAAGACCGCAGTCAGGCGTAGGTAGGGACCTCGTGATTGAATACAAGGAATTTATGGAAATTTACAGAATCAAGGGTGCAGCCTTGGGAAAACCACAATTCCGGAAACACAAATTCAATGAACAAGTTGCTCAAAAGAAAAGAGAACTACGTAAATTCTGTAGGAGAATAAGAAAAGATAATCAAGGAAATCAAAACCAACGAATTAAGTTGCTAAAAAACACATACAAAAATTGGTTAAAATCACACAGAATAATAATGGAGCAAAATGATGCTGAAGCTATGCTTAAGACCCTAGCATTAAGGAACTCAAGAGGATTTTGGTCCTTGATCAATGAATTCGAAAACCCGTCGGGGTCTTTGATGAAGAACATGGTTAATGAAATCCAGTGGGTCGAACACTATGGTCAGATTTTTGAGAAGAAACTACCAGCTAACAGCCCTCAAATCCCAATATTACAAACTTGGGACTTAACTTTTGAATTTGAAGATATTAAGAAATGCATTGAAACCTGTAGTTCATCGCGAGCAGCAGGGCCTGATGGACTGTCGAATCATATGATGAAAAATAACACTGAAGAATGGTCGGAGTTCTTTTACATCTTGTTCCAAAACATAACGCAGAAAGCAAGAATACCCACCACGTGGAAGGAAGGGATCATAGTCCCAATATTCAAAAACAGACGGGGAATGGAGCCAACAAATTATAGGCCGATCGCCTTACTCGGTGTGGTGGGAAAAATATTTGCAAGCCTGCTTTTAAAGCAACTATCCGACTGGATAAAATCAGATAAGGCCATGGACGAAAGACAAACAGGCTTTGTAAAGGTGTTGGATGCAGCTTGAATTTGTTCCTGCTTAATGTCCTAAAGATAGATGCCATCAGTACAGGTCGAAAAATATATTTGGCATTCGTTTACCTAGCCCACGCCTTTGATATCGTGGATCGTGAAATACTATGGGCAAAACTACTAAAAAGAGGTCGTCCAGTAAGCTTAATCTTGGCTATAAAAGAACTGCACTCACAGACAAAGGTGAGGATTCGCCTGGATAACAATGGTCATCTTTCCGAGGCCATTCCAACGGCCCACGGCATAAAACAAGGGTGCCCCTTGGGCGCAACGCTGTTCAACTTTTATAACTCCGAAGTTGGGGAAGCGATAGATGGAGTGAGATCCGTACCACCAAAGTTGAATGGCAGGCCTCTAAGCTGGAGACTATATGCGGACGATATAGTCCTATTGGACTTGACCCCAATAGGGTTGCAACGCAAACTAATTGCCCTCAAAACCTATATCGACGAAATAGGACTAGAAATCAACTCAGCAAAAACAGAGATCCTAGTCCTAGAGAATCTGATAGGTAGGTCAACCAAAAAGAAGAAATTTCAATGGACCTTGGGAGGTCAACAACTGAGGCAAGTCGATTCCTGTAAACATCTGGGAACATATATCAATGCGAGCATAAGAGACGAACAAATGGTAACCAAAACATTAAGCAAATGTAAACTACTGACTACACAGGCAACTCTAATACAAAGAAGATAGGGTAAATGTTTGTATTAGCCCGTCATAAACTTCTATAAAAGTAAAGTAATTCCAGCGCCAACTTTTGGAGCAGAATGCACATTTGGTAGTTCAAGTCAAATCTGGTCTCGTTGTGAAGGAATGTTTTGGAAACAAATTCTTCAAATTCCACAAATTTGTCCAACTGCATGTGTTTTATATGAAGCAAGGATGTCAAGCTTGAATGCTAGAATAACATGGAACACGCTAACATTGTTTGGCAAAATGCTGGGAAAGTCAATACCTCAATTCGACATATTAACAGAACATGGTCCTAAAGGTAATCAATTACCACTTCAAATATGGAGACAAAAATGCAGAGTAATGCTGCTCCACATAGGAAGCGATGAAGAGATATTAGTAGCCATCCTGAATCTGGTCAAAAGGAAAGTGCTCGAATTAGACTGGATTGTCATGAAGCCTACCCTCAGAGCACCAGGCCAGGCCCAGCACCCCCGGGAGCAGGCATCATGCCCCCGGGTAAAAGCCCAGCGGCCCCTTATAGGGGCTCTTTGGACTCTGTCCTGGCGCCGTTGGCGCCAGGCTCATGTTGGACATCAGTCCTGGTGCCATAGGCGCCAGGCTCATAAAGGAAGGTGTTTTGTGCACTTACCTGATGCAGACCATGCTGCAAGATTCAGGCCTCCCTGAGACCTGAAAGGAACTATTTTTTCATTGCGACTATTTTGCCACTCGGGCGTGGCCAGGGAAGGATACTTACCTGGAAATACTTTGGGGGCTATTTAAGCCACGCCCAGACAGTAGCTCACGCTTCGCGTTGTTCTGCATCCAAGCAGCTGAACGCTCACCATGTCTGCTCCTGCATCTGGTCTCCAGCCACGCCCGCCTCGATCCTGGAACACCTATAAGGAAAGAAGAGAAGAGAAAGGTGAAAACCAAGAATTTTATCAAACTTCTTACCTGCATCCGGAACCTTCACGCCAGCGTTCCTGAGAAAAGACTTTCATTTAAAAGCACTGCGTTGCTCGCTGCAGTGCCGCGCTTCACTCACCTGTCCTCGGGAGTTCTTCTGGCTCCACCGCGACTGTCTGCATCGGTCGCCACATCTCTGCACCTAGGGGAGAGAAGAAGAGACAAAAGGTGAGCAGAAGGAACATATGAGGAAAGCCTAATTTTCCGCCATAACACTTACCGGTCTTTAATCCCTCAACGCATCGCCTTCATTCTGCACCTGAAATAAAGGACAGATCACAGGTTAGGAAGGCAACAGAAAGGGGGGAGCAAGCACACTATTCTGCAGACTGTTAATCCCCTTTCTCATCTGCAGAAGGATATTCCTACGGGCCAGACAAGCAAGATTTGAGGGTCCTATTCAGTCGGTGTTCCGAGTTCCACGCATCACGCTCGAAGAGGCCACAGCAACCCAGACTAGTCCAGCGCCTCCGTGGGAGTCAGGTGAGCGTTACATGGATCGAGACTTAAGAGAAGATTTCACAAATGCATGGGAGATTCCCCACCTGAAGCAAAAAGACTTAATGAGATACCCTAATACATGGAAGTGTTCCCGTGCAAGTTCCTGAGGAGAAGATACCTGAAATTCAGGCTAAACCTCTATGAGACCAGAGAAATTCAAAATTATAGAAGGGGCTTGTTAGCAAGTGACTCTAAATGCCGGTTTTGCGGCAAAGAAGAAGAAACCTTAAAACACCTGGTTTTGCTATGCCCTGATCTTAAAACACAAAGAACCATATATTTGGCCCAAGAACTGAGTATGGGGATGACTTACATGACGAATGGTGGTCAAGAACGCATTGCAGTACAAATAAGAAACTGGCGATCGCACTTACGTTATTCTTGCAACATCTGGAGATCAGACTGTCTGAAGTTCAGTAACAAATAATCTTTATGAAATAAGTAACTCAACTGTGACATTAGCCATGTCGATAAAAGCTAATGTGATAATAAGAGTTTTAAGTATTTAAATAGTGTGTTAAATGTAGCACTATTTACAATTTACATTGTTGTAGCGATAGGCAATAGTTTGCTTTTGATAAGTATATATTTCTTTTTCCTTCTCTTTTTCAAAAGTTTTTAATAAACTAAATGAAAATAAAAAATATATATATACACAGTCTCAATGTGGTACCACAATTACTTCTTAGATTCCATTAAAATGCATCAACTGTAGACAGTTCAAATGGCATGTAAATCAATTAATAAAGGGTATCAACTGTAGGCATAGGAGGAAAACAAGTGGTTAAACAATTGGCAGAATACTGGGCCCCTACCACTAGGCACAGTTCTGTATGAGGATCCCTTCGCCCCTGGGCAACCTGTACAATAAAGATATAACACAAGCCCAGTCCATATATTACTTATAAGAGTCTTATTTCCATCTATAAGAGTTCTACAACCCCAATGTACCTGGTTTAGCAGAGTTTGACTTCGAGTCGTCGACATATCCTTCTTGAGTGGCTCCCTTTAAGGCAGGAGCCACGGATCGTCGAGATCCCTACATGAAAAGGTGAACAAAGGCGTTGAGGCTACAGATTAGGTCCAGACGGTGCTCGTCGACGATTGCTCATGGACGCCCTTCGAATATGAGGCATGCGGTGCACCTCAACAACGATAGTTCATTGCCGCAAAGAATCAATCAAGAAATTGGCCCAACAAGGGTGTCGGGTCAACAGAGTCTTTGTGGTCTTAGGATGGCAGGAAACTCACTGGCAAATTCTCCTCGGTTCGTCAGCGGCCTTGACTTTCTTGGGCAGGACAAAGCGGTCATCGGTGATGAGCGAGGGAGTCCTTCATTCAAAGTGTTCTTAGGCAATGGAGCATTGCAGCTCTGGTCGCTGGATGGCACAGCGTCAAGCTGTCCCCGCTTCTGGGCAACACGGCTCCAACGGGCCTCCAGCGGTTACGGCGGTCCTCCGAACCCTGGGTGACAATGGTGGACAGAGGTCCGGGTGCTTCTCTTCAGATTCCTCCGTGGTCCCTGTCTCCGGTCGACAGTCTTTCGAAGGCTGACTTCCAGGGCGCTTTTGTGAAGGTTAGCTGGTGCACGATGGTCCCTCGTAGCTCGGGGAGAGGTCTCCTAGCCAGGTTCTCTCTTGGATCAGTCCTTGACGGCATGGCAGCTTTCAGATTGCGTCGAAGGGAACAGCAGTTCAGCTTCTTCTTCTGGTCTCTCATTCCCTCTGCTGGGTCACACTCAGGCAACTAATCATCCAGAAGGGCATTCATGCAGGCAGACAGCCCATCAGGCTCCCAGTGCATTCAGGCCATTCTCCTCCCTCCAGACACTCACACCAAGGAATGTATATTGGGACAAGCACCCATCCATTCAGCACTCCACACTGCATTCATACTAGTTTCGGGCAGGGCTGCCTCAGTCTTTGTGTCACATACCAGAAAACAAACACCCATAACATGATGTGCATGTTGGTCACACAGTCCCTTCACCCAGGTCCACCCCAAGGGCATACCCACAACATACAGTCACTGGGAAGGCTCCAGCCAGTCTACCCTGGACTTCCCCAAAATACCATATATGGAACTTCCACCCAACAGCCAGTCAGAGAAAGGGACAGTCAGGGCTTCCCAGGACTTTGGGAAAACAGAATATAACACAGAACACACGTGATAAAAGGAGTAGAGGACAAGGACATGGAGTCCCTGTCCCAACAATGCATTTCCATCATCACAGTCACCCCCCCTACAGACTGAGGTTAGGGTGGTCTAATCTCCCACAAGATTGACACCCTCATCCAGGCGGTCAACATACCTTCTGGAAAGGCCATCTGCATTATCATGACTCTTCCCTGGACTATGCTCAATGATGAAGTCCAGCCCTTGCAAGCTAATGGACCACGTGAGCAGTTTCGGGTTTTCACCCTCAATCTGCATAAGCCATTTTAAGGGCTTATAGTCGGTTTGGACCTTGAAGGTAGACCCGGTAAGGTAGGGCCTAAAACGCCTAAGGCTCCAAACTATACTGAAACATTCCTTTTCAACAGTAGCCCACCTAAATTCTCTACCCTTGTGTTGTCTACTGATGAATATAATCGGATGTTCCCTCTCTTTGTCATCTAACTGGGACAAGACAGCTCCAATTCCGGTGTCGCAGGCATCAGTCTGAACAATAAAGGGTTTGCTGTAGTCAGGCACACAGAACACAGGTTCCCTACACAGACTTTCCTTCAAGCCAATGAAGGCCCTCTGACAGTCTTCTGTCCAATTAACCTTCCTCGGTTGTTTGGGCAAAGTCAGAAGGGCAGCTATGGTTCCATAGTCCGCCATGAAGTTGCTGTAATACCCATTGAGGCCCAAAAAGGCTCTCACCTGGGTTTGAATAGTGGGAGTCTCCCAGTCATGTACATCCTGTACTTTACTGGGAAGAGGTTGGATTCAACCCCCTCCTACCTCATGACCAGGATAAGGGACTTTCCCCTGAGTTATCTGGCACTTGGTGGCCTTGAAAGTAAGGTTAGCCCTTTTCAAAGCCTGCAACACCTTATCCAATGAGTCAAATGCTCTTCCCAGGTGAAACTGTAGACAGCAATGTCATCTAGGTATGCCACACAAAAGGCCTCCAGCCCACTGAGCGCATGATTGACTAATCTTTGGAAGGTGGCAGGTGCATTCTTCAACCCAAAAGGCAGGACTCTAAACTGGTAGAGGCCCTCAGGTGTTGAGAACGCAGTCTTTTCCTGGGCATGGTCCGTCAGAACTATTTGCCAATAGCCTGAGGTAAGGTCAAAGGTGCTCACAAATTTGGCAGCACCTATGGTGTCCAGGAGCGCATCAGCACTGGACAATGGTTGCGCATCAGTTTTGGTGACGGCATCGACTCCTCTGTAGTCCACACAGAACTGCTAATCCTTGCTACCTGCCTGGGAACTTGCCTTGGGGACAAGGACCACTAGACTGGACCAGGGATTGGTTGAGGGTTCAATAAAACCCAGATCCAACATCTTGGCGACCTCAGCCTGGATGTGGTTCTTCACAGTGTCTGACATCCTGTAGCATCTGCTTTTCACAGGTACACTGTCACCAGTGTCAATTTCGTGCCTGCACCACAGGTTGAGGCCTGGTGTCAGTGAGCACAGAGGGGCATACTGCCGGAGCAAAGCCCTGCAGGCCCTCTGCTGCTCTGGTGTCAGATCTGGAGAGAGATGCACTCCCTCCACTGAGCCTTCCTGAGGGTTGCTATGCAGCAAATCTGAAAGGGGCTCACTCTCATCCTCTTCTTGCTCTGAAGCCAGCAAGAGGCATGTGACTTCTGCTTGCCTGTGGAAAGGCCTGAGCCTATTGACGTGGAATACCTCAGGTGCTACCCCAGGGACTCCCATGTCAACCAGATCATTGACTTTGCCCATTTTGGAGATGATCCTTAAGGGCCCAGTTCACTTATCTGCCAAAGCTTGAGACTTGGTAGGCTCCATAAGAAGGATCTCCTGTCCTGGAGTCCAATCCACTTGTGATACTTTAAGATCATGGCAGTATTTGTTCAATTGCTGGCTGGCCTAAAGATTGGCGCTGTCGCTTGGCCCATCATCTGTGTTATCCTCCATCTGAGGCCTAACATATAGCCCCCACTTGCTTGGCAGGACCTGGAGGGGTGGCTTCCAAACCTTCTCTGATCAAGGCAAGGGGCCCCCCTCACGGGATGTCCAAAGAGCAACTCAAAGGGGCTGAAACCAACACCCTCTTGAGGTACCTCTCTGTAAGTGAACAACAGGCATAGCAGGAGGAGATCCCATTTCCTCCTTATGGGCTCTTCCAAAGCGCCCAGCATGCCCTTGAGAGTTTTATTAAGCCTCTCAACCAGACCGTTGATCTGGGGGTGGTAAGAGGTGGAGAAATTGTAGGTTACCCTGCACTCTTTCCACATTGTTTTCATGTAACTCGGCATTAAGTCTGATCCTCTGTCAGAGACAACCTCTTTAGGTAATCCAACCCTGATAAAAATGCCTAGGAGAGCCCTGGCAACCACCTTGGCAGTAACAGACCGAAGGGTTTAACCTCAGGGTACCTGGTGGCATGATCTACCAAGACCAGGATGAACCGATGTCCACCTGAAGTGGGAGGGTCAAGGGGACTGACATTGTTGATGCCCACCCTCTCAAATGGTGAGCCAACCAATGGCAAAGGCTGCAGTGGGGCAATGACACTGCCTCCAGTCTTGCCAGACAACTGATAAGTGGGGCAGGTCCTGCAGTGGGACTCCACTTCTACTCCCATCCGGGCCAGTAGAAAAGTGCAGAGAGACTTTGCTTTGTCTTCTTCGTCCCAAGATGACCATCCAATGGCACTTCATGCGCCAACTGCAGTAGGAAGGGCCTGTAAACCTAGGGTATCACCAACCTCTTGAGGGCACTAGGATCAGGCTTAGTGGGCTCGCTACAAACAAACTCACCCTCTCAGTAAATCTGGAATGACCTAGGCACTTCTCCTTGTGCCTGGGCCAGTGCCTGTTTCCTCAGACCCTCGAAAGAGTGGCACTCTCTCTGACCCTTACAGAAGTCTACCCTAGACTCCCCCCCCTCAACCAGCAGGCACTGAAGGTTGGGGTGATCCTCTGGGTTGAGCACCTCTCCCGCAGGAGGGTATTCTGGCTCTTCTCCCTCAGGAGTTGAGTATGAGTTTGCCACTGGACCCAGCCCATCCGGACCATGAATACCAGTGGGTGCTGCTGAAGCAGCAGGAAGAGAAGAAGCCCCTTTCACGGAGGTGGCCTTCTTACTCTTCCATTTTACCTTGGGTTTCCCCTTCGGCTTGGGTTCCTGTCTAGCAGTCAGACCCGGTGCGACCTGTGACCTAGCGACTGCAGCAGCAGTCAGGGGTAGACCATCGGAGATCAACCCCAACTCTACTAGATCATTGCCTCACAACATTTTAGCAGTACATTGTCCTGAACCGGTACAGGAAGCTTTGTTGTCTTGTCCCCAATCATGATTGTAACTAGAGCTACAGGAGATAATTTGGGAGGCCCATCAGCTAACCTGGTAGTTCTCAGAGAAGCACCTGCATAGTCCTCTGGCATGAGCAGGGTCCTGTCCACCACTGTCATACTTGCCCCAGTGTCTCTCAAACTAGTAGAAGGCTGGCCATTCAGGAGGACACTTCTCAAAAACCTGTGGGTGATCTGTAGGATTGTCGCCAGTACTTCTACGTACTGGTCCCAGGCCCCAAGGGACACTGGGGAAATCTCTACAGCAGCTACAAATGTGATTCCTCTAGAGGAGGGGAGGACAGTGGCCTCCACCTCAGGCATGGCATAAGGGTAGGTCAGGCTGACAGCTTGGACTCCAAGTGCATTACCTTTACACTTGGGGTTACCCTTGTTGTGGTCCAGAGCCCCACAGTCCCAACAAGTGCCAGGAATGTGGAGTGCGGTACTGGAGCCACTGGGAGCCTGCTTTGCAGCAGGAGGACCACTACTCTTACTCCCACCCACATAGGACTTATCCCCACTAGATGTTTGGGTCTTAGGAGAGGAAGGTTTTGGTTTACCTGACTGACTCCTTTTGGGACTCCTCAGGCTTCTGAGAGGCCCCCTTTTCTTTGTCCTTGTCCTTCCCACTGGGTTCCTTGGGGGATACCCGATGGGAGACCCACTTGTCAGCCAGCCTGGCCAGCTTAAAGGGATCTAAAAAGTTCTGGTCAGCAACATACTGACGCAGCTCTGGTGATCAGGCTTCATAAAAATGCTAAAAAAACAAATGGTGGGACAATGCAACAAACGTTTTCACTTTGTAGCCATCAATCCACCCCATCATATTCATATGTGCAACACTCACCCAGTCAATCCAAGATACATTCTCTCTTTTCTTATATTCCCTGAACCTTTTAAGGTATTGGGAAGGTGTCTTGCCAAACTTTGCAATCAAAGCAGATTTCATGCACTCATACTGACCCCTTTCTTCCACACTCATTTTCAAAATACAGTCATAACCAGTCTGAGGCACTCTGCTTAACAGACACTTAGCCCAATATCTTTTGTCAACATCATGGATTCCACAAGCCATTTCAAATGCTTCAATCCATTGGAGGATATCATAACCCAATACACATCAACCAAATCATTCATAAACTTGGTGGCAGGGGACCTGACACTCAAATGGTTTCGCTGAAGTCTCCGCTCAAGCTCTCTCCAGCTGATTTTCTAGTGCTCAGTCTTCCTATCCTTGAGTATCACTTGTTGCGCCAACTCCTCTTTCTTCAACTCCGCTTCTGTTTCCAACTTTTTATATTGAAAGTCTAACTGTTTCCATCGTGGCTCCAATTCAAAAAGTTCAATCTTCAGGGCTTCCCCCTGAAGAGCAGTGCTGGGTTCCGGAATAGAGGCAGCAGGAGTGGTGGCACTCCCAGAAACAGATTCAGTAACAACCCCAGGGGCCTCAATGGTTGCACCCCCCCTTCGAGAGCTTCACAATCAGTCTGGTAGGCCACCACGGCAGCTATCAGCTCAGCCCTAGACTTATCTTCAAAGTCTAACTCCCTGGCTTCACAAGCACTCTGGAGAGCCTCTAAGCTAATCCTAGTCAATTTACCATTTGCAATAGATTCCATTGCTTGTAATGTAGTTATCTAGTCCACGACTAAACCCTAGTTTAACAAAGTGTAGACATTTTGTAAGTGGCAAGGTCACACACTGGTTCTTAAAACCATAAGCATCCCACCGCTGCCACTTGTGTAAAGACTGGAGGGGGTATCTGTATTCCTGCTCTCTGTATGGCAGAGTAGAGGCACAGAGCACCTCCGCCAAGATGCTTCATTTGGTAAACATGGACGGGCAATCAACGCTTAAGCTCTCAGAAGGTGATGTAGGCTGATTCTTAAGTACAGTGTAGTCCCTAAGCACCCACAAATGAATGTCCACACACTATGTTAGTGATAACACAGTTCCTAATATAAATAAGGCTCAAGTTATGCACACAATCACAATAACACACTTTGTGCTCAAGTAAATCTAAAATGATAAATATATACAGTGTCAATGTGGTACCACAATTACTTCTTAAATTTCATTAAAATACATCAACTGTAGACAGTTCAAATGACATACAAATTAATTAATAAAGGGTGTCAACCATAGACATAGGAGGAAAACAAGTGGTTAAACAATTGACTGAATACTGGGCCCCTACCACTAGCCACAGTTCTGTATGAGGATTCCCCCACTTTGGCAACCTGTAAAATAAAGATACAACACAAGCCCAGGCAATATATTGCTTATAAGAGTATTATTTCCTTCTATAAGAGTTCTACCACCCCAATGTACCTGGTTTAGCAGAGTTTGACGTCGAAACGTCGACAGATCCTTCTTGAGTGGCTCCCTTTAAGGCATGAGCCACGGATCGTCGAGATCCCTCGACGAAAAGGTGAACAAAGATGTTGAGGCAGCAGCTTCGGTCCAGGCGGTGCTTTTCGACAATAGGTCGTGAAAGATGAGGTGTGTGGTGCACCTCGACGACGATAGTTCGATGCTGCAAAGAGTCAATGAAGAACTTGGCCCAGCAAGGGTGTTGGGTCGTCAGTGTCTTTGTGGTCTTCGGGTGGCAGGAAACCCACCACCGGATTCTCCTCGGTTCGTCAGCGGCCTTGACTTTCTACGGCAGGACAAAGCAGTCATCGATGATGAGAGAGGGAGTCCTTGATTGAAAGTGTTCTTAGGCAATGGAGCGTTGCGGCTCCGGTCGTTGGCTGCGCATCGTCAAGCTGTCCCCGCTTCTGGGCAACACAGCTTCTCTTTGGATTCCTCAGCAGTCCCCGTCTGCGGTCGACAATCTTTCGAAGGCTGATTACCAGGACGCTTTGGTGAAGGTTAGCTGGTGCACGATGGTCCCTCGTAGCTCGGGGAGAGGTCTTCTAGCCAGGTCCTTTCTTGGATCAGTCCTCGATGGCACGGCAGCTTTCAGATTGCGTCGAAGGGAACAGCGGTACACCTTCTTCCAGCTCGGCTTCGAGATCAAGCATGAAGTTTTGACTTCAGTTTCTGAACGATTTCCATCAGTGAGAGGTCCCCAGATATAATGTTTGGTCTCTCATTCACTCTGCTGGGTTCCATTCAGGCAACCAATCATCCAGAAGGGCATTCATGTAGACAGGCAGCCCATCAGGCTCACAGTGCATTCAGGCCATTCTCCTCCCTCCAGACACTCACAACAAGGAATGTGTATTGGGACAAGCACCCAGCCATTCAGTACTCCACACTGCATTCATACTAATTTTGGGCAGGGCTGCCTCAATCTTTGTGTCACATACCAGAAACCAGACACCCATAACATGAAGTGCATATTGGTCACACACTCCATTCACCCAGGTCCCACCCCAAGGCCGTACCCCCAACATACAGTCGCTGGGAAGGCTCCAGCCAGTCTGGCCTGGACTTCCCCACAATACGATCTATGTAACTTCCACCCAACAGCCAGTCAGGTGAAGGGACAGAGTCAGGGCTTCCCTGGACTTTGGGACAACAAGGTAACAGGCAATAGAAAGCAAGAGGCCACAAGGGCCATCTTGTCTCCTATCAGGAATCAACTGATTCCAATGGCAGGGTATGGGTATCCCAAAATGGAGGATACTCAGAGCACCTGTCAAATTCAGCATGGATCTGCCACCAGCCCAAACCCTGCTCTGTGGGCCACACACAGGTGTCCAAAAACATACACTAGGGGTACAGGGTTGTACCCCCAATCATGGGTCCCATAAGGATATCCCAAGGGTCTGTTCACCAATCAAAAAAGAGGAAGGCCTGCACTGCCAGGAGTCCCACATGGACTCCTGTGCAGAAAATAACAGAGCACACATGATAAAAGGAGTACAGGACAAGGAGGCCCTGTCCCTCCAATGCATTTCCAGCATCACAGATTCCCTTGTCGTATATATCATGGGCCTGGAGAAGGGCCCAATGTGGAGGCCTTAAATATTGTCATCATCTGCCCTGACAGTCTGGGGAAAAGGCACACCTCTCTATATGCAGGAAGAATTTGTATCATATCCGAAAATGGCTCTCATCAAATTGCTAGCCCGTGGGTAGGGCAGCAGACTTCATTGGGGGCCATCCTTCTAAATCTGTTGGTTACGTTGCCTAGGAATTACAGATCGGCACCATTTCCCTTTTTTTCCTGCACTCTATCCGCATATTGTGATAGGAAAGACGCTGATAATTCCCTTCTGCCTCCCTGTCCTGATTTTCTGCATACAGAATGTATCCTGTTATGCAGGTGATCCTGCTCCCTTCTGAACGGCCTCACTGATTGCCTAAGCAGCGCAACCAACAGATTTAGAAGGATGGCCCCGGATGCAGTCTGCTGCCCTACCCATGGGCTAGCAATTTGATGAGAGCTATTTTCAGATATGATACAAATTTTTCCTGCATATAGAGAGGTGTGCCATTTCCCCAGACAAAACAATATTCACAAAAATAAGACTCCAAGGCTAGGATTGTGCTCCTTTCCCCTAGACTTCCTCTTATCTTATCTTCCTTCCATTTGGGCTCCTGAGCAACTTTATCCTTTCAGGTAAACGTCACTGGGCAATTTACAAGGGTATCATTCTCGGATTCACAGTTCTTTATGCTACCAATCTGACACATTTTGATATCAAGCATATAATTATTTCTATCAGTTCCAGGGTTCTTGACACTCTCATTCTAAACCTCTCATGTGGGTGCAGGTCTCAGACTCTCAATATTCTAAACGGATTGGTTCACTCTCCTGCCAAGCAAGTGTTCTCTCATGGACTGCCTCTCTTTCTCTCACAGGGTCCCAGACCCTCTTATGCTTTGTTACTTTAAACGTTGGTCTCTCATATGGGTGCAGGTCCAAGACTTGCAATTTGTTATTTTATCGGTTTGGTTGGTATTGACTCAAACGATCGTATCTAGAGGGTCATAGATATGGTTTTGCCACATTCGGCATAAAATACTGAATCGTAAAATACTGAGGTAGGTGAGAGAGGGTTGTGGGGGTGTCCCCCGCACACCCACTTAAGTATTTTCATGTTCGGTGGCTGCAGGGGCCAAAAAAAAAAATACAAAGAAAAGCTTGAATTGCAAAATGCGCCGGAGTGGGCCACTGTATTTTGCAATTCGAGCATTTTGTCTATGTTCTGTTAACGTACATCCGTTTGGTTCACTCTCCTGCCGAATATTTGATTCTTGTTTCTTTATCTTGGTTATTCTCAGGGTCCCAGACCGTTATATATTTTGACATTCATATGGCTCAGGGTCCCAGACCCTCTCATTCCAGCTTCTGCTTTCAATCTGTTGCTTCTCTGGACCTTTGCACCTTTCAGGTAACCCACGTACCTGTTTGTCTCTTCCATGCAGGTACCAGCATTTCCCGAGCAGCTGCATCCATTCTTGGGGCTCTGGTAGCGTTTGAGTAACCGGCGGGGTCTGCAGCGGCTCTGCAGATGTCTAACTCTTCTCGGATGCATGTTCTCTCTCTCATGCTGGGACACTCAGATGTTTGGCTCAGCAGCAGCCTGAGTGGTCCTTCCGTTCTGGACCACGTATGGGTTCACCTCCCCTGTCCATGGCTTCCCTTTCGGCACTCGTCTGCTCGCCTGGTGCACGGTTCCCACAGTTCCTCAGAGGAGGATAGCTCTCCTCTAGCATCCCAGTTGAGTTGCCTTTCAACTCCCTCGCTGGACTGTTGTGCTGCTTTGGTCCAATCACATGCCGTGAGAAGCTAGACCGCTCATTCTGATTCTCTAGATTGGTCCTCCGACTGTCACCTTCTTCCTCACAGTACCTGTTTGTAAACCATATGCAACATACTTTTTTTTCTCTGGATTTGAGTCTTGTCAAGTATATTAGGTTAACTGACCTGACAAACACATTGGCTCTATTTAGAGAAGGGGAGGAGGATTTGGTATGGTAGAAGGGGTTGGGTGTATTGAAGCATGGTCATACCGCGTTCTCTGGAAATAGTTGTTCCCAAACCCATAAGGGGATCTCTTCCCCATGTGGTACACCCTTTATGAACCACCCCCAGGGGCACTATTGTACTGTGGATGCACTGCACTGGCCCCATGGGCAAGGTCTCCCCATAGGGGAGAAGGGACGACATCCTCAGATTAGTCACAAATGATATCGCTTTACTCACCTTGACTTTGCACAGCTTTGTCAGGTCCACTGATGCCTCCTAATCCACTAATTTAATTATGCCTGCCACTACCCCTTATGCTGGGTTGCAGGTGTTGTCTGCTGGTGGGCTACCTCATGTGCCCCTGGCATGCTCATTCTGGTCTGTCAGCTTCTCCTTTGTTTGCCGATTCAGGTCTTCCCATTTTTTCTGTGACCTCTTTTTTGCAATGACATTTTATTGTGGCTATGCCTGCCCGTTGCCCTTGCAGGTTGTATAGCATAGCCTCGTGATCTGACATATAGAGTATCATCACATCCAGCTCTTACGGGTGAAGTTTGGTGCACGGCATCTTTTCGTGGCTTCTTGGCCACCTCCAGGGTTGTTGGGTGTCATTTTGGAGCTCTGGATGTTGCTGGATGTAAATGGAAGGCCTTTCAGTTTGTCCTGCTGTCTGCCTGGGCTTCTTCCTGATTTGCACCAGTTTCTGCGATGAGCTGTGCTCATTCTGTGTCTAAATGACATGAGGTACACGTTTTTCGGTCAGAGTCCCATTTTTTGCCCTACTTTTGAGCGTTTCTGCCAGATGTGCTACAGACAGGAGGCGCATTTTGTGTGTAACTATGTGTGACACAATGAGTTGTGCAATGGTGCAGCACATATTTGGGCCATTGTGCATCTCAATGCAATGCCCACTTTTTTGAGAATATGGTCCATAGTAACCCTGTCAGAGATATGGAAATTAAAGTACTCCTTTTGCCACATGGATAGAGGTAATTGTCACAGACACGCTCTGGCGCCTGGAAGCACGTATGTATAGGCGCCATACAAAAGTCCAATAAATAAAAATAGGACCTTTGTCATCATTACCATGCACACTATCTATGGTGAAAATGTGTATCTAGACAAAAGTACAACTTTCACCAGATAAATGCTGGGCAGAAGACGGCTGGATGAGGTGTAGTCTATTTGCTAATTTGGTGTCTGCGGATTATTGAAAATTGATTTCTAATCCAAAATCGCGTATTTCCTGTCAGTTTACACCCCCCTCTGGAGTTAAAGAAAATATAATCATCTCTCACAAATTCTATGTCGGAAGTACATCATCAAAACAATGTAATGTCATTTGTCATATGTATAGCGCCTTTATCCCATTGATATTGCCACAAAGCACTGCAGGTGAATGCTCTCGTGGGACCGTCACAATGCAGGGAAAATCATAATTGAATTTTACCATCTTAAATCTAATTTTGGCATTAACATCATCACTCAGCATTCATGTGGGGGGGGGGGGGCTGATCACACATCAGATCTGTCAGGACTTCAATATTATCCTCATCAGGCACTATGAGGGGATTGTAAAATCATTATTATAAAACATAATTTCTCTAGGGGCCTTTAACATCACCATCAACATAACAACGCCATCTATTTCGGCACATTGTCATCATTTCTATCACACATGATCTCTGTGGAAGTTTAGCATCAGCGCTATTACACATCATCTCTGTTAGTATATTCATAACATTATCACATAACATCTCTGTGGTGACCTGAACATTATCATAATTACACTATGTCCCTCATTATGAGGTTGCTGGTGCTACCGGCTGCAACCGGGAACCTCTGCTTACCATTCCCACCAACTGAAATCCCAGTAATACCGGGATATACCAGGCGGCGGAGGAACGGTAAGTTCTCATTCCCATGGAGTCCCATTTGACTCCATCGGAATGTGATCACTGAAGCACCGTTAGTAATGCTGCCCGTGTTTCAGTGAAAAATCTGACGGTAATGGCTTGAACTACAGGCAGGTCAGGACTGCCGGTAGTTCAATGTCCCTACCGGTAAACTTGTAGTATGCTGGTCCGGTAAAGGTGCTGGTAACCGCTGTTACCGGCACTTGTTTCCGGACCGGCAAATTTATAATGAGGGATCTCTTTGTGGCCTGTAATATAATTATTATCACACAATACCTTTGTGGGCATTTTAACATTATTATCATATACTATTTCTGTCAAGCCTTCAACAGCATCAAGAAAAAACTCAATTTCTGTGGTCTGCACACATGATTATTCCATGAACCATTTGACAAAATACAGATTTTCACGTGGATTCATAACCTAGAATAGAAAATTCGCAGTGTCGCTGCACCAGTTAACCACTAATTCAGAGGGGCAAAGGCACAAGACACTCACCCACTACATGAAGTAGTGGTTGTCTCACTCTGGAAAAGAATGCAATTATCAGCAGTGATCCTTTGCTCCAATGAGAAGAAAAAGCTAACGACCTAAACAATACTTTGCTGGTGATGCCAAAACAGTGATAACACATTTAACAATTGTGGACATGGTACCTGGTGCTACATCATATTTTTAATATTTGTTTATGACAAAAGATAACGAGAAGACACAGGTCTTTCTTTTTTTAACACTGAAACTTAAAAAAGCGTCAAATAGCAATAGATTTTTAGTCGAAGCATTCATTGAATATACTGAAAATATGCGTTATGGGAATTGTGGTGTACATGATATTCATTATAAACACAGCAAGCCAGAAGTCTGATTTTGCAACAGAGGTGGAAACATTGGATAGGATAATTCTTGAATGGAAATGGCAGGCTGTGGTAAATAAACACGCACCTGTTTCTCACCTGCAGATGAGCCAATTGTTGAATTGTGTTTCATATAGATTTTCTGCACTTTCTCCAAGTGGTATTGCTGAATGGTGGTTTATGGGCTAAAGCATTCAATGCACACTGTCAATGTGTGCCGTGAATTGCTGGGGGGAGAATATTTCTCTGCCTTGACAATTCGTGTTTTGATTGTTCATTGTTGAAAATATATAAGTACTGTAAAAAAAAAGCTCTCGGGTAGACATCCCATGGGTACAACATCTTTCCCCAACACATTTGTACAAATGAATGATGTCAATACTCAATTTATCTTCAGCAATTCTTTGATCCATGTAGGCTCAAAGAATGGCTCGTATATATGTAAATAATCGGTTATTTTCAGCTAACCAACACATACTACAGTGCGAGCCATCCCCGTAAATCCACCAATTATCTACAGTTCATATTTTTTTGAAACCCACCATTACTATAGTTTTCACTAAATAAACCCCAATGCTTCAAGAACAATTATAAAATTATAGGCAATTTACTGGAGCAATAACAGCGTGCTTTTGAGCTAATTTGCATACCCATAATGCATTGCTCAGTAGCTCTAAAATGGAGGTAACCTTCCACAGATGCTGCTGGGTATCACTTTATATAATGCCATAACCTTGCTAGTAATGTTAATTGTTTTAAAAAAAATGTTTTTCCTCATTTCTGTTTATTTTGTCGGTTGCAGCATAGGTGCATATCACTGTGTTGAGGGGGATGGTGTTGATTGGCACACAAACATAGATATGAAGCTTCAACCATTTGTGCCTCAATGTACAACTAGAACTTTCAAAACTATTGGTTGGCACCAAGATGCACCTCTGGGAGTGAATGTGCACACTAAAAATACACCTGCTATGTTATGTTATGTTAAGTTATGTTATGTTGAGGCTTGTTAGAAGAGGTTTCTTGCCGTAAGTTTGTATGTTCAGAAATAATTTACACTTTACGAACCAAGATATGAAACTACAAAAAAAAAACTGTGTGAATGAACAACTACAAATGCCTAAATTATTACCTATCCTAGTACTTCTTATTTCATACCTTTTAGCATGTGATATTGATCGCGGTAATTGAAGGTGCAACCATTTCTTTGTGAATAAACAACTGCAAACATCACAACAATTCTCCTTGCCAATTCTTGTTCTTTCATAGATTTTTACACAACTTTGATTGTTCAAGGTACAACCATTTGTTTGTCATGAACAACTAAAAATTGGAACTTCCTTTTATTGACACAGCCTGTTATTGTTTAGCCATAGTAACACAAGTTATTAATATTTGTTGATGAACAAATATAAACTTATAGGAGAAGACCCAAAACGCAATAATAAAAATAATCCAAATGAGTCAATAAACTGCACGGGAGCAAGAAAAACGAAAATCTATTACATCCTACTATGGCTTGGAATAACTGAAAAATCATTCAATGAACAATACAAAATGGTGATGTTTTATAGTAGAAAGTAGAGTGACATTGCAAAACTTTGTTTCAGAGTACCTTGAGAATACCCTTCGCTGATTGATCAATCATGATTGCTATATAGGGGAATCTATTCAGTGCCTAGCCTTATTGGCCTACCCTATCTCTCGTGACCATTCTGTTAGTTACCTCATAATAATGACTTCATGGAGGTACCATTTAGTTTCACAGAATTATGATTGAACAGTCAACATTTTATTATGTTGTATTTAGTCCTTAATATTTGATTGGTAGAGCTCCTTTGGCCTTCCTGGGGTGGGCCGATTTGGTCATTGTTGACCAATGAAATTGTGGCAACAATAGTATTCTTCAGATCCTGTTCTCGTGAGAATCAAACGTTGGCACCATTTTACTGTTCTCACCCTTTGAGCTGCGTAAACCTACAGCATACTATTGTGACTTCTGATTGGAAACATGTATCTTCTCTTCTTCCTTTCTCATGGTTTATGTGCATGACCTCATGTGATGTGCTCCTGGGCCTTTTCTTTGGGACCGTGCACTTGTCGAAATTATGTGTGTTTTTACCTCTGTATGGACATGTGGTCTGGTAACTTAAATCATACCTGTAATTCATGGTGTGTCCTAATTGATGTATAACCTTTATTGTATCTTCTGTGTTGAGCTATGGCCTTTGAACCTTCCTCAGCCCTGTGTACTGAGTTCTTCCTGGGCTGAGAGCTTACGTTATCCATGGTATGTGTCTCCACTCCTAGGCGGAGGTTCTCCTACAGGGGGCGATGTACTTCTTCTGTTCGAATGACTCCTAACTCTGCATGTCTCGGCAGATAGTCGTGTTCTCACAAGGGCTGTGACCTTGTGTTTGTTAGTTTTAAGAACATGGGAAGAAACTTTATATTATATGTTTCACTTGTTGAATTGAATTGAGCATTCTCATTCTTAGCCAATCCCTATGCAGCATTCTACCCTTTCCCATCACGTACCCTGCTTCTGTTAGCAACATCCAATTGAGTCATGTTCCTTTGATTAGTGCGAAATAGTTTTACCTCATACTAATCAATGTATGACATTTGTGATGTCATCTTTGATGTCCTGGATGTTAGTGTTAGCAGTGCACGGTGGCGCGAGTTATGGTTGCTTATCTTACCATAACTGCCGAATTTCAGGGGTTTTTCGGTTTTACTTTGAACCACAACATCCCTTTAACAACGTTTTTTTACTGAATTTCATAGGTTTTTCGTAGTGCAACCTAACCATAACGTCCCTTTAACAAATTTTTTTCACTGAATTTCATAGGTTTTTAGTAGCGCAACTTAACCATAACGTCCCTTTAACAAAGTTTTTTCACTGAATTTTATAGGTTTTTAGTAGCACAACTTAACCATAATATCCCTGACTTCATATACATTTAACATAGAACATACTGAACCCCCACGTAGTGATTTTGATGTTTGCGGACATATCAAGAATGTGAGCGTGGTGAATGTAAATTTAAATAGCGTGCCCCATTTCCCCTTTGAAGTTGGCTCTGAAAAGAGCCGTTTTTTTGTTTTTTTTTTACAGATGCTTGACAGACACCTGTTATTTTGTATTTTCTTTCTTGTTTTTTTTCGTACTTTACTCCTAAAATCTTCACATAACCTTCTCCAAAGCAACCCTTACATTCCAAAATAGAAAGGCATTTCCCGTAAAAGATAAAGAGATGCCATCTTCTTTAAAATTAACAGTATTACTGGCATCAATATTCTCATTATTACAGAAGAACATACCAGCTCTAAGCATGAAGGCACACATGCCTCGGTTGATGACACACCTAGCAATGTTTTGCTGAGGACAACTATTGTCCCATATTGCCCTAGGTAGTAATCCAGAAAAAATTACTTTCGCATTTGGAAGGATCTTCATTACGGCTTGAACCAAGCGTTCCAAATCAGCCAACAAAGTAGGGGCACTGACGTTGCCCAAATTCAAAGCACCATAGTGCAAAACTACCACATGCGGACTGTTAATCGTGGCCATATCCTCACAAACTTGTACAATTCCCTGTACATTGCAACCAGGCACAGTGCTCCACACCGCCTCCACTCCTTTCACATCAAAGTTCTTTTCAACATGCCTGCATCGAGCGTACTGTTGTAAACCATGCACAAACATATCTCCAAGCACAAACACCCTGACTTTCTCTACTTCTGCCATCTTCACCACACACAGTCTCTTTCAACACAAATCCACAACCTCGACATCTGATTGGCTAATCCGTACAGTCTTCTTTCCATGTTGGATTTGCTGGAAAACCCCAAATGTAGCACGCCCTGTCCACGGAAAGCCGCAGTGTCCGTGGACCGCGTAACTCTTCGACACCCCTTCTACCATTTCCACTTTACTCTCTGTGCCATTCCCTCATTGCATACAGCTAAGCAGTTACACAATACGAAGAACGTCCTCAGAACACCCTCATTTTGTTTATTTTCAAACATTTCAGGACAATTATCATTTCATTATTCAACATATTAACATTACAAATATTATACTTTCATCTTGTATGCTGCACACAATGCTATGTTTCTCCATTAGTAGCATCGTTCAAAGCACTAATTATGGTATGATATTTATTGCAATGATCCTTGACACTTTTTTCGCAACATTATAGTAAAAATCCCTAGTACACAAATTTCATGAAAAGTAAATGCCCATGTGATGTCATCAGTGATGTCATCAATGACATTTGCGATGTCATCTTTGATGTCCTGGGTGTTAGTCTTAGCAGTGCACGGTGGTGGCGTGAGTTATGGTTGCTTAGCTTACCATAACTAGCGAATTTCAGGGGTTTTTCAGCTTTACTTGGAACCATAACGTCCCTTAAACAAACTTTTTTTATTAGCACGCAAACAATATACAAAGATGTAGTGTAAACAGCAAGTTCTCACAGATGGCTTTACACAGAATGTTGCAAAGTAAGCATTTATGCTCGTTCACAGTGAAGGTCAGCTGCTTCCATTTTTTTCTCGCGGCCCGGAGAGGCCCACGACTCCCAGTATAAGGTTCCATTTTTTTTTTACCTTGACAGACAGAGATTGTGCTGAAAGACTTCTTTTGAAGAAGTGTAGCAAAAATGTAAGACACGATAAAGATGAAATTTCTGAAACAAAACCACTTCTGTATATTATATCACTTTGAGAAAGATCGTTGGCACACGCGGAGTCGTATTTTGGGACTGCACTACACTTGGACAATGGAAAATGCAATTATAATGTAAGTAACCCTTTAGATTATTTTATACCGGAATATAATAACAATAGCGTGGCATTAAAGCCCGGTCAAGTTGTACTTGTTTGTTCAATGTGGCATATTATTTTCTACCGCGCACTATCACTGCCGAATTGATCCCCTGCTGTTTAGAGGGCTCTGAAAAAGGCAGACGACACATGATGGGTTAATAGAAATAATTTAACCGGTCTGTAGCCGGTCAAGCACTCTACTCGCTGTGTCACTTCACTGTAGCCGGTGAAGTGGCACAGCGAGTAGAGCGCTCGCTTTGACATCCGTGCACAGCTTGCTAACACAGGTTCGAATCCTGGCACGGCCAAACTCAGCCTTTCATCCTTCCGTGGTTGATAAATGAGCACCACACACCGTGGGTAATAATAAGCAGCGCTGAGATACCCGACGGTTCTTACCACTATATAAATGCGAAAATATTATAATTTTATTGTTAACATACTCCGTGGCACTATCTTCGCTAGCAAATAGTTTCACGCCCTAATAAATAAAATGAATATTTTTAATAAAGATCGGCTGGTGAGACTAATTTATGTTTTTTAAAACAGGTATGTTGCCCCATTTTGCCAATATCACGATTTTCAGACTCCAGCGGATGGATTGTTCAACTGCCAGGTGCAGCTCCATGTAAGCAACTTCATGACCCTCACCATTTTATGGGACAATCGCCAAGGACCAATATGCCCTTACGCAGTACTAGTGGCTAGAAGCAACATACCAACCATTATGGTGGTCTAATGCCTCGTTGTTGGAGCAACCTTCCAATAATCAGTGCAACCATTTACTGCTTTTATCATAAACCAACAGCCTATCTACCGCAAAGGAACAGCGCGTGGCTCAAAATAAACTTTTGCTGATCGACAGCAGAGACAATTGCAAATCGCTGAATATTCACTAAACATTTCATGTGAAATAAATGTACTTTACCAAATGTACAATCCTGCTGTTTACTTTTAAACCAGAGTTTCATATTCCGAATTGTGGCGCACTGTGTTCTAAGCTGATCTAACAGCCTCTGTACCGCAAAGGAACATCGCGTGGCTCAACATGAACTTTTGCGGATCGACAACAAAGACAAATGCAAATCGCTGAATATTCTCTAAACATTTGATGTCAAATAAATGTAATTTACAAAATTTACAATCTTGCTGTTTGCTTTTAAATCACAGTTTCATATTCCGAATTGTGGCGCGCTGCGTTGTGACATAATGTGTGTTGTCTTCCGGGTTCTGTGTAAAGTCACGTAGGACTGGAGACGACTGGGCGCGTTTGATGACGCACCCTGTAACGTCACGGAGAGAGGCGGGGAATATGAATGCTTTCATAATGTCAGGCTTAGGGGCGGGAGATATGATTTAGTGTCGCAAAAGCAAGTCAGCCAGGTCAATAGCGCCAGTCATAGGATTATCACATAATGTCAGCGCACACCAGCCTGATTTATCGTTTCTTTAGTGGACAAAAAGTCGGGTGAGGCCCATGGGAAATTGTACTATCAGCGGACAAAAGGAGGGTTCGTAGAACAGTTTCAACCTGACAACGAACAATACAAGCAACATTCTCAGAACACCCCCATTTTGTGTAATTGCAACCATTTCAGGACACCTTGCGAACAAAAAGGACACATACTCCGTCCTCTGAACACCCCACCATTTCGTTTATTTACAAAATGTCAGAACAGCCGTGTTCTCCGCGGACAAATCAAACACAACAAAAGCGTATAGCACATAAAAAAACAAAACATTGAACCTATCATACTCCCCCACCCTCCCCAAACATTCTTACACACCAACACACTCCACTAAATACAATTTTTAATCCAAGTTGCATCGCGCTGTCCGCGGTCGACGGCGAATACAAGATGGCGGGCGCCACAGAAAATCTGACGCGCTCCATGCCCCACGCCCTCCAATCAGCGAACACGTCACATGTCCGCGGACATGACGCAAGCCCATGGGCCAATCGGGGTGCTGTCTGCGGAGCGAACAGGGAAGTCCGTCCGCGAAGCGAACACAGATATCACTAATTTTTTTGCCTTACATTTTGGTCATTGTTTAAAAACTACTGGACGGATTTACATCAAATTTGCAAAAGCACGCTTTCGGGACCAAGCCGCCGCTCCTGCCACAAATTTGGTGTAAATCCGTCCAGCGGTTCGGGCTGTAGCCGTGCGCAAAGTTTTTTCCCATTATGTCTATAGGAAAAAACAAAAGTTTTGGGACCCCCCTATAACTTTGCCCCCCCTGGACCAAACCTCTACAAACTTTGCAAATTCAGAGTGGGCCATATACTTGTTTTGCAAAGTTTGGTGAGGATTCGCCCAGAGGGAGCGAAGTTATAAGCCACCCAAAAAGTGCTCTTCCTATGGAAACACCAACTTAACCATAACTACATGGGCGCTACCGCGTCCATGTAATATGTCATGTGTTACATTCTCTATTCCTTAGTGTTTCTATTCCACACTCATAACTACCTGATGTGCTTCTTGTTTTTCTTCTAGACTTTGCTGACGTGTGTGTATGAATTTGGTTGGTGCTGACTTCTGTCCCTTTGTTTTTCTGTCATTGCCATTCCTTACATGGCTTAAGGCTACCTATAAATGCACCTATCCGTGTGTATGTGTTTTGCTAGCTGTTACCTATTTCATGTCACAAAGGCAACTATCACAACTGTTGGTATGTCGTGTTCGTTGACAAGATCTGTTAATGCTTGCTTTATCTAATGAATGCTCACTCTATCGCACACCCTGCCTCTTGGGCCTATTCAAATGCATAGATATCTGTGTGTGTCACAAGCGGACTCTTGGCATTTAATTGCTGGTTAATAGTGTCTACAAATTTAAACTCAAAATATGTGTGTGTGTGTTTGTGTGTGTGTTGCTGTTCTCCATTTATCTCTAGGTAGGGATATGGTAAAAATGAAAGGGAGATATGTTTGTGACCCAGACCTTTGACCTTGGATGTGTATCCTGCCTCATCTTTTATGGGTTTTCTTAGTTTATATTTCCTCTGACATGTGGGATGTAAGACAGAACGAATTCCGTCATGAACTTATGTCTCTCAGTTCTTGTTCATGTGCCCCATCATACTTATCTTTTGGGATACAGATCTTGTAGATTGTTCTCAAATTCCCTCCCCCCTTGGCATAGTCCCAGGGGCTACACCCTAATAAACTACAATCCCCATCTCCTGTGGGATCTACATAACACTCTAGGTAATTCGCTGGGTTTGCGGGTGGTGTCCAAAGGGTTCCTGGTGAGCCAATGGGATGATCTATGGGTGCCATCTTGGGTATGGGTTTTATCTCTACCTCGTCTGTTTGTGTGTTCTCATGTTTCCAAGGAGAATTGGCCTCCTTTAACTTTACTGAAAGTAATTTTATACCATTTCCACAAGACACACAACAAGCTCTTATAACTTGGTAAATACCCCAAATCAGGATTAGGAAGATCAAAATTGGAAAGGTATTCAGCAAGTGTTTGTCAAAAAGTTTGGCAGCAATGAGAACATGTCTGACATCCAATCACTGTCTCTTTTAATTCCCCTGTCATTGTCATCTTCAATTTCAAACTTTAAATGATGCAAAGCTTTTATTGTGGCAGTGAGGGACCCATTGTCTTGGTCGCTTGGGGGAATATAGGTGCAGCAAGATCTGCCTATTTTTCTATAAACCCCTCTCTCCATGGCTGTATGAAGGTTGAAGACCATACGATTTTGGAAGTCCATAATACAGATTGCACTCAGTTTGTCCCTTACAGCATTGAGTCTGTGTTCAGTTGCATTCACCAGCTGGACCAGGTTCCAGCATACTATTTACAACAACCTTGCATTAGTGGCTGCTTGTATTCGAGGGGCCAAAAATGAGGCGAAGAAAGTCTCAGTCTTTGCAAATAGGCAATATTTAGTCAGGACTTCTAGAGCTTTGTCTGCTTCCTCGCTGAGGTAGTTTGAACCCTTCCTGTGATTCAATGTCTGTGAGACAGTCTGCCTTTTTGCACTGTCAGGGCACAGTAGGGCACTGGGGTTTCTTCTTGGGAATCAACAAAGGTTCTTCGGGAATTAACAGTACTGGGGCATGCAAGTTTGGGAGAGAGCACACTCCATTCCAGGATGATGGTAGATGGAAGTAGGCATTGGGTCCACATTGGGTCCATTTTTGCAGCTGTGCCATCTTGTAGCGCTGACATGGTTATAGTTCAGTGGCATCCTTTGTTCTGACCCACAGGAAAACTTCCTTTGCCTCTGAAACAGAATGAAGATCGAGTGAGTATCTGTACTTTTACTGGTTGCTCATGTTGTCGCAGATTGGTTAGTTTATTCATATATGATGTCCATACTTCTCGGCACTTTCCATCTATATTTTAGATGACGTCTTCTTTGTACCACACCAGTCCCTCTGCTTTGACTACTGCTTGCCCCCTTTATGCATTGCTTATTCCAGTATGTTACTCCTTCAATATATATATCTGGGGTTTGATTGCACATTTTTTTTTGTCTTGTCCCTTTTGTCCTTCATACTTGCTTCTATCTATCTCTTCAAGCCTTATTTGAACTGTGTGTCCCTTGCAACTTGCAGAGTACTAAATACGCCAAGCACTGTGATTCTAACACTGGTATCCCTCTGGGATTTAATGGTTCGGGGGTGCCAACTGCATGTAGGATAAGACTGCACACAAAACATGAATATTTGGACTGAGCTCTGCCGATTGCTTTCGTGGTATTGTACTATACATTATTCCCTTCTGAATGATGCTAATCTATTATTTGAGCATTTATATTTTCTTCTTTTTGTATTCTTCTTCTATGTCTGTTCACAAGCTTACCTCTAATTCTTGGCACAATGTTTATTTTGGTTACATTTCTATTCCTATTTCTTGCTTCCACAGTCATTAGTCTCATCATAGAATAGGAGAGGAGAGAGAGAAGAAAACAACAAATCCCTTTGAACAGCTGTTTCATTTGACCGGTTTCTCTTATTCGATTCTCTAAAGCCTGAGTTGACCTCTCAACCTTTATCTGCCCAAATGGTTGTACTCTCCTGAAACATGATGTCATAGGGCCTCATTACATGGTAGGCGGTAGCCATGGCACTATTAGCGCCATGGCTACCCCTTACCGCATTCCGGGCCCGTGTTCCCGGAAAAGGGGCTTACCGGGTCATTCCGACCCTGGAGGACCCGGTAAATCCCCATTCCGGGAACCATTCCCCATTCCCATTTGAGCCCCCATTGGGCTCAATGGGAATGGGCAAGGAGCTAATAACGGTACCGCAATTTGCAGTACCTTTATTAGCTCTGAAGTCCCTTAGCGGGTCCCTTCCGTAACACCTGGTAAAACCAGGCGTTAGGGGAGGGACCCGCTAAGGGACCTCGTAGTAGGGCGGTAAGGTATTACCGGCACCGGTGCCCTTACAGGTGCCGGTAATCCTTTACCGCCTACCGTGTAATGAGGCCCATAGGATTTTTTACTCAACTTTGTTTGATGCTGCTGGTCGCAGCATCTGCTTCTTGTTGGAGCTCTGTCGCTGTGTTGGTGTCTTTTCTGATGTCCGAAATGGGGATCCACGCCTTGCTATTCTTCAGTTTTACTGTGGTGGGAGTCGCCTGGACTATTTCATAGGGTCCCATGAACTTGGGATGGTGCCATTTGCGTTTGTGCTGTCAGGAGCAGACCTTGTCTCCTGGACATAGCTGGGTTAACAATGTTGCTTCAATGTGACTTAAGTGTGTTGGGGCCCATTGCTGTGTCTTTGAAATTACCTGAGACAAAACCTTTGCACATGCTGACATATTCCTAAGGTAAACATTACCATTTGGCCCAAGAATATCTCCGCTCGTGTGAGCTTATGTCAGTGTTCGCATTGGAGCAGCTGGCGTGTGCATCCACCTACCTGTTACCACCTCATGTGATGACAAGTGGCGGTTCTTGCTTGGCTGGTTGCGCAAACTGAACAGGGCCAGAGGCAAACATTAAAGACAGCTCTTTTTAAGTGTGGCAAACATCTTCGCCAATTTATTTTTCAGCAGGGCGTTTAACCTATCAATTATGCCGTTGCTTGTGGGTGGTATGCCGTGCATAGCTTGTGATTAATACCTAATAGTTTTGTTATCATATCGAAGAATTCATTTCATTTGCAAAATGAGGACCGTTGTCAGACCTCAGGACACTGCATATTCCCCATCTGTGAAAGTCCTCCCTCACCAGAAATCTGCCTGCAGATTTTACATCAGCATTTACACAAGGGCCAGCCTCAATTCAATGGGAAAATGGGCATACAACCACAATCATACATCTATATCTACTGCGCCTGTTCACCATGTTTATAAAGTCAACATGGAGCCCTTTGAAAGGGCCTGATGGGCGGGCCAATGTTGCCTATAGAGTTTTCATGGTCTAAACTAGGTGAACCATACAGCATTTTGTGCAGTTGGCCACAAACCTGTCCACTTGTTCTGAGAGGTTTGGCACAAACCAGTCTTCACTGATTTCAGCAGCAAAGTGCTGCTTAGGTTCATATGTTGTGTAACGAAGCTGTTCCACAGCAATATTTAACAATTCTAGAGACATTACTACTTTACCTGCGTGGTTTTGTGTCCACAGCATATATGTGGGTGACAGTGTGCATCCTCTTTTCACCCATAATGCTTTTCCTATGCTGGTGCTTTCACTCACAGTTCTACATTCTGTGTGCATGGACACTAAATGGTATAACTCTTGTAACTGTTCCTGCGATACTGTTATTTCCATTGGAAAGGGCATATTAGCTACCTATTGGGCGGCTGCATCTGCGGCTGTGTTTCCATACAAAATGGAGTCTTTCCCTTTCATGTGCGATGCACACATCATAATTACTACATGAAGAGGACCTTCCAATGCGTCTATTAATCTTGCTAATCGTCCAGCCTGCTGGACGAGTGATCCATCCGATCTCCTGTAGCCTTGCCTTTTCCAGCTTGATAACCCTGAATGTACCATGGATGTTACATAGGCTGAATCTGTATATATGGTGACATCATTGTCTCCTGACCCTTCAAGTGCTTCTATGAGTACAACGAGTTCTGCCACTTGTGCTGACATGTGTGAGGGCAATCTGTTTTGCATCACCATTTGGTATTCTTCTTCCTGATCTTTCGCATATCTCACTAGTGCTGCACCTGTATATCTTGGACCATCCTCCTGTTTTATTGTTGATGAACTATTGTAGAGAAGCCCCTCAATGCTCACACCAGAGAAAATACAACCCACAAGGGAAAAATGCCCAGTACACCTCTTGCAAGGAGAACACGTTTTTATTCTTGTAAAAACAAACACAGAATAGCAAAGTACTCTGCTGCCACGGCACACTCAAATGAAAACCAACAGGCATGGCAGCTTACAAGCGCAAAAAAGAATCACAACTGTTGTTCATCATAAAAGGCTCAAATCCACATAGCTGGTTGGTGGGATCCCATAAATAGGCAGCCCCCTCCATATGGGATGCCAGGTCATTGGTCCCAGCTCCTCCTGTCCATCTACTTCCATGTGGGGCTCTTGTCACCATGTCATCAGGTGCCGGGCTCAATAATTAGCAATTACTTTTACAGCTTATAACATTCCCTAGCCGAGGCCTGATGTGCGCCTGGTACTGAAGCCTTGGATGCACAGGCTGCATTCAAGGTAATCTTATTTTAGCAAAACCCACCACAATCCCAGACTTGTCTTTGCTGTTCCAGGCCTTCCCGCCCTGAGTGCTAAATTTGTTACTTTCCCTGCCTGGTACCTCACAACACAAATCACAGGGGCTTTGAATATTCTGCTTGTGATCTTTGTAAGGAATCGGTGTTCGAACAGATTTATGGTCTGGGGTCTTGGGCTGGATGTGCTCTGGAACGTCAGGGTCTTGGGATAGGGCATCTGGTCACAATAACTTTGGTTTTGGGTCAGGCTGGGTCAGGGGCTCATGTCCTCCTTCTTGAGGGATAAGTGCTCACTGGGAGTTCTTGGTCCCCTCATAGCCTTGCAGGGGGAATTCCTTCTGTGTTACATGTGCTAACAATACAAGAGAATGAGCGGTTCATGGATCTGTGTGGAACTGGCCTGTCCCACTCGCACCCCAGTCTGTGTTATTTGCTCAAGCCTACTGTCCTGGCTGCAGTGCAGTACCAGGCCTCACTTCTAAGATGGCTGCTGTTTTCAAAGACAGCGTTTTGTGTCTACTGCATTCTGCATCTATTCTTGCTATTTCTTATTCCTAAATAAAGCTCCTACCGACACCCCTCTCCCCCTATGTGCTCCCAAAGTATCTACAACACAGTCTTGGGCCTTATCCACATTCAAAACCTCTTGTGGGACTGGGACAATTACCCCAGCTTCCCAACATTCTCCCCTTTCGTTAATCTCATATTAACAAACTGCCCGATAAGCAATTCCCTGTCCCGCTGCTCAATCCTCTCCCTCTCCAACCTTTAAGCTTCTAAATATGGTGGGGAACTTTCCTTGGGTACCCATGCTTCGCACATATGCCACAAGCTTTCTCCGGCCTGCGCATACTGCCCTGGGGTGCATGTCACATATATGCATCCCCCATCCCCTGCTAGGTCAACCCAGTGCTAAACATCATTCTCAGGATCAGGAGGAGGAGTGGTAATGGTGGAAAATGCTTTTAGAGCAGGGTTTGTCCTCTTTTTTGTTAGGGGCTCGTTGGGGGAGGACTACCAAAAAGTGGAAAAACAAGGGGTCCACAACAAGCTACCTACTGAGGTCAGACTTTAGTTTGGAAATTCAAACTCACATTGGTTGAATGCGAAATGTCTTCTTTTGTGAAACAAATAGCAAAAGATGAAAAACAGGTCGGGGTTATAAACATATATCAAATTTGACAGAAATGAGTCTGTTTCCAGCCTTAGGTTCTAGACACAAGTTTGAAAAAATGTCATCTAGTTTGACCGGACACCTAATAGTCCGACTAAGGCTTTCGTCAGGACAAGTTTACCCCAGATGGAAGGGTTTTTGCATGTCGTATTTCAGAGAATGTTTTCTTTCTTTACCAGCGTATCTAAAATATAATACACACATATTAACGACCTATTAACCAAATTTGTTACATTTATTGCATCACACAATGGATCAGGATATTACCAGCCTATAAACAGATTTTAGTGCGAATCTAGTGTATTTCATTCCAAAGTAGCGAATATAAAACACTGTCTAACTCAGGCTGTGTTATTTGCTCATATGATACTGTGCATACAATTAATTGTAATGTCATTTTTGTCCCTCAAATATGGGACCGTTTTGTCTACACATTTACACAATCTGTGTAGAACTGAGCAAGGGGAAGGAAAAAGAAGGAAAGACAGAGGACCGGGGAAAGGGGAGGGCGAGGAGGGAAGGGGAGGGAAAAGGGGAAGGTAAGGTTAGGGGTAGAGTAGTGACTCATCATTCTATCACTGAATGTATAAAGGTGTACCTCATCAATTAGATGACAAGGATCCTGAGCAGTAGATGCCTCCAGATGGTTTTTAATAGTCAATGCGTAATATTTTGCATAGTCAACCAGGCGCACACATTTAGTTTGTGCATGTGTGGCTGTAAAACAAAGTGAAAGAACAAACGTTTATTTCCTAGATCTATCGTGGGAATGTATTGTATGTAAGAGAGCACAACAGACTTGTGCCTACCTGAGAGAGCACGTGTTGTTTGGCTAGTCCGAAGTGGCTGTTAGTCCATTTTGATGGTTTTTAAATATCTCGAGGGAGCCGTGAAGTTGACAAGTTGTCAGTAATTCCCGACTTTTGCAGGTTCTACACCGCAAGACGACAGAGAAGGGAAAAATTAGTGGCCCAGTTACTAACAAAAAGGTCCTTTGACTTGTGGGAATCTATTTGCACGGGGAGCAGTGTTATGGATTTACTTGTACTGCTCTGCAATCCCAGCGTTGGAGGATCCGTGGGTTCGTAAAGACGGCGGATGCTAAATCATGTGATCTGACTTATACAGAACTGATTGCGTGATGACGTATATAGAGGCTGACCCGTTAAGACTTACTATGGCCAGTGCGTGTCGTAATGTTGTAGCAGCCATATTAGGGCTGTGTCTGCAGAAGCCTGTATCGAGTGCATGGCTGATCGTGTTTTACAAGAATAGATACACATCTCCCAATGGTACAGGGATAGACCACGTAAGTGGTCCATGTATTGAGGCCGCATGTCAGCAACCCAATGTTTAACATGTTTTCAGCTTGGTAGAAAGCACAACTAGCAACACACGTTTAGATGAAAGTGTGTTATGGCTACCAAGGGATTGGTGTCATATGATGTAGTTTCATCAGCTAGATGGATGAATTATTTCCGAATGAACAGGTTACACTCAATGTAGAGATTGAGTCCCTGTTTGACAGAATCTAATTTGTGGATCCATTTTTGTTCCAACCCGCAAAGGTTGAGGTGCCTGTCTCCACCACGAGGGTGAGGGCTCATGGTTTGTAGAACACACCAGAATAGATCATCGTGGTTGTCGTATATGGAGAAGTTTTGAATGAGTGCGATGTGTATGCATTCGGCAACGAAAGCCGAAGGTGGACGTTTTCCTCTCGTGTTTCTAGAAGATTTACCATTACATTAATACATTTCACTTGTGGTATATTGGTGTATAACGATATCACATCAAGCGTGACAAAGATGTCTTGAGTCTCCATGGTGAGTGAGTCTAGAATTTTAATCATTGATGTTGAGTCCTGGACAAATGATTTCATTTTACTCACAAAAGGTCTAAGAAAGACATCTGCATATACTGACAAGGGCTCTAATAACGAGCCAATAGCCGACACAATCGGACGTCCTGAAGGTGTAGTTTGATTCTTATGTATCTTGGGGAGACAGTAAAATACAGGAGTGACCGGCTGTCTATTAATCAGAAACATTTTCTCTGAAAGGCATCTAATGCTCAGGATCCTTGTCATCTAATTGATGAGGTATACCTTTATACATTCAGTGATAGAATGATGAGTCACTACTCTACCCCTAACCTTACCTCCCCCTTTTCCCTCCCCTTCCTTCCTCGCCCTCCCCTTTCCCTGGTGCTCTGTCTTTCCTTCTTTTTACTTCCCCTTCCCCAGTTCTGCACAGATTGTGTAAATGTGTAGACAAAACGGTCCCATATTTGAGGGACAAAAATTACATTACAATTAATTGTATGCAATGATCTGATTTAAGCACAATATCATATGGGCAAATAACAGAGCTTGAGTTAGATAGTCTTTTATATTCGCTACTTTGGAATGAAATACACTTGATGCACACTAAAATCTGTTTATAGGCTGGTGATATCCTGATCCATTGTGTGATGCAATAAATGTAACAAATGTGGTTAATAGGTTGGTAATATGTGTGTATTTTATTTTAGATACGCTGGTAAAGAAAGAAAACACTCTCTGAAATACGACATCCAAAAACCCTTCCATCTGGGGTAAAAGTGTCCTGACAAAAGCCTTAGTCAGACTATTAGGTGTCCGGTCAAACTAGATGATACTTTTTCAAACTTGTGTCTAAAACCTAAGGCTGGAAGCAGACTCATTTCTGTCAAATTTAATATATGTTTATAACCCCGACCTATTTTTCATCTTTTGCTTTTTGTTTCACAAAAGATGACCTTTCGCGTTCACCCAATGTGAGTTTGAATTTCCAACCTAAAGTGTGACATCAGTAGGTAGCTTGTTGTGGACCCCTTGTTTTTCCACGGAGTGGTAATGGTTGCTGGGGTGGAGTGTTGCTCTAATGCGACCATGTAGGATTTGTCAGGGTCATCTGCTAGTACTGCACTGTCTTTTGGGAAAAGATCACCAACACGAACATGATCACTGGTACCAATAGTTTCACTATTGCTCCCATCCGTGATGATGCCCAGGACAAAATGTTGTTGATCCAGTTACTGTTTTGAATGTCAGCTTCTGTTTGTATGTGGATGCAGAGGGTGTGCAGGGCGGTTATTATTTTGGTGATGGTCCCGTTGTCTGCATCATTAGGAGGCACGTAGGTGCAGCAAGAATGGCCAATCCTCTTGCAAACCCCTCCTTCCATGGCCGTGAGGAGGTCCAGCACATATCTATTCTGCATTGTCCTCAGCCGGATTGCCCGCATCTCCATCTCAATAGCATTCAGGACTTGTTCAGCGTCATTGGCCAACTGTATCGGGTCCCAGCACACACTCTGGAGTCATTTTGCATTAGTGGCTGTCTGCACCCCTAGTAGCAATAATGATGCAAAAAATGTTTCTTCCTTGCTGTATAGTCTATATTGATCTGGTATATCTGTGAGCAGCTGTGTGGAGTCTTGGGACAAATAGTTCAACCTTCTCTTTCTCCGCAAAATGTCTTTCTTCTCCTTTCCTGGCAGGATCCGGAATATAGGCTACTGCGGCACCACTGTGGTAGAGCCATCTGGCACTGGTGTTGAAGTTGGTGCCAATAATACACTTGGTCCCACTATCAAGTGCTCTTCAGGGACCACCAAGAATGGTGAGTGGCGGGAGGTGCAAGAATGCTTGCTGGCCGCACACCCAATAGTTATCCATCACAGCTGCTGTGCCTTTTTTGACATGTGAACAGTATAATGTCTTATTGAACCTGCTGTTGAACCCCACAGGGACGCTCCCTTCATTGTATAAACACAGTTCATACTCCTCCTGATTTTGTACGGTCACTGGTTTTTCCATTGCCTCGAACCAGGTGAGTTTTGCCACATGCACATTCAAATACACTCTGCATATGGCATTCACCTTGTTTAACACTTCTTCTCCAAATCCTGTGAATCCTCCTGACATACAGCTCATTGTAGATTCTTGCAATTTATTTGCTGCAAATTTCAAACCTTCAAGCTCTAAATAGGGTCTCTGTAGGCACTGTATACCTCTGGGGTTTCGGGCACACTGCAGCTCATCTGGGTCCATCATTACAAGGTGAACACGTTGTGCTTGGAAAGTGCTCTGCAGCCTACATAATGTGAGATGGACAAACATTGAGCCTCGAAGAGTGGAAACCCTTGTGGCATAATACCTTGTGGGCTCCTGACTTCTGTGGTATCAAGGAACAGGTGTAGCACGCCCATTTCTCCTCTTTTTGCCCAATGAGCACATGTCTGCGTACCAACTATTACTTAATTCTGAGTGGTGCACGTCTTCTATTACATCTAGGCCTAAGACTCGGTACTCATCAAATTTTGCTCTCTTTAGTTGTCGCCTGGACAGTTTGGGAGCAACAAAGTGTGAAAAATGTAACATGGGTAAAAACAATGGCATGAACAATTCCGTAAACTTGCTCGTTTGCTTGGTAATATCATTTGTCCGAACCAAGGATGCATTTACATTGTCTTTCTCACCATATGATGTAGGCATAATGGTGTTATTAGCATATTATGGAGATTGTTTAGCAGAACGATTGGCACTAGATAAATTGGCAATGTTAGTAGTATTAGTAACATTTCCCTGTTGCCCTCCCTTGTGTATACCCTCCCCATATAAAACTACCACCTATATAATCCCCAAGATAAACATTGACAAAACAAATACTCTAGAGACGCAATGCATTATACACATGTATGTGGACGAAAAAATTGTTATCATAGAACAAAAGACAGCAAATGTTTCCCTTTACCAAAGAAATGCACGCAACAGTTCTTGGCTTTAATACACAGAAGAAAAATAGAAGGAGAAGAAAATGATGGAGAAGAGGATTGTGGATAAGACGGAGAGGGAGCAAGAGAGAGAGAGAGAAAGTACAAACTGTACTTAGCAGCTTTTATATGTTTGTAAACAGTGGACATGTAATCAACAAATGCAGATGTTTGGTGCACCAGCCAAGTATAGTTGTGTGTAGAATATGTACAGGTAATATCCTGGATATTTCAATGAGTGGGTGCTGTAACACCATTAGCAAGTACTCAATCTGTGTGAGCCATGTGGCATTGGGTGCTTTGCAGATGTCCGAAAGATGTATGCAAAGCCGCAGCTCTCTTACCTTTACCACCAGGGGAGTAGCATAGACAACAGTGAAAGGACTGTTGTACCTAGGGCTCGCTCCACCAACAGACAAAGTTCCTAACAAAAATTAAGTCTCCGGGTGGGAAGCTGAAGTTGTGGTGATGTCACTGAAGTAGTTACAGTGCTGGATGTGTCTTCAGAGCGCGGCGGTGCAATCTGTTGAGAAATTAATGTTATTGCTTTTGTTAAGGCAGAAAGGTAGGCCTTAAACTTGTCCCCTAGAATGGACGCAGCCATGTGCGCATCAGATGCTTTTCTTATGGGAGAAAGGGCTGTGTGCATTTCACACCCAGTTACCACCTCGTGTGGCGATAAATGATCCTTGCAGGGCTGTGTGCATAAACTAAAAAGTGCCAGAGGCAAACAGTGCACCTAGTTTTTCTTTAACGTGATGCATAGTTTGGACAATTTACCCTTCAACAGCCTCTTGACCCTCTACACAACCCTGTTGGCCTGAAGGTGGTACATTGTACATATCTGATGCTTGATGCCAAGTAATGCTGTTATCTCTTTTACCAGCTCATTAAAAAGTGTGTGCCGTTATTGGACCTTAACACATCGCACACTCCCCATCAAGGAAAGTCCTCCCTGACCAAGAATTTAGTGGTGCATTTAGTGTCAGGATGTGCACAAAGACCTGCCACCACCCATCAGGAGAAGGGACATACCACCACTATCAAGTAGCAATAACCATTACACCTTTCCCCCATGTCTGCATAATCAATATGCAGATCGCGGATCGGGCCAGTAGGGCGGGGCAATGTACCTCGTATGGTTCTCAAAGTATGTCCAGTGCTGTATGACTGGCACGTAGTACATTTAATCACCATTTTGGATAAGGACTCCTGCAGATTTGGGAGGAACCAATGCCTATTGTAAATCGGCTGTGATATGATGTTTGGACACATGTGACGGATGATGCAGCTGGTTGCAAGCGACCAGCAGCAACTCCTGCGGCATGACCACTTTGCCCGTTACTTCCTCCCGCCACAACATATCTGTTGGGTACTGCTTGAATCCTCTTTTAACCCAAATATCCTTTTCGTATAGGAATTGGTAGTGCATTATAGGATTCTGGTAGCTGAGCTCAAACTTGTGCTACTACAGGATATTCGGAAACTTCGGACACAGGAAGATATGTCACCTGTTGCTTCATTCCCGAGTGAGACATCATCTGTATCATTGGTATGGGTGGTGAATTTAACCAAAGCCACCATGGAAGGCTGTGAAAGTGAATCAATCAGATTATCTAGTAATGTGGCATGCTGTACTGGAGACCCGTCAGCCTCCTAAACCCCCTCCACTTCCAGCGAGCTAAGCCAGAGTGCACCGCTGTGGTGATGTAGGCCGAATTAGAGTAGACAGTCACATGACAAACCTGGGATGCGAGAAGCGCCTCGAATGCTATAAGCTCTGCTGCTTGGGCCAAATAATTCATAAGCAATCTCTTGTGTACAAATCACCTCATTCTCCATCCACTAGGTGGACAACTGCCACACCGGTATGCCTCAAACCTGTCCCCTGATCAATGGTTGCTGACCCATCAATGAAGAGGACCTCTCCCTCCTCGAGTGGGCTGTCCTTTGCTTTGGGGGTGTCCTCCTCCTCTCCTTCAAAGGTCACACAGTCATGCATTGCAAGGTCTTCGTCGGGAAACATTTCCGTAAGGAAAGTGGCTTGGTTTACAGTTTTGCATTTAACTATGTGTATATGTGTTATAAAGAAATGTAGGGGTCGTAAGTAGACAGTGCGCTAATTAATACCACTAAATATCAAGTATAATAACATAGGTTAATGTTGCTTGGATCTGCTGCATTGACGTCCTTCCACTGGTACCCCCCTAGCAAGTACCAGGACATATGAACTGAGTAATATAGAATGAAGGTAAGTCCAATGCGCAGATCCTGAAACTTTAGAAGTCCAAGTCACAAACAGTATTCCTATTCTCATTTAGTGAATTTTATTGGTCATCGAACAGCTGACCAAAAACAGCTGACACGTGTTTCGACCTATCCGGTTGTTATCAAGGCTGTACATTAATGGAGATGGTATTGTAATGTGACAATATGAACCTTTGCATAAAGGAAGTACCATCAATTGTAAAAAAAAAAAAAATAATAATTCAAAACATATACTTAAATTGCACAGTGAATTGCAAACAAAAACATCACATCCAAAGTTCAAGGTAAATAAAATGGCATACCAGTATATAGTAGTTGATTGAAGTGAATGAGGGCAATGGTCAATAACAGAAAAACAAAGACAATTAGATAGTGAAACTATGTTAGTGGTAACCGTTTTGCCAAATCAAGATTCAAAATGTGCATGTGGGAAATTGTGGCATACCTTGTATCCAAAGTGGGTGAGGATCAATTAAATCAATAACTGGAAGGATGGTGATAAAGGATGCTCATCTACAGAGAAAGAAAAACACTAAGATAAATGTGGAGAGGTAGTAAGTGGTATGGAAGTGAAAAGCAATTGGAATGGTAAATCAACTTACCATCAAGTCATGGATAAATTAGTAAATGTTCAATTCTGAAAGAAGATTCATGAACCAAATGTAAAGCCTAAGTCTAGGAATGTGTGGAAAGCATAATATTTCATTGACATTGTAAGAAACGAGTGAAAAAGTACCTGTGTAGAGTGAATGCTTTCCTCAATAAAAGGGGCCCAATCCCCATATGGAAAGTAATGTGTACGTCACGTCCGTGGTAAGGCAGTGAAATAGAAGCCAAGTATGACGTTATTAACAATGGCAGATTACTTACTTAATAGAGAACATGATCAGGCTGCCCTTGTTGCCCCACGAGGCAGTACAGAAAATACCTTCAGAAGTAATCTTAGCTCTATAGAATCTCACAGACAAAAATGTGTCAAATTAGAGCGTCTCTCTAAAAAAGAAATGAACAAATATTGGGAACAAGCTTCTCTCACCAATTATTTAGAAAATGATAAAATACCAAGGGCGGAGTCAGGGCAGAGTCTGAGGAGCTGTTGGAGTGGAGACTCAGTCTACCCTGTCTACCACTTGCTGTGGGTGTGCCTAATCTACAAAGGCTCATTCCCCCCGCGGAGCGGGCGCAGAGTCAGAACAGAGTCTGAGGAGCTGTTGGAGTGGAGAGTCTGTCTACCCTGTCTACCACTTGCTGTGGGTATGCCTAATCTACAAAGACTCATTCCCCCTGCTTGAAGCAGGCGCGGAGTCAGGACAGAGTCTGAGTAGTCTGAGGAAGTTCGTGGATCCAGTGGTCCTGTCTGGTCGACTTCTGTGTGCTCTTTTTGAACCTTGCAGCTCAGCTTAACAATGCGCGGCCCGCAGGTCGGGTCGTACTCCAACGCAAGCTGGAAGGGTGGCACCTACGGAGTAAACACCCTGTGTCAAGGAGCGGGTCCCTGTCGTATGCTCAGCAGTGCTGCACGCCACGCTGCCCTCTGTGACTGCCTCTCCGACATCGACACAGCCATTCTTGCTGCAAGTAAGTGCTAATGCTCACGAAGAATGTATAACTGACATAAACTGTACTGAACTGTTTACAAACATCGGTACCTGCGCGGCATCATCTTCCCTCGCTGCACTCTCGAGTGCTGTGTTCGCACAGCCAGGCGGGGCCTGTGGGCTCCCTGCAAGTGCGGATGGCGCCGAGGGAGGCGGTTTAGGCAGGGGGGATGAACCAGCCGTGTCTGGGGAGTTTGCTGGTGCTGAGACTGACCATAGCCGCCTCGCGTTGCCGGATGCAGGCGCGGTCTCTTCGCCGGGTGACTGGTCTGTGGGTCGGGGCAATGGGCGGAGCCTTGTTGTTCTGGCGGGTGCCGAGGGGCGGCTACCCAGTGAACCCAGTGAATTTACATTTGCTGCGGTTGGGGCCCCACTTGCCTCAAGCGGTTCAAACTCACGCCTCGAACCAACTCTAAATCCAAACCTATACCCAAACGTAAACCCGGAGTCACCACGGAATAGGTTCTACAGTGCGCTCGACAATATAGGTACCTCTGACAACATGTCGGCTTTCCCTTGTGAGGCTGCAGCCACTTGTGGAGACGAGGCTGTTCCCGCCTGTGGAAATGAAGTGGCCGTGTTTTACGCCCCACGTCAATGTGCTGCCCTAGATCAAGGCGGCGCTCAGCCCCAATCTGCATGTAAAATACCTCCATTCCTGAAACAACATCTGGATTTGGGAGAAGAAACTCGCTGGATGTGGCCAACAAACTGCTAAACTGCCAATTGACCTTACCCGTCTCAACAAAGAAAGAGCCTCCAAAAGTACACCAAACGGAGGTCCTGTCACGCAGAATCACGAGAAAGGTACTCCTGCTGCTGATTTTTGGCCCTTTACAATGCAGCCACAGGTGCAAACTCTGAGGGCAAGTTCCCATAACAAACGCAGGAGGCTTGATGCGAGTATATCGCCTAGCATAAGCTGATCACAGAACAAAAAACTGAAAATGTCCAATATCTCTCCCAAAAATTCCTTGGGCTCTCCACCCATGCACCTACCACTGAGGCAGGCCACTGAAGCCCTTTCCCTCACAAGTGATTCTTCATCAGATCAAGCTTCTACTGACTCGTCTATAAAGGAACGCCCATTTCTGAAGATCAGACGACCAGTATACCGCGGCAGGAGAGGCCCTCGGTTTGAAGGCAAAGACATGGAAGAACCAGGAACAGCTCAGTATGCCAAAGACCTACAAGCTACTATAATGTCTTCCATGGCTATATCTATTGCGCCATTCATCAAAATGTACGAGAAACTTAACGAGAACATAAAAGACCTCTCATCGGTGGTCACTGTCATGAACAATAAACTATTGAGCATGGAAAACAAAAACTTCCATTGCAAGGAAGTGCTCCACGTGATACACAAAAAGGCAGACTGGGCCTTGGAAGCCTTGTCTGAACACGTTAAAAATGCAAACCTGGACAAAAAACTACTAGCAGAAGTAGCAAAAGAGGCATTGGGCATCTTTCAACAGCAAAGAAAAGAGCACAGTTGCCCAGCGGAGGACATCACTTATGCAGAGTCCCAACCGATGGCTCTTCCCGATATGCAACTGCCATCTAGGAGTTCCAGGGTGTCGGCTATGATTATTCCATCAGAGAGTGAGCCAAGACCATCTAGCAGCACAGCTGTCCCTATCAAACCCATTGGATCTCCTCATGTGCTAACTGAATTCACGTCTCGGAGCATGGAAACCCCAGAGTCTGACGCATCTCACCCAGACTCATCCAACCCACTGGACCTCGTCTTGCTGCCTGTGTCCACTGAGAAAGACAGAAGTTCCTCCACCCTACAGCACTTAAACGTCCAACCTTTGGACGTAAGTCAGTCTTGCAGCATGTTTGCTGCTGTTGTCAAGGAGAGTCAGGCCGAAGCAAACTTGGCACTTCAAAATCCACAACAGGCCTCAACCTCAAAAATAACCATCAACCAAGAGTCGCCTTGTCACCGAACGCCGTCAATGACATCAAACGTGCAGGCTAACCTTCCTCCTGCTGTATATGACATCTTCAAGGACCCAGCGGACACTCAAAAGGTGATTCCAGCTAAGCCTCAAGCAACGAGCGGTTCAGCCAAAAAAACTAAAAACCAACCGTCAAGGAAAGTGAGACGCGGAAACAACTCTCGAAAATTTCTGCGCAACATCAAAACAGTTAACTGTCAACGGCTCCATCGCCAAAGACAAAATCATCGAAAAAAAGGAGGCTGTGATTATCGATAAACCTGTTTTAACGGAACTCGAGGAGTCACATACCTGTATTAGCGACGTCTTGTATGACCTGATGAACGTATCTGTATATGAGGATGAAGAACTCACTGCCACAGACTTGCCAGCGCCACCTGTCCAGGGTACATCCAAGCTGCCACTCACTTCATCCTCTGAGAAAGCTCAAAAAGAGATCAATAGACCAGCACTGGGCGCTGGCAAGACCCCACTTGCCACACCTCCGCAGGCTTCGCAACAGGAGCTCAACATTGTGATCCCTCCCAAGAAAACATCCAGAACCTGCCAACTGATCCAACTACTGCCTTTGCCCCAAATAGAGAAAGGTCATCAGGAGCCTCTCTTCTTGACTTTGGATGCCAAAAGACTGATGCTCGCTGCTAAGTTCCCTACAAGGGGTCCTCTGCCAAGCGCGCAAGTTGCCACAGAGCTCCTGTTAGGCAACAACATGCTGCAAGCTGCCAAGCGAGTGGTACACCATGCACCTACTGGCACACTAACAGAGCAGAATTCAGAGAATAAGCTGCCTTCCACTACAGTCAATTACCCAAAGATCCAAACAGAGAGGCAGAACAGCACAAACACACACTCCCAAAACACAAATACGAATGGGAGAAAACCACAACCACTCACGTTACAGGCTCTCCATCGCCTGATACTAGAACAAATAGAATCTTCCAACAACTTAATTCTAAACCGACATAACATGCTTTGGCTGTGTCATCTGATTCCCAGTTTAAGAGCGATTGAATCGGAAGATCTGAAAATTGTGGAATTCTTCAACGAAAAGAAAAATGATGCTGTGATTCTACACCTACAGTCCAAACTCATAGCAGATGCGCTGCTTGACGCTGGACTGGTGCTGATGTCTCTGGGGTTCGACATAGCCAAAGCAGAAGGAGGTGTCCGGCTTGAATCTCCTAAAGAGGGGGCCTGCAGCAAAACAGTCCTTGCAGCGAGTCGGAACCTAACACAGGAAACGAAAAACAGTACAGCTACAGACGTAAATCAGGTTTTTGTGTCCGAATTTCATCGAAACTCTGACTTTGTGGAGTCACTTCACACAGGCAAACTGATAAGAATAACAGTTAATGGAATGGCGAGTCCATCCACCTTACGAGATGACGCGAAGACTCAAGACACTACAACCTACAAAGCCAACGACTGGTCCTGGCAGGCAGCATCCTTACACATGGAAACAAAGAAGTAATGCTAGGAACCAGGGAGACACAGCGTCTGCATCATGGGCTCTTGGAACACCAGAGGCTTCATGCACTTGTTCGAAACAACGTGGGCCACAGATTTGGATCTCTTGTGCTTACAAGAAACTTGGCTAACGCAAAGTCCGCTTTTGGAAGGGTTCGAAGTGGTAATCAATCCAACAATAAAGCAGCCAAAGGGCAGACCTGTGGCTGGTCTTCTCTTGGCTGTAAGGAAAGCGTCTGGACTTCGGATCCTGAATTCCCACAACCCATCTCCATTCATTCAGGTCTCTACTATCAGTGTTCCACATAAAAGGTATCAACAAGGACACACTCCTGTATATCATCAATCTATATTGGAACCATCTGTCCAATGACAAGCTGACTTTTACCGACCAAGTAACAGCGTTGATCGATGACTTACTCATAAAGGAGCAGCCGATGGACTTAATCTTACACAGAGACCTAAACATTGTCTGTATTCCAAACACAGAACGAACTGTTGACAAGAATAGGGGCATGAGCAAACGTGAACAGACTGCATCCAAATGGTGTTTTGAAATGAACCTGCATGGGTTGACAATGCTCAATGGCAGGCGACATCCCGGCCTGCCCTACGTGGAGACGACTTGACCAAAAATCAGTTCTCGACTACATTTTTGTATCTGAAAACATCCACAAGAGGTTGATGAAACTAAAAGTCATCAAAATGAAGCACAGCGACAATGACATGGTACAACTCTCAATTGATTACCAAATCTCCTGTGCTCAGGCATGTTGGCCGTTTGTGGTGAGCACAGGTTCTGGTTAGGATCCGACTAAACCTCTTGGACGTAGAAGTAGCTGCTATCACAAGCAACTTCCAACAAACATCGGAGTCCCTGGAATACCAACACTTCTTGTCCAACTTTGAAGAACGCAAACACATCTCGAAACACATCGAGTTCCGGCCAAAACACAAATTTGACGTGACTGTTCTCCAACGGAAAAGATCTATGCGGCAAGAAATAAGGAAACTAAAAGGGCTATGTAACGCCTCTACGCGAGAGAGCAAAAGGGTGATCAAGCAAAAATACAGCAACTGGCTTAAAACACATGCAGCCACTATGCTGCAAAATGACTCAGAAGACATGCTGCTAAAAATGGCTAGCATAAACTCAGCCGACTACTGGAGACTGATAAACAACACCATGGCTCCTCAACATGCTTTACAGGCCAACGCAGTTACAGAAGCAGAATGGGCCAAGTTCTACACAAATCTATTTTGTAGAGACGCATCGACTACAATTTGGGAACCCACAGCGCTAAAGCAATGGGACTTGGTGTTTGAGCGAGACGACATACTACACACAATCAAAAACGTGCGTGAATCCAGAGCTCCCGGGCCCGATGGATTAACAAACTATACGATCAAGAGAAATCCAGAACTTTAGACAGACTTCTGCGTAACCTTGTTTGACAGAGTCATCAAGAGTCGATCTACCCCCAAGTCTTGGAAAAGCGCAGTGGTGGTCCCAATATTCAAAAAGGGGGACCAAACTAACCCAAAAAACTATAGAGCCATAGCGCTCCTCGACGTTTTGGGGAAGTTTTACGCCACTCCTCTTCAACAAAAACTCTCAAAATGGGCTAAAAAATCCAATCACGTAGACCCTAGACAAGCTGGGTTTGTAAAAGGAGTTGGATGTGGTCTAAACTTGCTACTGCTGAACTTACTAAAGATGGAAGCAATCAAATCCAATTCTAAGATCTACCTGGCCCTGATAGACCCGTCACATGCGTTCAACAGCATAAACAGAGAGATGCTGTGGAAAAAACTTAACAGATAAACTGCCCTCCCAGCATAGTGGACACAATTCGTGAACTACACACGGACACTTCCATCAAGATCCGTTTGGACGCAAAAGGCACACTGTCTGCCCCCATCAGTACATACAAGGGTGTGAAACAAGGCTGTCCTTTGGCAGCCATTATTTTCAATCTTTTCATATCCAACGTAAACAAGGCATTCAATGGCGCAGCCACGTTTCCTCCAAAACTTCATGGTTCACCCATTGACTACTTGGTCTACGCTGATGACTTTATTCTGTTATTCTGATAGACTTGACTCCCATAGGTCATCAGCGCAAACCGAATCTTCTCGACACCTATATAACATCCAATGGGCTCCATATCAACAAACAAAAATGTGAAATCTTAACTCTTGAGAAACTACAAAGAAATAGTGGACGAAGAAAGAAGTTCAGCTGGTGCCTTGCTAATGATCAACTGCAGTCTAAAAAACCGCACATACCTAGGTATGAAGATCAGCGCCAGCAGAAATGATGCGTCATGGGTTGAAGTTGCGAAAAGTAAGTGCCAGCAGATGGCTTGCCAAGCACCATTGATCAATAAAACATTTGGGAAATTCTCATTAAAACCAATCATCACGTTTTTCCAGCAAAATGTTGTTCCAGCCCTAATCTATGGTGGCGAAAATGCCTTTGGCTGCACAAGTGACTTGTGGAACTTACTCGAAAAAATATTCTGGACTCGAGTCCTACAGCTTCCTAAGGGCACCTCAACTGTCTGCCTACGGTACGAATTGGGCCTCATCTCAATCCATGCAAGAGTCACATGGAATCTATTGAGCCTGTTCAGAAAAATGATGGTGAAAGCTCCAGTGGCCCAATTCCAAATATTGCACAAGCCCGACAGCGACAAAGCATATACCATCCTTTTCAAATGGAATCTCCTTTGTCAAGATCTCTTAAAGGAGTATGACATCACCCTCCTAACGCTAATAGAAAATCCTGATCTGGCAAAGATGAAGATTTGGAGAGCAGATTGGATCAAAACCTGCGACTTAAGAGCGAAATCGAAACTGATGCACAAGGTCCCAGGAAAAGCCAAAGCCTATGGCCAGCGACATACTTACCTAACTCGCCTTCCGGACCAACACGCACGATTTTTGTACATGTGTTTTAGGCTAAATATGTTAGCAACGAAAGTGCAACTGAGCACCTGGTCGAAGTACGCTGACATTGACCTCACATACAGATTTTGCAGTAAGAACAAGGAGACCCTAAAACATCTGACGATGTCTTGTCAGGCATTCCAAAAGCAAAGAGGAATCCACTTTGGGCCAATGATCAACGAGCACCAGCTCATGTGCGCTGAAAAATGGTGGAAAGAACTCTTTGAGGGACCTAACAGAGCAGTCCTATTTGCACTAACAAACTTTCTTCGAATGCTAAAAGGCTGCTTGGACGAGCAGAAAGTAAACTTAGGGTCTAAATAAAGCTTGAGAAACCGGGTGCAGGAGTCATCGGACCTATTAACCAATCAAGACTTGCTAACTATGTTCTCAGGATCGTTAATGTGAAGAGGAGGGAGGGAGGGAGGGAAATATGTTATTTTGTTTTCCTTTTAAAGGTTTGGATAAACCAATTAAAAAAAAAATACCAAGGGGTTTGCGCATTCTCATTTTTCCCAACTTTACTAATGATGAAGATGCTGACCTAGATGGCAAATGGGAAGCCAACATTACTCAAAGCTCGCAAACTATGTTAGAATTACTAATCATGCATGCCCAAAGAGAACACACCATGGCGCTATCACAAATTGACTCTCTCAAAGAGGAAATTAAGGCTATGCCGAAACCTGAGACAACTAAAACCAAAAACTATGATATAATGAAGGAAATACTCAGAGTATCAGGCCGAAATTAAACTTACAAAATTGCGCAAATATTTCAGAGATGATCAGGATTACAGACAGGATAGAGTATATACATTTCAAACAAAATATGATATTGCCCCATCGAGATTACGAGGCAGTACAACCAACACCAGTCCAACTAGTTCAGACCCAGATTCAGATGGAGACACACGAACTCCTAGTGCCAAATCCTCTAATTCAGATTCAACCATTGCTAGGGGTAAGGTTTTTTTTAGAACAAATAAGACGTTACAAAAGGGCAGCCAACCTATCACCAATGCCAAGCAAGTAAGATTCAGAGACCAACCGGTGCTCAATACGCAAATACCTGTTTCCATGCCAGAGGAAGTAGGGGAGGCAGACGCAAACCTAGAGTCTGGTCGGACAGGAATTTTGACAAGAGCCAATGCCAGGAAACAACTGAACAGGTGAATTCTCCCAATTTAGTAGTGAATTAATTACATCATATTTTGACCACTGATCAAATTAGGGTTCTCAATAAAGGACTTTCATTTGCTCCAACTAATTCCACAGACTTTGTTCAATTTCAAATAGACCTTTTCAAATTTATTAGGAAATTGAAATAAAAGAAAAATGTTGTGACTCTGGTGCAGACACATGTTTCCAAACCACCCCACCAGTACCTGTACTTAGTAAACACACTATGCAGGATATTGATTACATTGAGACACTACTATCTCTCACATCAGACATGCCTCCTGATAGAGGGCAAATAATGCTTGATCTAGATGTACAGACCAGACATTTGGACATAACTGAACTCAAACCTAAGTCTAAATTCAAACCTATTTTGAGTACTGACAACATTATTGATACCTTTCATATGGCAATGATTAAAGATATTCAAAGAATGTTGGATAGAAGATCAAAAACAACTCATCGCAAAAATCTAGATTTTCAGGAATTGCAAGCTTTAAAACAACCAGAGGAGGATCCCACCATTACAATTAAAGAAGCCGATAAAGGTGGCAACATTGTCATACTCAATACAGACGATTACATCAAAATGGGAACAAAACATTTGAAGACACCAGATTGTTATGTCAAACTCACGAAAAATCCAACAAAACAAATTGTACAGGATTTACAATGCCTTATTGAACAATGGTATGTCTCTGGCTTTCTAACTGAAAATGAGAAGCAATTCTTAACCATCACTGACCCCACGATGCCCACTCTATATTTTCTGCCAAAAATACACAAGCACTTTACTGAGTTGCCGGAAGTCAGGCCTATAATGAATGGCATCGGATGGGGCACTGAAGCTATATCTCAATATGTTGATGAGGTATTTCAACCTTTTGTTACCCAAATGAGCAGCTATCTGGGAGATATCACACAAGTCTTGCAATTTCTACGAACTATAGTATGGCAACCCACCTTTTGTTTGGCAACACTGGATGTCACAGCTCTCTACTCTAATATTAGTCATGACTTAGCTATTTAAGCCATTGATTTCATTTTTTGAAATTCATCTGTTTCCTATCATTGCCATATTCAAATGATCAAGTCTTTTCTGAAATGTACACTTTATGTCTCTTCAATAATGTCTACTATTTGCAATCCAAAGGTGTTGCTACGGGTGCCAAGTTTGCACCGTCTTTAGCAAATCTGTTCATGTCACATTTTGAAGAAACTCACATATTAGGCAAACCGGAATCTCAAAATCAGCTGGTGTGTTGGAGAAGATACATTGATGACATTTTAATTATCTGGCAAGGCACAAGTACTTCTTTTGATGAATTTGTTACTTATGCGAACAATAACAATTTTGGAATTACACTGTCTGGTTACTCCAGAACCACTACAATCACCTTCTTAGATTTGGAGATTTTTGTTGAAAATGATACACTCCAAACCAGAACTTTTTGTAAACCAACAGCAGTCAATGCCATATTGCACGCTAAAAGTTGTCATCAAAGAGCCACCATTCTTAACATCCCACGTGGTGAATTCTACAGAGCAAGAAGAAATTGCTCTAAAGACACAGGCTTCATAACTGAAAGTAAACAGTTGATTTGTTAATTTAAACAACGAGGTTATTGTGGGCCTACACTGCACAAAGCATCCCAAAAATACTTATCAACTAATCAAGCTGATCTACTGGGCTCAAACTCTACTACAGACACCCAATTCAGGCCCATCTCAATTATTACACAGTTCTCAAGGGACTCGCCAACTCTGGTTAAATTGGTTACCAAACTTTGGCACCTTTTGCATTTAAACCCAGACCTAATGCCTTTTATTTCACAGAGACCTAAAATTACATTTACTAAAGTGAATACTCTTTGCAATAGACTAAGTCCCTCTTTCTTTGATCTTTCAGATGTTGCAAGACATTCAACATGGTTGCAACAACCAATGGGTCTTTTCAAATGTGGCAATTGCAATCAGTGCCAATACGCTTATCCTAACTGTCAGGAATTTGCTGATCAGATTGGGACTAAACTTGTGATCAAGAATTTCATAAACTGCAAAACAAAATTTGTGGTTTATGCAATTATTTGTGTTTGCAACAAATTATATATCGGGAGTACGATCAGGCAGTTGAGAGTCCGTATCAGGGAAACACCTCTCTAGTCTCAACAAAACTGGTATCAATCTACCTTTGGCATTACATTGGCAAATGCAACATCAACTAAACAATAAATCAGATATACGATTCTTAGGTTTGGCAAGAGCCACAAACAGCAAACGTGGAGGTAACCTGTGTATGAAATTGAGGCAACTAGAATGCAAACAAATTTGCCATTTTAGATGTACCACCATGGGCCTGAACTCAGATCATGAAATGCATGTTTTTTTGTAAATCATTGTTTCGTGAACATTCCTCTATTTAACTGTTGTTAATATTCAAGACTAACTTTACTTTAAATTGTGATATTACTTCATGTCAGGAATAGAGGATCGGGCAGATGAGGAGTGTTACATTATGCACGATGAAGTGCATTGGAGAGCTGGGGAAGCAAAGACTACCTTTCCCAGCAGAATTAGCAGCCGTTTGTAGTCCTGGGTTGCGCATGCGTTGCCAGCTGTCTCCGATTACTCACAGCTTATTAACCGGCAACGGCACCAGACAGGTGCGGCTTATTTTGGTTTGCTAGGCGTTATGCTGTTGGAGGAAGCAGGAGTTCGGGGTGCGTTATGCTGACGGTTGAAGGACTAGTGTTTTGGCAGGACGACAAGAGGACATACGTGCTGCCGGCTCGCTTTTTTCTGCAGAAGTTCACATCCTCGGGTAGACCCGTGGGGCTCCCGGACTAAAGATAAGTACTGGAGAGAATTATGATTATACCATCCTGGACAGACAGACTATTGCATTGCCATGGCAGTTTTGGGAGATGGGGCTTATGTCTAGTTTGTTGGTTTATAATCACCCTTGATGGAACCTGTGTAATTACAAACGTTCAAATGCCAAGACGGCCAGTATCACAAGTCATTGTTAGTTAAGCCACAACAGTTACTGGAATCAGGAAGTTATATGTGTTCGCGAGAACTAGTGCTGTTAACTAGAATCTGCTACTACATGTGTTCACGTTTTGTTACATGTCGCTTATGCTTGCTCACAGGGCCATGTGTGTGTCTCATCATGCTGGGAAACTTCCTGTTTGTTTGCTTCATCTCGTTTATGGCAAAGTGTTTGTTACGTGTTCATGTTGAATTTCCATGTACATCTATTAGACAGGATTAGGAGGCAGGTTGTTTAGGAATTATTCGCATTATGTGTGTATGTGTTAGTTCTACAGGTATCACGCATCTGAAAATGTATGATAGGGTTGTGTAGGTCAGGTTTTACCCTGCGTTGCCCCAGTTCTATCCAAACTAGGTATTTCCTTACCCTCTTTCCGGTGTTCCTCATTCCCCTACCCTATCCACAACCTCTCCCTAATCCCTCTTCCCCCCCATTGGCTGCCACATGGTGTCCTGTGTATCTCTGTATCAGGTACCTGTGCCAACCACGGGGGGAGGGGTCAATTCATTCGGCTTCTGTGGTTCGGGAGAGAGTGTCGAACTCTATTCCCTTGCAAGGTGTGATTGTGACACTTCACAAGGATGTTAATGCCACCTATGTATTTTTTGATGCCTTGTCAGTAGAAGTAACTTGCCTAATTTTGACCATCTATACTGTGTCTTCTACAGTCTTGCATATCCAATTTGTAATTATGGCAAAACGTCCAGTTATGGGTTTAATTTACTATCAAATGTAACCACCAGTCTTGGTTCTCCACGATAGTCATTTCATACTATCATTGTGTGAATATTGTTGCTTTACAATTATATTCATGATAAGGCGGCATGGTTACCTCCAACCTTCTAATGAGGCCCTATGACATTCATGTTGTTTACATAACACAATGACGCTTTGCGTGACGTCACCTGCAAAACGTGCACGTGACATCACGCGTGTGACGCTGCCGTCACTAAGTAACGCGACCAGAGTTATACTTGGTTATACTTGGCTTCTATTTCACTGCCTTACCACGGACTGAGCGTACACATTACTTTCCATATGGGGATTGGGCCCCTGTTATTGAGGAAAGCCATCACGCTACATAGGTACTTTTTCACTTGTTTCTTACAATGCCAATGAAATATTATGCTTTCCACACATGGCTACACTTAGCATTTACATTTGGTTTATGAAGCTTCTTTCAGAATTGAACATTTACTAATTTATCCATGACTTGATGGTAAGTTGATTTACCATTCCAATTACTTTTCACTTCCATAACCACTTATTACCTCTCCACATGTATCTTAGTGTTTTTCTTTCTCTGTAGGTGAGCATCCTTTATCACCATCCTTCCAGTTGTTGATTTAATTGATCCTCACCCACTTTGGATACAAGGTATGCCACAATTTCCCACATGCACATTTTGAACCTTGATTTGGCAAAACGGTTACCACTAACGTAGTTTCACTATCTAATTGTCTTCGTTTTTCTGTTCTTGACCGTTGCCCTCATGCCCTTCAATCAACTACTATATACTGGTATGCCATTTTATTTACCTTCAACTTTGGATGTGATTTTTTTTTTTGCAATTCACTGTGCAATTTACGTATGTGTTTTGAATTCTTTTTTGTTTTTTTACAATTGATGGTACTTCCTTTATGCAAATGTTCATATTGTCACATTATAATACCATCTCCATTTATGTGCATATGTGGACTGGACAAGATAACCTCATATGCAGATGCCTTTTGCGTGGTCAAGGTTGATTTAGATCATTTGAGAATGGCAAACACTGCATGTTCCACATACAGTGTTACCAAACACCCCATGACAATTGTGGCGCTTTTCTCAATTGCAAATGCTACAGCAGAAAGTGCCTGTTCGCAAGGGAACTGGCCCTCCATCACTGAATCTAGCACACCACTGTAATAGGCCAATGGCTTGTGGCCCTTCGTGATTTTCTGTGTTAGCACCGCAGCCATCATTTGACCATTTGATTGGGAGAACAGATCAAATTCTTAGGTGTAGTCAGGGGTCGCTAGTACTGGTGCGGTGCAAATAACCCCCTTTAGGTCATTGAAACTGGTAAGAATTTCCTCTGGCCATGTAATGTTTTGTCCACTGTTTTTTGTGCCTCTTGAAGGCTTTGCAATAAGGGCCTGGTATATGCAGCACAATATAGGATCCATGCCCTGTAATAATTACACAGTTCTAGGGACGTCTGCATTTCCTTGACCATTCTGGGCTGCGGGGTACTGTGCACAGATGCGGTGCGCTCTGGTATAATCTTTTTCCCATTAACTCATATCAACTACCACAGAGAAAGTAATTCCTGAAGACAGTACTGTAATTTAGTCCTGTCTACTTTGTACCCCTTATGTGGCAATAGCTGTAAGAAGGTGATGGAGTCACTCCTACACTGTTGTTCACTGTCACTGCACACTAGTAGGTCATCCACATACTGAATGATGGTGCTAGGCACATGAATGTTCCGCAGGTCAGCATGTCATATTCTGTTAAAGATGCTTGGGGGTTTACAGTACCCTGTGTTCTTAGCATATTCCACTATGAGTGAACGCAGTGATATATTGTGAGTCTGGATTCAGGGATATGGAGAAGAAGGTGATCTTCAAATCCACTACCATGAAATGTGTTTCCGGATGCTGCACAAAATGGTTGCAGGGTTAGGAACTACTGGAAATTCTGCCTGTAAAATGTCATTTAGAGCGCGAAGATCCTGAATCATTCTCCAACTCCCACTTTTTGCCATTTTTATTGGGTATATGGCTGTATTGCATGGGGATGTGGAGGGTACAATAATTCCTTGGTTAAGCAGTGCAGTGATGATGTCTCATTTCCCTTCCTCTGCTTCTTTTGACAGTGGGTATTGTTTTACCCGGGGTAGCACTGCACTTTGCTTGAGGGTTATTCTTACGGGTGTCACGCCCTACAGGAGCCCTACATCATGGGCATTGATTGTCCCCAGCCTCTCAGGGGCCTGCTCTACTTCTTTGGGCATCATCATGTGTTGGGCCTTAGCTCTTAAATGCAGCAGTAATGTTATTACTGCTGCATTTAAGGGTTGGGCCAATCATGAGTCGGGCTGTATGTGGGAGTTTTACCTCCAGCTTTGTGCTGGATGTAAAAATGTCCCCTTACCGCGTGTTTTCGGTGCTATTACTGCTGGTGCAATTACCGCTCATGGGAATAGCACTCCCCAACCCCATTGAGTCCATGAGGAATGCAAACTTACCTCTACTCATGATTGACTAATAGCATCGAACCAAGTAGCGGTAATGCTTTTTGCGCTGGTGGTATCCCGGCCAACACTGTCTCCCCATCATCAACCCGATCCTCAGAAAGTTCTGCATCTGATACCTCTCTCAGAGTCACAGTGGGGTCAATACACAACACTGTGCACCATTTGCATCTATCTGAAACAGTTCCAATGACAACAATCCTTTTCGCGGATACCACTAGACATTGCAAATCCAAAGAAAGTATCATCCCTGCCACAAACTGCAGGGTCACCACAGGCCTGAAAATGAAATCAGATGGTACTCGCCAACATACTTTACAAATTTGCTGCATCAAGAAAAACTGTGATCCTCTACACAAACATATCTGAGTCTACCAGAATGCCGCGAAATACCACCTCCCCTCCTCTCGCATGTATTATCACCATTGCTTGTATTGCACACATTCCTTGAGTGGCACACACTACCCATGTGTCTGTGAAGGAGATGCTCATGTTCAGCTTGCTCAGGAGGCCACGCCCGAGTAAGTTTACTGGGGATGTTTCTGCATGCACCACTTTCCCTCCTATTTTAATTGCTACCTCCTCTGTGTATGGAACTGAGGTGACAGCCCCAGAGAAGCCTTGCATACCAAGAGTTTTACCTGATAGTGGATAGTTTCCCTCACTGATGCATGATTTATTGGCACCCGTGTCGACCATAAAGATGAAGGGTTTGTTACCTATCTCAGTGCCCACCAAGGGTTCCTCATCAGAGTGGGTAGTCATAGACAGGACTGGGTACAAAATAGCTTTCTGTGGGCTGTCCTGATCAGGATATGTGTTTGTTCCCAGGAACGTAAAAGGGTTTCCTCCCATAACACTCACCACCCTGTATGGGCCCACTCTCCCATTTGGTACTGCGCTGGTTGCGTGCGCAGGTCCACAGTATCATTGGTCTTGTGGGCCGCTTGCATCTGGACCCTGGGCGGTGCCGACATCTGTGCTTGTGGGAGCCTCAGTGATAGTTGTTAGTCTGTCTGCTGTATTTCACATGGAATCGATGTGGACATTGGGGACGGGAATTGAATGGGTTGTGGTTGTTGTACTGGGCATGCATGGGCGTATGCATTGTATCCCATCCCCATTCTTTTCCTACAATTTTTCAGGAAATGACCCTATTTCCCGCATGCCTAACACTTTACTGGCCCTTTGCCCCCCCTCTTGGCACCATACCTCCAAACCCTCCTCTGCACCCTCTAAACCCTCCTCTCCCTGGCTGCTAACCTCCTTGATACCACTCAGGGTTTTGTTACTGCGGCCCCACCGCCACACAGACCTCGTCCCCCTCTAGGCCAAAACGCTGCTATCCGCAAATCCATCTGTGCTGCTGCCTGCTCCACAGTATCTTTCTTTGTCACTGCTATTGCCGCCCCTTCAACTGCTATTTTAGCTAATTTCTTTTGAACCAGTTTCACTTCCTCAGCCTGCAGTCTCTGTGCTGTTCCCTTTTTCCTCTCTTTAATTCTCTTACAATTGTGTATAATTATAGTTTGTATTTCAGCTCATCCCCTTGCCTCAACACACACTATTCTTTCTGCACTTCTTTGGGCAATACCCTTTTAAAGACAAAATAGAAAAGAGGAACTGATCGGTCCCACTGGTCTCCCATCTCCGCTCGCCACATCTCATGCACCTTTAAAATGTACTACACAGGGTCTTCATCATCCCCCATAGTGTACTGCATAAAGGACTCTAGGTCCGGCGTATGCCCATCACAGGGCGTCCCACACCTGGCCTGCGCACTAACGCTGTTGAAGGGGACCCATTATGTGTATCATCATTTAGTTTAACTCCTGGGTAGCCGGCCTTAACCCATACATCTGCATCCTGATCTCCCACAATATCTACAAGTAAACTCTTCATGTCTCCCACAGCTAACGGGATCCCTGGAGTATGTTTCTTGAATGCATATATCCACTTCCCCACCCCAGAAGTGAGGGGCAGGATCACTTTTATTAAATTATAATTATCCATCTGGGCCCAGGGCACATCGTGAGCCCTCCCAGTGCCTTTGTGTAGCAGTGGCAGCTGCATGCCCACTCCTTGCTTTACTTTCCGTCTGTCACTTCACTTTTTCCAACCCACTTCTATCCACCCAACCTATTCCTCAACCTGTTCAGGCCGCAAACTCTACACCCATGGGGTAGTTTCTTGTGCCTTTTGCTCTTCCTTGTCATCTAATTCATCCATGGTATCCCACTTTCCATCAAACAAATCCCTGCCTGTATCCCTGTCCGACTCACTGTCCCATAGCCTACACACCCCGATCACTGGTTTTCCCCTTCTCTATGTGCACGTCCTTTATGGCAGTGCTGTCCAACAATTACTCCTGCTCTCCACTCATCCAATCCACATCCTGGTTTGCTTTCCTCTTCCCTGAGTGCTCTCAACCTTGCTAATTCTGCTTGTGCTGCTTCCAATGCATTCTCCAAGTCCTGCGGCTTGGTATCTTGTTGTGTGGTGCCATTAGATGTTGTGTCATTTGTGTGGTGCAGGGGTGGTGCTGTGGCGGGTATGGGCACATACATTGAGTTAGTATATCTGGTGGCTGGGCGGTTGGTCTGGTGGTAGAGCCCTCCTCCAGTTTCAGGCTGTTTTGCTGCCCCTAGGGCTGGTGATTGAACTGTACTCGGGTGGGGGTCTGTACTCATCATTATGCTCTATGTCATCCACCATTTTCCACAGATCTAAAATCTCTTTCCTCCTCTGGAGCTCTTTACCTTGCACTTGGTGGCAAGAACTCATGGTGGCAACAGTAAAGACAGACACAAGTGATCACAGTTCATGGGTGTTTATTAAACTGTATGTGCAGGTTGAAAACATGACTAATCTAATCCTAAATCTAAAATGCGAACAAGTTTCGACCATCAAATAATAATAAGGCTGTCCTAGTGGCGTCTTGTGAGCAAAAAGGGCCTATACTAAAAAGAAAACCTATTGCCAATCCTTACAACTAAATACAAAAAGAGTATGGGATAAAATTCACAAGAAAGGAAGAAGTGTTCACAAATGAGAAGTCAGGATGCTGTAGCCGGGGGTCACCCTTGCCCACGTTTTGAGCACGGGACAAGGCGGGACTCCTGAGCACAGCACACTCTTGAGCTTTCCCAGCACGAGACGACAGTTTCAGTTTCAGCTATTAGGACCTTCGGTGGTTAAGTCTTTTTTCTACAAAAAGTCTCTAGCTTTCGAGGACCTGATGAGGTCAAAATAACAAACAAAATGTACATTGGGTGAAGACTTTTCACCCCTGGATCCTCCTCTTCCTGGTTCAGACCTTCAGTGATTCGGTTTATTGCTTCCGAGGGCCTGATGGATTCAAAATAATAAACAAGAGTTCCTTTCTGATTGCCGTTAGGGTGATGATTCTTCACCCCTGGGTACCCCTCTTCCGGGCTCAGCCCTCTCTCGAATGTCAGCCTCCCTCCGTTGGATTCACTACAGCTTTTTCTCAAAACAATTTTACCTGTGGCATTCACAAACCTTAATTATTTTTTAACCAGTTCACTGTGGACATCCCTCTGTCGGGTTCACGCTTGCCAACTCTTGTCAATCACACAGTGGTTTCTCTTTTCTCACTCTGCGGGATCCATCTCCCTTAGCTTTCGTGCAGGTCAAAGACTTTCAACTTTACAGGGGGTTTTGCTAGACACCTTTATGACCACTTTGACCTTTTCCTTGCGGCTCTCCTAGGGACTTCTGGTATCAGCAGTGTCAACAAAAGTGGGATCAACCAGGGTCCCTCCAATAAGCACTGACGTGGTGCTGTACGCCTCTGCAGTTGGTTTTCACTTAATGTTAACAGTTCTTTGAACATTCCTCAATTTGCCATTTGCAACTTTTTAACACAGTTTGGTTTCTTATCAGTTCTCCCCTCGACTCACTGGCTGTGATGAACCGCTTGGCTTTTATTGTCTCTGGAGTCAACGCTGGTACGACGATAGCAAGCGTCTCTCCCTGTTCTGATTATCAGTGTAGGCATGCTCCGTGTACCGTTGACATCTGCTGCAACACAGGCTGGCTTTTGTTCACGGTTTTATGATCCCTTCCACTGAGGTTTCGTGGGTCTTGGTCAGAAAGGCCAAGGTCACTTCTTGCCTTGCCAACCTTTTGGTTCTCGCCTCTTTCTCCTCCTCTTTAACTGCCGTGCTTGGATAGTTGTCTTGTTGTGCGGTCTAGCTTGCTCATCATGTGCTCTCGTGCTCCACCTTTTATCCTCTGGGGAAAGGAAAGTGCCATTCAGGTGTGTGTGATTCTGGTAAATTGACCGACTTTGCCTGACCCTTGTATTGGGACATGTTAGGTAAACGGCTTTGGTGTTAGTCCATTGTCTTTCATGGTTTGCGTGTTCACGTCAGAAAAGTAGGGGTACAGTTTTAGGAGGGTAGGTGAATTCGGAAGGGTGAGTTTTGGTAGGGTTTGTGAAACAAACGGGAATGACTGGGATTACCATTGTCAAATTAATAGGGGGAATTGTGAGAACGGTAGTGTTTTGTCAAAGTAGACTGGGTGTTGAAGAAAGAATAATCAGAGGGACGTGGAGAGGAATGATTGGGGGTATTTGGATAGAAAACCGCTGGTAAACAGGGATTCTGGGAGTTGTGGTTTTCGAGTGTAACAGGATTTGGGCTCCTAAGGGATTCGGATAAGGGAGATTCTTTATGTGGAAGGGAGGTCAAGGTGGTACAGCCTATAAAAGCCTCAAGGACCTTTTCTTCCTTGTCCCTTTCTTTGGTATAATACTATGCCTCACCTGGGGCATTTCCCTGAGCATAACCCTGGGCTCCCCTACCCAGGTAATCCTCCCTCACTCGTCCACCCCCAGGGTTGGGATCTCAGAGCACCAGCCCTTCTCTGGCCACCCGAATAAGGGATTCTCAAGGTCTACTAGGGAGAATACCCTCAGGTTTCTCATATTGGCCACTAGGAAAAGGACATACCATTGGTACCCTTCGCTGGCCATGGGCAGGGCACCCCTCCCAATAACGGCCTGCACCTTCCTAGGAGCTGCACCCAAATCCAAAGAGCAGACAGGAATTCTGTAAAAATGCCTCCTGCACACCACTCCTGGTTGCGTGCTTGGGACTTGTCACTGCAGGTTGGCACAGCCCCTCCAGAGATGCGGCCTGATAGCCCTCATCTTATGCAGAAAAATTGCAATTACGTTGGGGGCACCAAAAATGTAGAGAAGCCTCTCAACACTTACACCAGAACAAATACAACCCACTAGGGAAAAATGCCAAGCACACCTCTTGCAAGGATAAAAAGTTTATATTCTCATAAAAACAAGCACGCAATAGCAAAGAACTCTTGTCAAGGAGGGCTCTAACAAAAACCAACACGAACGGCAGCTTATAAGGACAAAAAAGCGTCACAACTGACGTACATAATACAAGGTACAATACACATAGCTGGTTGCTGCAACCCTATACATAGGTGGCTTGCTCCATATGGGATGCCAGGTTATTTGTCCCAGCTCCTCCTGTACATCTTCTTCCACGTGGGGCTCTTCTCACGGCGTCATCAGGTGCCAGGCTTGATAATTAGCAATTAAATGTACAACTCATAATATTCCCCAGCCTAGGCGTGATGTGCACCTGGTACTGCCGACATGGGCTCAGAGGCTACATTCGAGGTCATCTTATCTTAGAAAACCCCACTTTGATCCCAGACGCGTCAGTGCCATTCCAGGCATTCCCACACTGAGCACTACATTTGTTACTTTCCCTCCCTTGCACCTTGCTGTACGAATCACACTATTCTGTTTGTGATCTTTGTAAGGAATGAGTGTTCAAACAGCTTTATGGTCTGGAGTCTTGGGCTGGCTGGTGCTCTGGAATGTTGGGGTCTTGGGATGGGGCATCTGGTCACGATAACGTAGATTGTGGGCTGGATGGGGTCAGGGTCTTGTGCCCTCCTTCTAGTGGGATAACTGCTCGCTGGGAGTTCTTGACCTCATCATGGCCTTGCAGGGCAAATTCTTTCTGGACTACATGTGTTAATGATACAAGACAATGAGAGGTTTATGGATCTGTGTGAACCTGGCCTGTCCCACTCCCGCCCTAGTCTGTGTTTTGTGCTCAAGCCTACTGTCCTGGCTTGATTCAAAGATGGCTGTTTTTCGAAGATGGCGTTTTGTGTCTAGTGAATTCCCAAATACAGCTCCTACCGACACCCTCTCCCCACTATGTGCTCTCCAAGTATTTACAACACTGTCTTGGGCCTTTGCCACATTCAAAACCTCTTGGGGGACAGGGATGATCGACCCTGCTTCCCAACACTGTCTACATATAGCCCTTCTGTCCCCTCTCTCCCCATCGTACACTGCGTAGTCATGAACCTGATCTTGTTGCTCTACAAGCTGTGCTACAAATGTTGCTGGGTTTACAATATGACATCTCTCGAATATGGTGGAAACTGCATGTTCAACATATAACATTATTGGGCGGTCCATGGAATGGAATGGTTTTTGTATAGCGCAACATTCACCCAAGGGCATCTTGGCACTCCCTAGAGAACAGTGAAGAAATTGCATAGAAAAGAAACATTTTCAAAGCTTTACAAAAAAATCAAATGAATAGATATAACTCTAAGAGACAGATGTACAGAATTCCAGAGAACTACCACAGCCACTGAGAAAGAGCGGCCACAAATGCGGCTTTATGTAACCGATGGAATGGTCAGCAAACAAGGGTTAGCTGACCGCAGAGCTCAGCTCAAGAAGTATGGTGACAATGTCACCATGAGGTATTACACCCCCTGGCCATAGAAAGCTTGATGGGCCAACCAAAGGTCCTTAAACTGAATGCGTTTGGCAACTGGCAGCCAATGCAAGTTTGCAAAGAATGGGGAAAATGTGACAGCCACGAGGGGTAGAGGTCGCCAGCCATGCAGCAGTATTCTGGAGGACTTGCAGGTGATGGATTATGTAAGCCGGTTGTCCTCGATAAAAAGAATTACAATAGTCCAAAGTGGACGTTATCAGAGCAGAAATGACAGAGGCCCAGAGATGCTCCGGAATATAGGGGATAACCCGGCGTAAAAGCCTCAGCTGCAAATGGCCCAGCTGGCACACAGATCTGACTTGTGACTCCATGGACAAGGATGCAGTGAGTTTAACCCCAAGGTCCGTAACCATTTAGACTGGCTGAGGAAAGGGGCTCAGAGAAGTCAGCCAGAACGCTGGCATCAAAAGAGAGGCAGCAGCGGGAGGGCCCACCACCAGAACCTCAGTTTTATTACCGTTCAGCTTGAGCCCGTTGGAATTCATACACTCTCCCACGGCCTCCAGACAGGCATGGAATCTGGCAGGTCACTGAGGGTGGGAAAGATCAAGACGAACCAGGATCTGCGTGTCATCAGCATAGGAATAACAGAGGAAGGCGTGAGTGAATATCAGTTTGGTTAGAGGCTGAACGTAGATGTTGAATATGACTGGGGAGATGGCGGACCCTTGGTGGATGCCACAGGATATAGCCATAGCCGCAGAATAGAAAGGGGTGAGTGATAGAACTTGGCAACGATCAGAGAGAAAGAAAGAAAACCAATCAAGGACAGTGCCCACAAGGCCCGCCCCTGCCAAGCAGCCTAGCAGGACTCCATGGTCGATGGTATCAAAGGCGGCTGACAGGTCCAATAAAATCTGAACACTGACGCTGCCTCCGTCATGAGTCTGTGCCAGGTCGTCCATGACAGACCAGGACACTCTTGGCCCTGCGCCCTGGGTGGAACCCCGACTGTGAAGGATGAAAAAAGGAAGATTCCTCAAGGAAAGTAGAGAGTAGAGGACAGATCAAAGATTCAAGAAGTTTCAATGGGAAAGGTAAAAGAGAAATAGGACGGAAATGAGCAGGGTTCAGAGGATCCAGCGAGGGTTTCTTCAACAGGGGGATCACAGTGACCAGTTTAATGGGGGCTGGAATGGCTCCCGCAGAGAGAGAGATGAATTAACTGCTTCCGTCACCAAGTGAGCAATGTGGTGAAGGATATCTTTAATGAGATGAAGAGAAATAGGATCAAGGGGGGGTGATGATTTAAGCTTAGTCACAGCAGTGATCACCTCTGAAACAGAAAAAGTAGGAAACACAGACCAAGAAGGGGTTGGTAGAGACTCAGATGTCTCAATATCAGCCCCAGACGGAAGATGGGCAATGGCAATATTTGATCTAATAATCTGATGTTATTCATAAAACAATTGGACAGGGAATTACAGAGGGCATGAGAGGAGGGAACAGGGACCGGTGAAGTAGCGGACAGATTACGGACCACTTTAAACAGCTCCCTGGAATGATTAATAGAGGTTTCAATAAGAGATGCAAAGTGGACACATTTAGCATGTGAAATGGCAAGGTGAGACTGGGAGGTGACATGGGACAAGGCAAGGTTTTCCCTGGGAGTATAGGAACGCCTCCACTTTTGCTCCTTCTGCCTACATTGTAGGCAAAGGGCACACAGCGCGTCTGTGAACCACTGCTGAGAAGGGGCAGGAAGATAGCCTAGATGTCTTAAGTGGAGCAAGGCTGTCTGCCACTGCTGTCAGAGTACTAGCTAAAGAGCTCATATCCACAGGGAGCAGCCCTGAAATTCGAACCAGTATAAGAGAAGTAATATCAGATTGCAATACTGAATGCCATCCATGTCGCTGTACTAGTTTGGCTGGCAGGGCAGCTGGCAGGCCCTTACCATGCCAGATGAAGGGAACAACATAGTGGTCAGACCACAGGATTTGAAAGGCCACAAAAAGAGTGACCTCGGCATCTGATGAGAAGATCAGGTCCAGGGTATTACCTAAAGAGTGGGTCTGTTCATGAACCTGTTGGGAGAGGGAGTGTTCTTACATAGAGGACAGAAGGTTTTGAACCTTAAAGTTCTCCACCTCATTGACCTTAAGATGATTAAAGTCACCCAAAATAATAAGATGGTGAACATGATAGATTTCTGAATTGCAAATGTGGCTGCTGCTAAAGCTTGTTCCATGGGAAATGTTCCTGCATGACTGAGTCCAAGAACTCACTGTAGTAGGCTATGGGTTTGTGTTTCTAAGATAATGTCTGTGTGAGTACTGCTGTCATTGCCTGTCCATTTGCAAGTGAGAACAGATAGAACTGCTTGTTGTAATCTGGGGATGCTAATATTGGGGCATTGCTGATGGCCATCTTTAGGTCATCAAAGCACTCTGTCATCTTGCCTTTCCATTGAAGGGACTCTTTCTTTTTGTGGGCATCTTTGAGGGCCTGAAATATGTCGAATTATCAAAAATCCATGTTCTGCAATAGTTGCATAGTCCTAGGAATTGCTGCATTTCCTTCACTGTCTTGGGTTGTGGTGTGTTTCTGGTTGTTGTCGCTCTCTCTGGGGTTACTATTCTCCCTGCTGCTGAGAGTATCTGCCCTAGTTCACTATTTCTTTTTGGCAGTATTGTAATGTCTCTTTGTCTACTTTGTATTCTTTGTCTGCAAGGAGTTTCAGAAGCTTGGTAGTGTCTTCTCTGCACTGTTCTTCTGTGGTGCTACATACTAGCAGGTCATCGGCACATTGTAGTACTCTGCTTGGCATTTGGATGTTTCCCAGATCCATCTGGAGGACCCTGTTAAAGACACTTGGGGTCTTGCAGTACCCTTGTGGTAAACGAGTGTCCTGGTATATCTGGCCATGGTAGGAAAATGTGATAAGGTACTGGGAACCTGGGTGCAAGTGCACAGAGAAAAAATCCTTTTTTAGGTCAATCACTGTGAAGCATGTGGCACCTGCAGGGATATTGCAGAGAATTGAGGCTGGGTTGGGCACTAGTGGACACTTTGCTTCCACTATATTGTGAAGAGGCCTGAGATCTTGTATGAATCTCCAAGATCAGGCTTTTGCTTTCTTCACTGGGTATATAGCTGTGTTGCATGGCATGTGGATGGTACTATAATGCCCGGCTCAATCAGTGCTGTGATTGTGTTGCATATTCCCTCTTCTGCGTCTCTGGATATTGGATATTATTTCACTCTTGGAAGTATTGCTCCTGGTTGGAGTTTGATTCTTACTGCTCCAATGCTGTTTAGTAACCCTATGTCATGGGGGTTATCTCTGGACAGTCGGCTAGGCACTGCGGCCAAGTCCTCATCTAGCTGTGTGGTTGGTGCTGTTGCCACTAATGATATCTGTGGTACCTCTCTGTGTTGTATTACCATGTGGCATGAGATCCAAATTCCGAACAGTATCTCCCCTTCAGATTCTGTGCCTGCGAACACATTTTTGTCACTGATTTCTCTTAATGTTAGTGTAGGGTCTATGTACAATACTGTGCACCATTCTATCCCTTCTTCATCTGTGCCTGTGAGAATGATGGAGTGTTTGCTAGTGATCACTGGTTTGATGTGTAAGATTAATTTAATACCTGGTGACCTTTACCGTGAAACTGCTGGTCTAAATAGGAACTCCAGTGGCAAACAAAATATCACGTTTTTAACTCCTGGGAGCCATCCAATCAGGATGGTCACTGCATAAATGAACATTTGCTCATGCAAGGGTAGTGCTTGAACTGCACTGGTGCTGCTTAGTGCTTGAACTACAGTGGCTACTCTAGTGTAATGCATAGCTGGTGCAGAGCATTATCCGTGAATGAGATTGTCATGTTTAGTTTTTGGAGTAAATCCCTACCTAGTAAGTTTACTGGTGTCTCAGTGCTGTATAGTAATGGTGCAAGCATCTCTTGTGTCCCTGTAGGGAGGGGTAAATCTTCTGTAAAAGGAACCTTTGTTATAGCCCCAGGGATTCCCTGCATGTCCATGTATCTATTGGTCAGTGGGAACATTCCCTCCTTTATACAGGACATTGTAGCTCCCGTATCCACCATGAAAATAAACATTCTGTCTCCCATCCTCACTCCCACTTTAGGTTCCTTTTCTGGGACTGGGGAGATAGATATGACTGGACATGTTTGGGCTCGCTGTGGGCTGTCATATTGTGAATATCTGTGTGTCCCTATCACCCATAACAATTGCTCCCAGGGTGGTGTAATTGCTTGAGATGGTGCCTGCTGTGTGGTCTTCTGTGTAATATTTGGGGTTGGGTATTATATGGGCTGCCCCTGTGTGGGCCCTCCCCCCCCCCCATCTGCCGTGGGCCTGGATATTGTGGCTGCTCTGACACTGGGCTATATCCACCATATGCTGGTGACCTATATGATGAATCATAGGCTGGGTACTGATTTGGGGGCGCGCCTGGATGATACTGCATTAGCTGCCTGATCCTACAATCTCTTGCTACGTAACCCACTTTACTTTGTGTCGTGCACAACCCTCCAAACCTTGGTCCCAAACCTCCAAAGCCTCCTGCTCGCCCTCTTTGAGAGTTGTACCCTTCCCATGTTTCTGATATATTTCCCATATTTCCTGTCCTTCCTTGCTGAGGCTCCTGGTCCTGTCGCCCATCAATGGCATATGTTACCCTCGCACCTTCCATACTCATCTTTGCTACCTTTTTCTGCACGCATTTTGCTTCTGCTTGCTGTGCTTGCTCTTCCTTTTCTCTCTCTTTCTCGCGCTTGAGCTTACAATAATGTACAATGTGCGCTTGGATTTCTCCTCATGTTTTAGCTTCAATGCGCACTATTTTGTCTAACTCTGCACATCTGTTGGAAGACCACTGCGCAATACATGATAGAATATTGGCATGGTTTTATCCCATACTTCGCCTGTCTCTTCCCTCAACATCTCCCGAATCGAATGAATGAATAATGCTTGGTCTTCATCAGCTCACATTGTCTGCCATGATTGATCCTATGTCAGGTTTGTCTGGGTACACCCTTTTCAAAGTGTCCCATAAATGGGCTCTACAGTTGTTGAATGGAGCACCATCATGTGCGTCATTCTCTAATTGAACTCCAGGATAGCCTGCTTTCTGCCAAATTGTGTTAGTCTGTTCCCCCAATATGCTGGTGAGTACGCTTTTCATGTACCCCACTGCTAATGTGACTCCCGCTGTTTGCTTTTCAAGTGTGTAAGAGTGGGAAGCATCTTTATGAAATTGTTTTTGTCCATAAATTGCCAGGGCACATATTGTGATCTCCCTATCCCGTTCTGTATTAACGCAAATTGAGTCCCTTTCATCCCATTGTTGTTCATTCTAACCTACTTCTTTCCTCTTGCTCCTGCTATTGTTGCAAGGCAGGGCCTAAGACGCTCCCCCCAATGGAGTTCTATCCCCTTGTTCTCCCTCTGTTTCCCAGTCTTCTTCATCATCCTCCTGATTCGCATCACTTTCTTTTGCTGCTGAATCATAGTTGAAGGTTTTTCTAGTATGTTCTTTGTACACTGAGCTTCCCTCACTTTTCCTTTCTGACTGCATGTCATCCTCCATCTCAATTTTCACTTCCTTAATCACTGCTCTGTTGATCTTTAACAATACCTGCCCTGCTTCCCATGTGTCACCATTAACTACAGGAAATGATCCCTCTCGCTCCCTTCCCTTGGTCACCCACTGTAGTTATTCCTGCATTTTCTGGATTGCTGCCTCTAGATTTGTGTGCACTTTGTTTTCTAGTTTTGTTATAATAGGGTCTCTGTTTTCAGTGTTCCCAATGACTCCCAATGATGTTGATGATCCTGGTTCTGTTTGTTGCTTATACCGGGGATTGGTATATCCTGTGATAGGCTTGACTGGATAGGTTCCAGCTCGGGGCAGCTATATCAGCTGCACAGGTGCTGAAGCCAGTGCTGACTCTGTGTTTTCTTACCATAGGGGCGGGGCTGACGACTGCGCAGGTGTCACAGCCTGTGTCATGCTTGTGCTGTCTCTGGATAATGGAGGGGCAGAGGCTACAACAGCTGTTTTCTTTTAGACTTCACCCCCTCCCTCTGACCGTAGAGCTTCCAGAGCTCTAATATACATTGCCTCTTTTTCAGCTTTTTGCCTTTGTAAGTTGATAACAAGTGCGTATACATGTGCTCTATTGTACCCTTGTCATGTGTGCCTTCTGCTGGCCATAGTGTAAACATTTTCCCTTCGGTCCCTTTAGAGCCATTCTAAATTATATTTCAAGATCTTGTCCATATATGTCCCACACACGTGTTCTATTGGGGTACACATATCTGACACGATCAATGTCACAATACAATACTGGCCAACAACTAATAACCTTAATAAACAACACCAGCCACACACTGCACCCAGTCACAATGCCCGTCTCATGGATATACACACCGGGGGGTGATGTAGTGGGCTGTTCACATTACATTTGGTATTGGGGGGGTTAACTCACCTTCGGTCTCCTGGGTGGCAGGGCCTCCCTCCGCTCCTCTGACTCCCTCTATCCCTGCCATGTCGATGATGGTGCTGCACCTCACATGGCATGAGCACCAGTGGCGGTTGCCATGCTGTCAGTCTGGTGCTTGGCTAGAATGCCCCTGACCCGGAGCCACATGTTGTTTTAGCGCTTTCTGCACTATTTCCCCATCCCTGGGGACACGGTCGACTGCAGACACCTTCTTGCTGATGTCCGCCCAGATGTTGGTGCAGTGATTTGAGGTTGTTGTTTTTTTTTTTTTTTTTAAAAGGGTAGCAGGTACCTCTCTCCAGAAAGAACATGGCATAACCTGTTCTGTGGTTGAGAGTTTGCAGGCATCGCTTTTTTGTTCACTGTACCTTTCACAGATAGGAAATATCCATTTACATATTAGTCTTTGTCCCGCACACATGGGCAGTCCAGCACCGAAATGCTATGGCAATTCCCTTCTGAACAAGAGTACCAACAGCAACCCCATACACATGTTTCAGCCTTGTTGGGCCTCATGAGTGAGGTGGAACTGTGCCTCTCAAAGCACAGTGATCAGGGAGTCCACGTCTGGGTTCCCCCAGGTAACTCAGGGTGACCAACCCCAAGTTCCTTGTAAATATTTTTCAAAAAAGGTAGCAGGCACTGTGTTCTTTCGAGAGAGGGGCGGGAACCTGCTACCTTTTTTGTGTGTTTTCTTTTGGGTCCCATACAGCTCCTCATAATGGACTATAACCTCCTCCACAAGTACATCAAGCTCAGACTCACTAAATTTGGGTTTGCTGATCTGATCGTGGGCTGGCTTGGCCCTTGTACGCTCCTGCAACATGTTTTTGGTTCAGTTTCTCTGGATTGCTACCAGGGCCTCCGATTTTTTAGATGGATTGTGATTTCCAAAAGGGCCGCCGCAGTGTTTCCTGTACCGTTGGCGACGCATTTCCAGCGTGCTATTATGGCGCAGTGTTAACACCCTGTGCCGAGGCCGGTGACACTATTTAGGCTGGGATTTCGGGCATTAGCGTTATTTGTGTAGAGCGTTATTAGAGTTAATGCCGGGAACGTGTGCGCGTGTCCGCCGACTCGTCATAGGGCGATTTCTGCACAACTAATCCTGACGTTAATGCTAATACCGCTTGACATTAATAACGCCCAGATATTGCCCAACTCGTGATGAGGCCCTTAGTTAAGGAGTGCTGCCCTCTCTCTCATCGAGAGATGTTAAAACTACAATAACCATAATTACTTCTACTGTGACGTCACTGCTTCTCGTCA